>NC_092132.1:6651746-6956246 GCF_043159975.1 Macaca nemestrina | reverse complement strand
AATTAGAATTTGTGAGGAAATGAGTAGTATTGACTGAATGTTCAGGTTTTCCAAACAATTCATATAGTGAAGTCCTAACCCCCGATGGGATGGTTTTTGGAGGTGGAGTTTTGGGGAGGCCATTTCGTCATGAAGGTGGAACCTCTCAAGAGAGATGAGTGACCTTACAAGAAGAAACATGAAAGAGATGATCTTTCTCTCTGCCATGTGAGGACACAGCAAAAAGATGGCCATCTGCAAACTGAAGCAGGCCCTCACTAAACAGCAAATCAGCTCGTACCTTGATGGTGGACGCCCCAGCCTCAGAACTGTGAGAAGTAAGTGTTTGCTGCTTAAGCTGTCCTGTCTATGGTATTTGTTATAGCAGCCTGAACTAAAATGAGAAAATATTTATCTCACTCCACAGCAAAACATACTGATGATCCCATGAGACAACTCCTTACCAGTTCCTTTCCAGGAGCAAACCCCTTCACTCCCTCTTCCCATTCAACCCTTCAAATGTCCAGACAAAGCCCTCTCACCTTCCACTCCCATGCTTTTACGTGGGAGAACCAGCCCTGCAGGTAGACAGACCCACCACCAACCTTGGAGAACAACCCGGACATCATTCATGATATCCAAGTCAAGTTTATTGGGAGGGTTCATTCAAGCAGGTCACCAAATTGTTGATTCTCAACAACATAGAGCTCTTCATACAAAAAGGAGTCTGCTGCTATGAAATATAAAGTTTCCTCACATTGTTACACAGGGATGAATTGATTTAATCATTAGAACAATCTAGAAAAAAATCATAAATGTTTATCTCTGCTCTGCAGATAAGAAAACTGAGCTAGAGAGGGTTGTCATGGCATCCTAATACCAAAGGAAAGTGGGGCTGGACCTTGACCTTTTGCTGTAGGCAGAGCAACCCTGAAAGCTTGGTCCCTTTAGTACATTCTGTGCCTCTTCTGAATGGTTCTCTGCCCATTCCCCTCCCCAAAGACCCACACCTCAGAGTTCATCCAATGTTTCATGCAGCAAATTTTCTAAGCTGTTCATTGGTACAAGGCAGAGAGGGTTCTCAACTAGATGTCAGGGGCAATTTTGCTGGCAATGTCTGAAGACATTTTTTTATTTTCAATACTGGAGGGAGCCACAAGCATTTAGTGTGTAGAGGACAGATGTGTGGCTAAACATCCTAACATGAACAGGGCAGTACCTCACACAACAGTAGTATTAAGGTTGAGAAATCCTATGAACGGGGTACACAAAGAAAATTATAGGCACCCTTACACCATTTTGAGTGATTTTCATATACTCAATTATGGGTATACCTTGGTGATGTTGCAGGTTCAGTGCCACACGGCTACAATAAGGCAAATATTGCTAAATATTTGCTATTTAAATAAAATAAATATATAATTTTAAAAACTATTCATGGATTTTTTTGGATTCTCAGTGCATATAAAAGTTATGTTTATACTATAACATAGTCTATTAAGTGTGCAATGCCATTATGTTTACTTTAAAAAAATGCACATACCTTATTTAAAACTACTTTATTGCTAAAAAAATTATAATAATCATCTGAACCTTCAGTGAGTCAGATCTTTTGCTGATGGAGAGTCTTGCCTCGATGTTGATGGCTGCTGACCAATCAGAGTAACAGTTGCTGAAGATTAGGGTGACTGTGACAATTTCTTAAAACAAGACAACAATGAAGTTTGTCATATCGTTGGACCCTTCCTTTCATGAAAGATCTCTCTGTAGCATGTGATAGAATGCTTGATAACTTTTATCCAAAGTAGAACTTCTTTCAGGATTAGAGTCAATCCTCCCAAATCCTACAGCTGCCCTATCAACTCAGATTATAGAATATTTTAAATCCTCTGTTGCCATTTCAACAATGACAACATCTTCACCAGGAGTAGATTCCATCTCAAGACACCACTTTCTTTGCTCATCTATAAGAAGCAACTTCTCATCCATTAAAGTTTTATCGTGAGATTGTAGCAATTCAGTCACATCTCCAGGCTCCACTTCTAAATGTAGTGATCTTTCTACTTCTCTCACATCTACAGTTACTTCTTCCACTGAAGTCTTGAACCTCTTAAAGTCATCCATGAGGGTTGCTATCAACTTCTTCCAAAGTTCTGTTAATGTTGATATTTTTACCTCCTCCCATGAATCACCAATGTTCTTAATGGCAGCTAAAATGATGAATCCTTTCCAGAAGGTTTTCGATTTACTTTTCCCAAATCCAGCAGAGGAATCACTATCTATTGCAGCTATAGTCTTGCTAAATGTATTTCTTAAATAATAAAACTTGAAAGTCAAAATTACCCCCGATCCATGGGTTTCAGCACTGATGTGCTAGCAGGCTTGAAAACAAATTAATCTCCATCAGAGTGCTTGGGTAAATAGGTGCATTCTCAATGAGTAGTAATATTCTTAAAGGAATCTTTTTTACTCTCTGAGCTGTAGACTTCAACATTGGGCTTAAATATTCCATAAACCATACTATAAATAGATGTGCTGTAATCCAGGCTTTGTTGTTCCATTTCTAGAGCACAGGCAGAGTAGATTTAGCATAATTCTTAAGGACCCTAGGATTTTTGGAATGGGAAATGAGAATTGGCTTCAACTTAAAATCACCAGCTGCAATAGCCCCTAACAAAAGAAAGTCAGCCTTGGAAGCTTTGAAGCCAGGCATTGACTTCTCCTCTCTAGTTATGAAAGGTTTTTATGGCATCTTTTTCCTCTATAAGGCTGTTTTTATCTACACTGGAAATCTGTTTCTTAGGGTAGCCACCTTCATGAATGATTTCAGCTAGATTTTCTAACTTCTAACTGATAACTTGCTGCAGCTTCTATATCAGCACTTGTTCCTACACCTTGCAATTTAAGGTTATAGAGATGGTTTCTTTCTTTAAACCCTCATTAATCAACCTCTGCTAGCTTCTAAATTTTTTTCTGCAGCTTCCTCACCTCTCTCAGCCTTTATAGAATTGAAGAGAGTTAGGGCCTTGCTTTGGAATTTGCTTCAACTTAAGGGAATTGTATTAGTCTGTTCTCATACTGCTATAAAGATACTACCTGAGACTAAGTAATTTATAATAAAATAATTTTAATTGACACACAGTCTCATATGGCTGGGGGGGCCTTAAGAAACTTACAATCATGGAAGAAGGTGAAGGGGAAGCAAAGCAGGAGAGAGAACAAGAACACAGGGGAACTGCCACTTTTAAACCATCAGATCTCATAAGGACTCCCTTACTACCATGAGAACAGCATGGGGGAAAGCGCCCCCATGATCCAATTACTTCTTACCAGATCCCTCTCTTGACACATGGGGATTACAATTTGAGATGAGATTTGGGCAGGGGCACAGAGCCAAAATGTATTAGGAATGTTGTGGCTTGTTTGATCTTCTATTCAAACCACAAAAACTTTCTCCATTTCAGCGATTAGGCTATTTTGCTTGCTTTTCATCTGTTAACTCAAAAAGGGATTTTAAATGTTCTTCAAGACCTTTTCCTTTATATTTATAACTTGACTGTTTGGCACAAGAGGTCTAGCTTTCAGTTGATCTCAGCTTTGACACGCCTTCCTCACAAAGCTTAATCATTTCTAGCTTTTAATTTAAAGTGAGAAACACACGACATTTCTTTTCACTTGTCCACTTAGAGGCCACTGTAGGGTTATTAATTGGCCAATTTTCAGTATTGTTTCTCTGGGATTAGGGAGGACCAAGTAGAGGAGAAAGATGGGGGGAAGGGCCGGTGGGTGGAGCAGTCAGAACACACACATTTATCAATTAAGTTCACAGTCTTACATGGGCATGCTTCATGGCAGCCAAAACAATTACAACAGTAACATCCAAGAAGACTAATCATGGATCACCGCAGCAGATATAAAAATAATGAAAAGGTATGACAATTGTGAGAATTAGCAAAATGGGACACAGAGACGCAAAGTGAGCATGTGTTGTTGGAAAAAAATAAACGGTGCCAATAGACTTGCTGGAGGCAGGGTTGCCACAAACCTTTAATTTGTAAAAATTGCATCACCTAGGAAGGACAATAAAGTAAAGAGCAGGCTGGGCGTGGTGGCTCACGCCTGTAATCCCAGCACTTTGGGAGGCCGAGGCGGGCGGATCACAAGGTCAGGAGATCAAGACCATCCTGGCTAATATGGTGAAACCGCATCTCCACTAAAAATACAAAAATTAGCCGGGCGTGGTGGCGGGCACCTGTAGTCCCAGCTACTCGGGAGGCTGAGGCAGGAGAATGGCATGAACTCAAGAGGCGGAACTTGCAGTGAACCAAGATCGTGCCATTGCACTCTACTCCAGCCTGGGCGACACAGCAAGACTCCATCTCAAAAACAAACAAACAAACAAACAATAAAGTGATGCATGCCTGTAGCCAATTTTCAAAATAATACTATGAGACTGAAAATATTACTATTTCATGTAAGAAGAGGATATGGAAGCCTGAGAGTTGACCAAGGTTCAAGTTGACTTGAACTCTAACGTTCAGCTTTAGGGCCCACACTCTAAAGTGTTGTTGTGGTATCTTTCATAGTTGAGTAAGACGCTGTCAATATGTTTATACTGCTGGTGAGAGTGAAAAGGTTCTGCAGCAAGGACAGGGTGGTGCCCGGAGCTGCCACTGCAAAGGGTGACTTACAGAAAGCAGATAGTTTTCGAAGTGGGGCTTACATATTCTCAGGAAGGGCTCCAGGAGGAGGAGAGGTTGAAAAGACTCTGAGGTGAAGTCCTTGGTGGCATAAAACGACCATGCCCCTGGGACTTCCCTGATTACCAAATGCAATGCAGTTTGCGTAGCAGGCTGCTTCTAAGATAGCCCCAGTGACCCCTGTTCCTGGTGTCGATGCCCTTGTATGATCCTCTTCGAAGATTACAAGGGTTCTGGCTTCTACCTTGCTTGATCTCTCTTGCTTTTCAAACGAAAGCCAAGTGCCATGTTGTAAACTGCCTTATGGAACTGGCGATAAAGCCAAGGGACTGACGGAAGCTTCCAGACAACAGCCTGTGGGAACAGAGTCCTGCCCACACCAATTTGAGTGAACTTAGGACAAAATGCTCAACATCACTAATCATCAGAGAAACATAAACCACAACCACAATGAGAGACTATCTCACACCAGTCAGAATGGCTATTATTAAAAAGTCAAAAAGCAACAGATATTCGCAAGGCTGTGGAGAAAAGGTTCACTCATACACTGCTGGTGGAAATGTAAATTAGCTAAGCCACTGTGGAAAGCAGTTGGAGATTTCTCAAAGAACATAAAACAGAACTACCATTCTATCCAGCAACCCCATTCCTGGGTAAATATCCAAAAGAAAATAAATCATTTTACCAAAAAGATACCTGTACTTGTATGTTCATAGCGGTACTATTCATAATAACAAAGACATAGACTCAACCTAGGAGCCCATCAGTGGTGGATTGAATAAAGAAAATGTATATATACATCATGAAATACTCTGCAGCCATAAAGAAACAAAATCATGTCCTTTGCAGCCACATGGATGCAGCTGGAGGCTATTTTCCTAAGCAAATTAACGCGGGAACAAAAAACCAAATACCGTATGTTCTCACTTATAAGTGGGAGCTAAACATTGGTTAGACATGGACATAAAAATTGCAAAAGACACTGGGGACTACTAGAAGGGGCAGCCGGGAAGGAAAGTAAGGGTTAAACAACCAGCTCTGGGGTACTATGCATGCTATCTGGGTGATGGGATCATTTGTATCCCTCAGCATCATGCAATATACCCATGCCACAAATCTGCAAATATTCCCCCTGAATC
Organism: Macaca nemestrina; assembly: GCF_043159975.1. Classification (NCBI taxonomy): domain Eukaryota; kingdom Metazoa; phylum Chordata; class Mammalia; order Primates; family Cercopithecidae; genus Macaca; species Macaca nemestrina. The sequence continues at coordinate 6,950,428 of NC_092132.1, read as the reverse complement.
TCACATAAAAGCTGAAATTATTTTAAGAAACAAAAGAAAAAGGAAGTAGGTCCTTCTTAAGAGGACTACAGCCCCGGGCAACACATTAATTGCAGCTTGGTCAGAGACTCAGGCAGATAACCCAGCTAAGTCACACCCAGATTCCTGACATTGGGACAAAATAAATGTTTTCGCTTCAAGCTGCTAACCTTGGCGGGTAATTTGTTACACCGCAGAGAAGACTAATACAGTGTGCACATCAGATTCTTCCAACACATTTCTTCAGGTCCTCTGGGACTCACCTGGCTCTGATTCCAGTCATCTTTGAGGTGACCAGTCTTGCTTGGGCTCCAGTCACCTTCATGCAGGTGGAATCTGGTCCCACTTTGCTTCTGTCTTATATTGTACCTGTCTCCTCCCACCTGCCCTGCACCCATGCATATCTATTTTGCAGATAAGTTAACTTGCTATGGTGAAAATCTTTGGCCTGGGGGCAATGGAACAATGGATAATAAATGATTTCCCCTTTCCTTTTTCCTGGAAATGATATCCTGAGATACACTTCTTACTGCTTTTCAGGAACTGTTGTATGGTAACTGTGAAAGTATGCAACAATACCTGCAGAAACAGCCACCTGGCAACACCTGCATCAGCAATCTCTCCTTCCCTGATTTGCTTCCTGACTCTCTCTCCTGCTCCCTGGAATCCCACCTCCCAAAACTGTATGTGCAGAAGCCTCTGTTGGGCTGTGATTTCTGGGCAATCTAAGCCAGGATAGACATTGTCTAATACATCAGAGATGCTCAGTCAATGGACATTATCAAGCCTCTTCTCTGTATGGTTGAGTGACCCGGACAGTATTCCTTTTAGTTTGAAAGTTTTATAATTCCCTATATTTTTATTTTGTTCTTATAGCCTCTTATCTTCATGAGAGAAGATAACAAAATGGAAGACACAAAGCAGTTCAGTGAACAAGTTTCAAATCGCATTGAAGTTTTTCCCTCCAAACTCACTCTCCTGTGACTCCTTCCACCCACTCCCTCCTTTGCTCTTCATTCCTTATTGGTACTTTCCAGTGTAGAGTTTCCCTGTCTCATCGCCCTTTCATACTTCCAAGTCTTTGCTCCTCTATTCCCCCTGCCACAAATAGCATCCAACCTTCTAGTTAATTATTATGTATTTTTAATGATACCACTTTAAAGGTCGTCTTATCCAGCAACTTAGGAAACCTTCTCTAAAAACCTCCCTTTGGACCAAGGGTTCCTTCTCTGAGATCTCAGAAGAACCTAGAACCTCCCTGAACCTTTAATTATTGCCTTAAATTATTCATTTTTCATAAAAACATTATAAACTTTGCTGGAACAACAACCATAGTATATTCATCTAACACCTTCAGTGCTTAATTACTCTTCATTGAATGAATGAATAAATCCAATAAAGCAAGAAGAATGACTAAAATCAACTTTCCCTTGAATGTCATGCTGACAATTTCAACATAAATCTGAAAGCTACTCAATTCTGTGTTGAAAGTTAGGGTGACTGGAATAAAAACTCATACTCTTTCAACAAGTTCCATATTCAGCCCGCACCCAGTTTGCTGTTATCAGTGCAGTTCAGCAAGGCAGACAATCTGGCCCTCCTCCTCTAGCATTTGAGAGCTCATGAGCTGACACAGTAAAACATGCAGAATAAACCTGGGGGGTGGGTGACAAGCATTTTTCACCTCCCCTCTTGCCTTGGCTAGGCCTACACACTTCACTTCCCAATATCCCACTTCTAACATCAACCTCATTTTCAAGAGCGAGAGCATGAAGTGTCCAAAGTTCTACAACCTTAGAAATGTCGACAGATCAATGACTTTTGAGACCAAAGAATGTCTGTGATAATTTAAAAATACGATATGCTTAAGTCCCCCTGTTCACACACAAATATATATATATATATATACACACACACACACAAAAAAATAAGAAGCTCATTAGCACTTGAGACGGTTCAGTTTCTACCTAAATCATGAATAGACAGAATGTCTGATATATTATTTTCTAGGATGTGACCTGTGACAAGTCAGCTCACCCACTGAGCCTCAATTTTCTCATCTGTGCAACTGAAACCATATGCGCCTACATGGCCTTGTACAAAGGATGATAGCAGCAATCACAGGAATGAATGGAGAACAACTCTGAAACATGAAGAGATGTTTTCTTCTAGTACAGACTGTTGTTCCTGTTCTACCTTCAATCTAGGGCCACTGGGAATTCTTCATTCCTGAAACACCCCACAAAAGGGATGGTGCATTGGAACTGCAGACATAAGAAGAGAATAGTTTATCCTTCATTTTAAGTTTTCAAACAGACTTTTGAATTTAATGAGCAAGATTTCAATTTAATATCAAAGAATTTGAAGCTTCAAAACTCCAGGAATTTGGCCATGAATAGTAGCTTCAAGAGATTATTAACTGATTAATTTTTTCCCCACTCCTCAACCTAAAAACTGGATAGAGTTTGATTGGACTAGGAGAATCTGAGACAGAGTCAAAGGGGAAGTAAAGATGGCTGTAGCACTTATCAGTCCCCCACTAAGAGGCTCCATGCATGCTCTTACCCCACCTTCACACCTGGCTGAGTGTCCTAATTCTAAAGAAAAAAACATGAAATGACTTGGAGGAATCTCTGTGCAGAGATGATCTGTGTCCTCATCCCTCCTTTGAATTTGGGCACACAGCAGGTTCCTGGGTTCTCCAAGCACCAAATGGTTTCCTACCAAAGGACCTTAAAGGGTCCAGGGATCCAGAAGTAGCAACTCTGGATAAGCAGTGAGAAGTTAATGACTGAGGATCCTATGGGAAGATGTAAAACTCAAAGAATGCTGGCGAGGAAGGTAATGATCAGAAGCTAAATACTCAATCCCCATGCTCAATTCTCAACTCCAATACTGTAGCTCTCTGGAAGCCCAAGAACTTGGTTTCAACCTCACAGAAAAGTGAGGAGAAATTCTTGATTTTGCTGCTGTTGTTATCTATGGCCTGGAGATTAGAATTAAAATGAGGTTCAACTACAGAAAAACAGCTCCATTTTTGCAAATCTAAGTTGGTGGGCTATGTCACCATGAGCGAAGGGACTCACACAGCATCTGGCCCAGAGCAGGTGTCCTGTTATTAACAGCTCCCTTCCCACAATGTTGAACTGACCCTGACCTCACAACACTCTCACAGCTCCCAGTTTAGCTCTCGTGGTGACAGTGACAAACGATTTAATCACAGAATCTTTGCCCAGTATGGAACTTTCCAGGGCAGCTCTCTCAATTTAGAGTTTGGAACCTGAGACCCAGGGATGGGAGGGACACTACCAGACACAGTAAAGTAGCATCAGAGATAGGAGGGAAGCCCAGGTCTCCTGAATTTATGTTACAACTCTTTCCATTTCCCATGAAGCTTCCCAAGGAAAAAAGCTGAAGATGACTTTGCAGGAGATCATCAATAATTTAATTGGTGGAAGACAGAAGGGCAAGAGGGAGTTAATTAGTGTGAAGAGCTAATCAAGACAATATGGCCCCAAGGGGAATCCTAATACTCTCCAGCATCTGAGAATGAATGACAGTGACATAGGAACAAGTTGCTCTAATCCTTCACATCCCCCTAGGCCCACCTCCTGAAATATGTTTCACATAGTTATGTCTTTATCAAATATCTCCATTGGTTTCATGGTGTCTAGAAACTAAAATTCTACTTCTTTGGCAGAGCAGTCAAAGCCCTCTCTGTTCTTCCCTCAATGCCCTTTGCTAGCCTCAGTGTTCTCTGCAGCCTTTCAGACAACCTCCTCTCCCTTCCCTTGGAGCAATCATGCCTGGTCCTCAATTTTTTGCCCAGTCTGCAAGGCTCTCTTTCTTTATCCTCCCTCATGTATCAAAATTGAGCTCAGTTTGTAAGGCACAGTTTAGATGACACTTTCCCTTGATACCCCAGGACAAAATAAATCTGAATTCTCTGTACTTTTAGAGTACAAAACTAGGAGAATAGTAAAGCAGAGCAATAGAGAGGTTAAAGCACAGGAGCTTAAGTCAAACAGACCAGCCACTTACTAGTTACATGATCCTTAGCAATTTCCCTAACCTCCCTGAACCTTTAATTTGCAAAATGAGATATTAATGTTGTCACCTCCTAAGGGCGTGTGACTTACATAATACATAATACCTGTAGCATGCTTAGGATAATGTTTGGTACTGGTTTTATTTCATCCAGTCTAATACAGCAGGAGCAAAACATGATAATATGCATAATCATATTTTAATGTCTCATTTTTTATCTTGTATTATCATCCTTTTAGTCTATCTCTACCCCTTCTCTGTACAAGTTCCAGAAGGGTCAGATTTATGTCTTGCTCATTCACTCATTCAAAAATTAGTTACGCACCCATGTATGTCAGATATTCTTCTAAGCACTGGAGATACCGAGCTGAAACCAAATAAACATGATTCCTATTCTCAAAGACTACTTCTGAGCAAGATGGCTGAATAGATGTGGACAGGAAGAGCTTCTCCCACCAAGATACCAAATCATCAAGAAGATTAGCACACTTCAAACAGAGCTTCAGAAAGAAGGCACTGAGAGTGAATGGAGGGAGGGTGCAGATGCCAGGCTAAAAGGGGAGGAAGGTGGAAGCCCTGCATGGAGTTGATGAGCACCAGGACTCATTCCTGTTCCAGAGTGGCTCCTGGGGAAGAGGTGTGTGAAAGAGGCACGGAGTGCCCCAGATTCACCGTGGACCTCCAGAATCCTAGCTTCAGGAGATTCCACAACCCTGATGGACATTTAAGCTGGCAGGAAACTGCCCAGAGAGATGGCAGAGACAGAACTCCAGCCTGCATGTGGCCTACAGGATATGGCTTGGGAACAACTGTAGTGGAGCACAGTCATTGGTGCTCATCCTCCTAGGCTCACCATACTCCTCTAGTTGGCTTTAGCCTTGATTGACTTACAGACCTGAACAGAGCAGGGCTATCTTGCCAATGGGAGGGGACCAGTCTGATCTGACTGTCTTCATCTGCTGGCTTATCCCAGAGTCCCTGCCTGACTGCACCTAGATGCAACACAGCCTCAGCTGCCCAGCCAAGGCACCTGCCAGTAGCTTCTACCATACCTCTTTCACTGGCAGACCTGCCTAAAGTTGGAGAGCTTCCGTAGGCAGGCCCTCACCACCAGCAACCCTCTCCCCCTGCTGCTTTGTTGGTGTACACTCACCCACACCCTTCCCTTGCTGCTTTGCCAGTGCTCACTCACCCACAACCTCCCCTGGCTGCTTCCCCAGTGTGCATGCATGTGCTAACCCTGCCACTGGCATGAATGTGTGCATGGGACCAGCCACTGCCCCACCACTGCCCTGCTGAAGCACCCTTGCCAGCATTGCCCATGACAGTATTGTTACTAATGGACTGGGGACACCCTGGCTTCTCCAACACAGCAGGTGCTTAAGCTCAAGAAGCCAGAGAGAAAAAATAATGCAGGCCTGGTCCCAGACCACCACAGTTAGCGCACACAGCCCAAGAGTGCTGAGCTAAGCCTTGGACCCCTGAAATCAATGAGAAATGAAGCCAATTAACTAAGCCCAATCAACCTATACCACAGTCAAAAGCATCAAAGAATCCCACCCAAAAGACAGCAATTTTAAACATTAAAGGAACATCAACCCATTCACATGAGAAAAAAATAAGCGTAAGAACTCTGGCGACAGTAAAAGCCTATCTTCTTACCTCCAAATGAATGCCCTAACTTCCCAGCAATGGTTCTTAACCATGCTAAAATGGCTGAAATTACAGACATCAAATTCGGAATCTGGATGATAATGATTATCATCAAGATTCAGGAGAAAGTTGAAACCCAATCCAAGGAACCTAAAAAATCCAACAATATGTATATAAGAGCTGAGAGATGAAACGGCTATTTTAAGAAGGAACAAAATTAATCTCCTAGAGCTGAAAAACTCACTATAAGAATTTCATAATGTAATCAGAAGTATTAACAGCAGAATATACAAAGCTGATGAAAGAATCTCAGAGCTTGAATACTGGTTCTTCAAACCAACTCAGTCAGACAAAAGTAAAGTGAAAAGAATTTTTTAAAATGAACAAAACCTTGGGAAAATGAGGGATTATGTAAAGAGACCAAACCGATGACTCACTGGCATCTCAGAAAGAGAGGGGACAAGCAACTTTGAAAACATATTTGAGGATATTGTCCATAAAAATTTCCCCAACCTCACTAGAGAGGTCAATATACAAATTGAGAAAATTCAGAGAACTGCAGTGAGATACTACACAAGATGACCATTCAAAATTAGTTGTAGACACATAGTCATCAGATTCTCCAAGGTCAACATGTAAAAAAAGTAAAGGCTGCTAGAAAGAAGAGGTAGATAATGTAGAAAGGGATCTCCATCAGACTACAAGTGTATCTCTCAGCAAAAACCTTACAAGACAGAAGAGATTGAAAGCATATATTCAGCATCTTTAAAGAAACTCCAACCAAGAATTTTATATCTAGCAAAGCTAAGCTTTGTAAATGAAGGATAAATAAAATCCTTTTCAGATGAGCGAACATTAAGGGAACTTGTTAACAAATTAGTAACAAATTTTCTTAGTGTTTGCTGGTCTGAAAAGGATTTTCTTTTCAGATCTGCCTTACTAGAGGTCTGTAAGGGAGTGCTAAACATAGAAATAAAAACACTGTCGCCAATCACAAAAAAAAAAAAAAAAAATACTTAAGCACAAAGCACACTGACACTATAACAACCATACAATAAAGTCTACATAATAACTAGCTAACAACAAGATAACAGAATCAAATCCTCACATATGATTATTAACCTTGAACATAAATAGGCTAAATGTCCCACTTAAAAGGCACAGAGTGGCAAGTTGGATAAAGAAGCAAGAAGACCAAACTGTATGCTGTCTTCAAGAGACCCATTTCACATGCAATGACGCCCACAGATTCAAAGTAAAGAAATGGAGAAAGAGCTATCAAGCAAACAAAAAACAACAAAAAGGAGCAGAGGTTGTTATTCTTATTTCAGAGAAAACAGACTGTAAATCAACAACAATGAAAAATGACAAAGAATGGTGTTACATAATGATAAAAGGTTCAACTCAACAAGAAGACTTAGCTATACTAAATACATATACACCCAACATTGGAGCACCAGACTCATAAAACAAGTTCTTTGAGACCTACAAAGACACTTAAATAGCCACACAATAATAATAGAAATCTTTAACCCCCTACTGATAGTATTAGGCAGACCATCAAGGCAAGAAACTAACAATGATATTCAGAACCTAAACTCGACACTTCACCAAAGTGACCTAACAGACATCTACAGAACACTCCACTCAACAATTACAAAATAAACATTATTCTTATCCACACATGGCACATACCCTAAGATCAACCACATATTTGGCCATAAGGCAGTTCTCAACAAATTTTTAAAATTAAAACCACATCCATGTTCTCAGACCACAGCACAATTAAAAATAATAATATTTTTTTTTCTTTCTTTTTTTTTTTTTTTTGAGATGGAGTCTCGCTCTGTTGCCCAGGCTGGAGTGCAGTGGCCGGATCTCAGCTCACTGCAAGCTCCGCCTCCTGGGTTTACACCATTCTCCTGCCTCAGCCTCCTGAGTAGCTGACACTACAGGCACCCGCCACCTCGCCCGGCGGCTAGTTTTTTGTATTTTTTAGTAGAGACGGGGTAAAAATAATAATATTTTTAAATATTATTTTATTAAAATAAAGATATCTCAAAACCATGCAATTACATGGAAATCAAACAATTTGCTCTTGAGTAACTTTTGTGTAAAGAATCAAATTAAGACAGAAATCAATATTTTTAATTGTTCAATTTCAATGTTTTGAAACTAATGAGAGCAAAGATACAACATACTAGAATCTCTGAGATATAGCTAAAGCAGTGTTAGAAAATCAATAGTGCTAAACACCTACATCAACAAATTATAGAAAGATCTCAAATTAACAACCTAACATCACACCTAGAGGAACCAGAAAAATAAGAGCAAATGAACTCCAAAGATGCAGTGAATGATATCAAGATACAAAAATATATACAAAAGATCAACAACCAAAAGCTGATTCTTTGAAAAAGTAATATTGATAGACTTCTAAGTGGACTAATAAAGAAAAAAGGGAGAAAATACACATAATCTTAATTAGAAATGCCAAACGTGACACTACCACTGACCCAACAGGAATACAGAAAAAAAAAAAAAAAACACAACACTCAGAGACTATTACAAACATCTCTATGCATGCAAACTAGAAAACCTACAAGAAATTGATAAAATTCCTGGAAACATAAAATTTCCCAAAAGTGAACCAGGGAGAAATTGAATACCTCAAGAGACTAATAATGCATTCCAAAATTGAATCAATAATAAAAAAAACTCCAATCATAAAAAGCCCTAGATCAGAGAGATTCACAGCCAAAATCTACCAGATATAGACAGAATAGGTGATAACAAAACTATTGAAATTGTTTCAAAACATCAAGGAGTAGGGCTCCTCTCTAACTCATTCTATGAGGCCAGCATCATTCTATTAATAATACCAAAACTGGGCAGAGACGCAATAAAAAAAGAAAACAGTCCACTATCCTTGATGAACATAGATGTAAAAATCCTGCCAAATCAAATCCACTGGCACATCAAAAAGCTAACCAATCAAGATCAGTAGGCTTTTTTTCCTAGGATGCAAAGTTGTTTCAAAATACACAAACCAATAAATGAGATTCATCACATAAACAGAACTAAAAACAAAAAAACACATGATCATCTCAATAGGCACAAAAAAAGGCTTTCAATGAAATTCAACATCGCTTTATATTAAAAGCCCTAAACAAACTAGGAATTAAAGGAGCATATCTCAAAATAACAAGAGATGTCTATGACAAACCTACAAGTCAACCTAATCCTGAATGGGCAAAAGCTGGTAGCATTCCCCTTGAGCACTGGAACCACACAAGGCTGCCCAATCTCACTGCAACTGTTCAACATAGTACTCAAAGTACTAGCCAGAGCAATAAGGCAAGAGAAAGAAAGAAAAGACATCCAAATAGGGAAAAGGTAAGTCAAACTATCTGTTTTCACAGATGATATGGTTTTGTACCTAGAAAAGCCCATAGTCACTGTATAGAAGCTCTTAGAACTGATAAATAATTTCAGTATGGTTTCAAGATACCAAAGTCAATGCACAAGATCAGCATCTCTATACATCATTAATGTCCAAGCTGAGAACCAAACAAAAATGCAATCTCATTCACAATAGCCACAAATATAATAAAATACCTAGGAATACAGCTAACCAGAGATATCAAAGAACTCTATAACAAGAATTACAAAACACTGCTGGAAAAAGTCAGAAATGGCACAAACAAATAGAAAAATATTCCATGTTCTGGATAGGAAGAATAAACATTGTTAAAATGTCCATAGTGTCCAAAGTAATTTATAGATTCAATGCTATTTTTTACCAAACTACCAATATCATTTTCATAGAATTAGAAAAATTATTCCAATATTCATATGAAACTGAAAGAGCCTAAATAGCCAAAACAATACTAAACAAAAAGAAAAAAGCTAGAGGCATTACATTACCCAATTGCAAATGATACTACAAGGCTACAGAAACCAAAACAGCATGGTATGTGTACAAAAACAGACACATAGACCAATGGAACAGGTTAGAGAACTCAGAAATAAAGCCCCATAACTACAACCATTGGATGCTTGACAAAGTCAACAATAACAAGCAATGGAAAAGGACTCCCTATTTAATAAATTGTGCTGGGATAACTGGCTAGCCAAAAGCAGAAGATTAAACCTGGACTCCCCCTTTCACCATGCACAAAAAAATCAACACAAAGTGGATTAAAGACTTAAACATAAAACCTGAAATCATAAAAGTCCTAGAAGAAAACCCAGGAAATACCATTCTGGACATAGGCCTTCACAAAGATTTTTTGACAAAGACTCCAAAAGCAATTATAACAAAAACTAAGATAGGCAAGTGGGACCTAACTAAACTAAAAAGCTTCTGCACAGCAAAGGAAATTATTAATAGATTAAACAGAAAACCTACAGAATTGGAGAGAATATTTGCAAACTACTTTCTAAGAAGTGTCTAATATCTAGAATCTATAAGAAACTTTAACCGGCCAGGCACGGTGGCTCAAGCCTGCAATCCCAGCACTTTGGGAGGCCGAGACGGGCAGATCACAAGGTCAGGAGATCAAGACCACCCTGGCTAACATGGTGAAACCCTGTCTCTACTAAAAAATACAGAAAAAACTAGCCGGGCGAGGTGGCGGGCGCCTGTAGTCCCAGCTACTCGGGAGGCTGAGGCAGGAGAATGGCGTAAACCCGGGAGGCGGAGCTTGCAGTGAGCTGAAATCTGGCCACTGCACTCCAGCCTGGGCGACAGAGCCAGACTCCATCTCAAAAAAAAAAAAAAAAAAAGAAAAGAAACTTTAACCAACAAGCAAAAACAAAACCCCATTTTTAAAAAGCCAAAGGACATGAACAGACACTTCTCAAAATAAGACATACATACATACATTTCAACTAGCATATGAAAAAAATGCTCAACATCACTAATCACTAGAGAAATTCAAATCAAAACTACAATATCATCTCATACCAGTCAGAATTGCTACAATTAAAAAGTCAAAAAAATAACAGAAAAAGGAAAGTTTATACACTCCTGATGGTAATATAAGTTAATTCAGTCACTGTAGAAAGCAGTTTGGGTTACAGATTTCTGAAAACAAAACAAAAACAAAAATAAAAAGCTACCATTCAACCCAGCAATCCTATTATTGGGTGTATACCCAATTGAATATAAATTGTTCTACCATAAAGATACATACACTCACATGTTCACTGCAGCACTTTTCATAACAGCAAAAAGACGTGCAATTTACATACATATCCATTAACAGTGGACTGGATAAAGAAAATGTGGTAAATATATACCATCGAATACGATGCAGTCATAAAAGAGAACAAAATCATGTTCTTTGCAGCCAACATGGATGCAACTGGAGGCCATTATCCTAAGCAAATTAACACAGGAACAGAAAACCACAGACTACATGTTCTTACTTACAAGTAGGAGTTAAACACTGAGCACACACGTATACCAATAGGGAAACAACAGACACAAGGGCTTACATGAGGGTAGAGAGTGGGAGGAGGGTGAGGACTGAAAATCTACCTCTTGAGTACTATGTTCACTATCTGAGTGATGAAATAATTTGTAAGCCAAACCCAGACAACGGGCAACTTATCTGTGTAACAAATCTGTACTTGTACCCTCTGAACCTAAAATAAAAGAAGAAAAAAAAGGCTTCGCTTTCTACTTAGGGAGGAAGACATCTAGATGTGTATATCTTCAATACCTTCTTAGATTCTAGCACAAAGATCTGCACAAATAGGTATCTACTTTAAAATTTACCCTTGAAGTAGTTTCTTTGTGCCAAATGTCAGACTAAGCAATTTCTATGCATTATCTCAATGAATATTTACAACTTCCCAGTGCTCTCCCTGTTTTAACACTAGAAAATTATGTCTCTGTCAGGTTATATGGTTTGTTCAAGGATCCACAATTAGGAAACAATGACACTAGAATTCAAATTCAGATATGCCTTATCCCAAAACTTTTATCCATTCCACTAGATTTTAGTGCCTCTACTTATTGGATACTTAGTCATTGTCTCAATAAATAAACTGATGGGTGGAATAATATTATGAAAAGTAGGGAAAGCTTTCAGGATTCCATTTTGTCTTTGCTTTCTAAAATTACAAACAATGACATTTTTTGAACCATCCATCACACTGAATTTTATGAGTATTATTCATTCTTTAGGTTGCTATTCAAAGTTCATTGCTACCATGCATTGCTACCATTTAACCTTTGTAAGGCTCAATGAGCCAGTCAACTCCATTGATTGTCTCTCACTTCAAAATATGTCTGTCACAAATTCATCCCAAAGCTATGCTGGGCCAACCACATGGTCATCCTTATCTTTGACTTAATTTCACTATTCATAATAAGAGCTACCATAATGTATACAAGCATTACATATTTTAAAACTAATAAAAAGAAAAACTGGCATTGAGTAGGTGTTCACTTGTTGCCATGAACTCTCCTCAGTATTGTATATACATGGATACATTTGATCCTTACAGTGGCCTTTGATGTGGGTAATATTGCTCAGTATCACAGACGGAAAAGACTCAGGGCACTAGCAATCTGACCAAAGTTCAAACAGAGCAAATGAGAAGGAGGACCAGTTCAAACAGAGCAAATGAGAAGCAGGACCAGATCTCAAAGAGCATACCTTTCAGGCCACAAGCATTTGCTTGGAAACATCATGTGTAGTTGGTGAAAAGGTAAATATCATTCTGAGTAAGGCTTCTCACCAATAAGATGCAGTTGCGAAGGGAGTGGGGACAGAACCTCCTTATGTATTCATAAAACTGTCCAGAGAGAAAGTGCCTCTGGCTCTTGAAGGTGTGGTCTCTATAGCGGCCATACCGGAATCCTATTGTTCAGAGCAGCTCCACTCATTGGCTTAAATGAACATTCCATTTGGAATGATTCTAGTGCAATGGAGAAGAAAGAGCATGCTAAGCCTCATTTACCCTCTTCACAGTAGAATGAACACAGACAGGCTTCGCTTTTCATCCTGGCTTCAACTCTTACTCAGTGTAGATACTGTGCTTTCTCCTGAACTTTGGTCAAACAATTGTTGGTCAGGTACTGTCCTAGGTGCTGAAGTCACATAAAAGAATGAGGCTCGGTTTACACTAGAAAAAGTTCACAGGAACTGGAGAATATAAATGTACTATGGGGTTGATCGTGGTGGCTCATGCCTGTAATCTCAGCATTTTGGGAGGCTGAGGTGGGCAGATTACCTGAAGTCAGGAGTTCAAGGCCAGCCGGGCCTATATATATATATATATATATATATATATGTGTGTGTGTGTGTGTGTGTATATGTATATAAAAATATGTTTATATATGTGTGTGTGTGTGTGTATAGTGCTAAGCACAGCCAGAAAAAAATCTAAGCCTCAAGTTGTACATCAAAATATTGTACCAAGGAAGACTACATCAAACTTCATTTGTAATCTGGTAAGTGCAAATTAACATCACAATATGGCACTTCACACTGACCAGAATGGCTAAAATAAAAAAGCAGAGATTACCAAGTGTGGATGTGGATGTGAAGTGACTGAAATTTTCGTATATTGCTGGAGTAAGTGCAAATTGGTATGGCTACTCTGGAAAACTATTTAGCAGTATTTACTAAAACTAAGCACACATGTACCCTATTACACAACTGTGTCATTCTTAGTAATATATTCAATTATATATGTGTGTGTATAATATATGTACACATATATAATGTGTATTTTATATATACATTAAAAGATATGTATGAGAATGGTATTATCATTTTTATAATCTAATGCTATAATTTATACAAATCTCATTAGAAGGGGTAATTGAATTGTGGTATAGTCAAACTTTAAAACACTTCATGGCAAAGAGAATAAAATACTATTCTATTAAGACAGGATTAAGATACTATTATTCTATTAAGAATCTATTAAGAGTAGACCTAAACACAGATACCTTGACCTATGAGACAAGAATTATGATATCTACCTTTTAAAATATTTAAAAATGTCTTACATGGCACTGAATTTTCAGATATGGCTTTTAACTTGATTTCTCCAAAAATTCCTATTTTTCATCCTGAAATGCAAACTACCTTCCCAAGATACAAATGAAGTTTTCTGAACTTTGACTTATGAGACAAGAATTATGATATAATAGAATAAAATACTATTCTATATGGCAATTTGGATTAATTGCATAATAATGTTTGAGCAAAAGAAGCCAAAAACAAAAAATATACATTGTCTGATCCTGTTTGTATAAACCTGTTCAAAACTGGTCAAAACTAACCTATGGTATTATAAGTCAGGATTGTAAATACCTTTGGTAGTGGGGAAGAGGGAGTGATTATGTGTAGACAGGAACAAAAGGGAGTTTTGGGGGTGTAGGTGATATCTGTTTCTTGATGTGGGTGCTAGTTAAACTGAATCTTTGAGTCGGGAGAAATTCATCAAGATTATATATATCTATATATATACACACACACACACATATATATATGCATTCTACAAATATAAATATGCATTCTACAAATGTATATTTTAATAAAATACTTAAAAGTTTCTTACAGGGCACTGAATTTTGAGACATGGCTTTTAAATTGATTTCTCCAAAATTTCCTATTTTTTATCCCAAAACAAAAACTATCATTCAAAAATATAAGTTTTCTGAACCTTGACCTATGAGACGAGAATTATGACATCCACTTTCTCCAAGTGAAAGTGAGAATTAAATTTGAAAACTTAACACTGCAACAACTTACCAGCATAATAAATACTTGTAATGGATGAGTGAGTGAGTAAACGTGTCCTATAAATGCCATTACATTAAGGTTAGGCCACTACATTGTTTAGAAAACCACGTAGCAGCACTTACTAAGAGTAGATCTAAACACATTACATAACGTAGCTATGCCAATCGAGCCCTAGAATGTACAATAAATTGTACATTGTTGTTGAAATCGATATAACATCATTCCCTGATCATTTTCCATATTTTAATTTATATTGCCTCTACTTCATTGACACATCTTTTATTCCTTTTTTTTTTTTTTGAGATGGAGTCTCGCTCTGTCGCCCAGGCTGGAGCACGGTGGTGGTATGATCTCGGCTCACTGCAAGCTCCGCCTCCCGGGTTCACACCATTCTCCTGCCTCAGCCTCCCGAGTAGCTGCGACTACAGGCGCCCGCCACCTCACCCGGCTCATTTTGTTTTGTATTTTTTAGTAGAGACGGGGTTTCACAGTGTTAGCCAGGATGGTCTCGATCTCCTGACCTCGTGATCCACCCATCTCGGCCTCCCAAAGTGCTGGGATTACAGGCTTGAGCCACCACATTGGCCACATCTTTTATTCTTGCCATAACAAACATCCTACTCATCCCAAACATGCCCCATGGATTTCTCCACCTGGTCTCAAGCCAGACAGTTCCATCTTCTCAGAATTCTCATCCACCAACCTGTGCAAAGGGTACCTATTTCTTCAAAGTCCTCTCCCTCTTTCTAACTCCCATGATACTTTGCTGCCTACTTCTTCAATAGCAATAACAGCACCACGATCATAATAGGCTTCCATTAGTTGGGTGTCAAGCTTTGGGCTAAATGTTTTATGTTAATTTATAATCCAATCATCCCCTGGAATAGTACTGATAGTCTGTTGATATTTTTAACATTAAAAAAAATAAAATAAATTAACAGGAACTATGGGAACTGGGCATTGTCTCCCATTTTTTAAATAAGAAAACAAAGTCTCCCATTGACTAAGTAATACACAGATCTATCCTACACAATTAGGGCCTAGAGGACTTGGGGTTCAAAACCACAGCTAGCAGAGTCCAATGCCCAAACTATCTTAGCTAGTAATTGGCTACTGAAATTCTGAACTTTCAGAATGATAGATCCAGACATCAGGCTGTCTCTGCTTGCAACATAATTGTGATTTCTTTATTTACAGTGGGGTACTGAGGCAGAGATTTATTTCAGTGCCTAGGCCATTGTCTCATATCTTGTGTAAGAGAGGAATCATAAAATTGGAGTCATGATTCTGGAAAGTGTCATCTGCAGCTGTCAAATAATCTACCTGCGTTACTTTGTCTGTTGCTAAGAGGACAAAGAGTATTCTCCTCAATTTGCAGGTGTGCTAACTGTAGCACAGAGAGGTCAAGCAATGCACTCAAGGTCACACAGCTAATGGTTGCAGGAAGCAAACTTAGAACCCACTGATTCTTGATACTTCTATGCCAGGCTCCCTCTACCACAAAAGCTACCTCCTTAAAGATCCACATGTTCATGAGTCTTAGTAGGGATTCCTGCCAATCCATAACAAAGGGCCAATGAGGTCCCACTTTCCTTTTAAACTGTCATTATTTTTAGACTTACTTTTGTTTCTGCTGTTTTGGAGGCAGGCTTCTATTCATACCTCGAAATTTAATTTGAGTATCTCATTCTCTGGGGAGTCTTATCAGATCATTTACTCCTCTATTTCATTCCACAAACTGCCCCCGAGGGCCTACTATGTAGGAGGCAGTGGCCAACATACTGGGGATTCAATGGTGAATAAAAAGTCATACTCCCTGTTCTTCAGAGCTTACCTTTCTTAGTGTAGGAGAGGGGGAGGGCTCAAATGCATCACTCTCAAATGCAATTTCCAATTGTGGTAAATGCTATGAACAAAAAATATGGGTATTTTTAAAAGAGTATAATGGAGCACTGGATCTAGTTAGAGAGGTCTGGGAATGTTTCCTATTCCTTTGGTAGAATTAAGTAACCTGGCACTATTTGTACCTCTGCGCTTACCCTCACTTCGTTGTAATTTATTTTCCTGCAGTCTATGAGTAACACAAGTACAGGACCATGTCCTAGTCACACCTTGAGCCCATGTCCTAGAAAACTTGCATGCTATATTATAGGTAGTTAATAGCTCTCCTCTGAATTGGCTTTTATTATCATCACTATTATTGCTGCTATCCTTGTGGCTACCACCATTGTTGGAGAAAAAATGTGGGACGTGTCTGAATCCAAGTCCCATGTGATGAACTCTATTTTAACTGCACCTTCTTGGCACGTAAAGGAAGCACACAACAATTTGTTGATGACAAAAGAAATGAGAAAGCTGACTAACTCCAACTGCTTCTCTGAAATGCTAATTTGCTTTCAGAGTCTCTGCTCTGGTTCCTTTATAGCAATTTTACAAGCTTGTAGCAAGGACAGCTTTCTGTTAATGACTACTTGCAAATCCAGTATGATGACTGTGTTTTGTCTTAAGCTGGGTTAAAACACTAGCTTACGAATAGAACAGCAGAGGCAGAGACGTTGGCAGCCAGTCCAGAGCAGAGATCAAAGGCGCTACCCTGGCAAGAGAGATTTGCTCTTAGGTACTTTAAAAATTAGAACTATGTTTTCTTTTTTTTTTTTTTTTTTTAACATCCAGAAGGCCCTTTTCAGAAACACTCTCCAACTACCAAACTGGTGAAAGAAACTGACTGAGGCCTGAGAAGATAAATTCTAAGTCATACAGTCATACAGCAAGATAGGGTGAAAATGGGTTTTAGGCCCTATCTTTGTTGGTTTTGTTTTATGCAAAACTCTTTCTACTATGCCCAGTTTCTTTAATAGCATGCCAGAAGTATGAAATTTCAGCCAAGGCAGCACTTTCTAAAGAAGAAGGGCTACAGTGACTGCAAATTTCATGTAAAATTTTCACACGGTACTCCATTCCTTCACCACCTTCCCAGTTCTGTCTTCTCCCGACCCTTCAGGAAGTTTACTCTGCAAGAAACGGCTGCTGCTTCATAAACACCTCACTGTGCTCATGCTGTTCCCCACTTCCATCTGTACTGATAACAATAGTCACTATTGATCACCTGTCATGTGCCACACCCAGTAAGATGCTTGGTATATGCTTCTTCCGAAGCTCAGAAGAACACTGCAAGGACATTTAGAATGCATTTTTAGTATACATGCATAAAATCATCCTGAAACTCAGTGGCTTAAAGTAACAACGATTTTGTTTGCTCCCAATTCTATGGATCAGGTATTTAAGCAGCACTCAGACGGGCACCTCCACATCCAGCCTGGGAGCTCTCATCTGAAGCTGGGATGTGCTTCACTGAACACAGCCTTTCTCTGCTGCTGGGCAGGTGCTGGCCTCCAAGAGGATACATTCCACAAGGTGATGGTGGAAGCTGTGAATCTCGTAAGGCTCAAACTTGAGGAAGGAAAACAGGATCACTTCTTCCACATTCTATTTTTTAAGCCAGGTGACAGAGTTGGCCTGGCTTCAAGGACAGGGGAAGAAAGACCCTGCCTCCCAGTGGGGCTGTGATAAAGTCAACTTGTAAAAGAGCAATTGGGATAAGACAGGAAATACTATTACAGGCATCTTTGGGCATAAAATCTACCAGAAGATAGTAATTAAGGAACTGTACTTTGGAGTCAAACATTTAAGCTCTGCCATCAGCTGCGTGTCCATGGATAGGTTATTTCACCTCTGAGGCTCAGTTTCCTCATCCCTAAAATGGGGATAACACCATAAAATTTCCCAAGGGAATAAATAATGTATAAAATGAGCTTAATGTCATGCCAACACAGAGTAAGCCTCTATACACAGTTGCTATTAATCTAAGGATACTTTTAAGAGTGAAATCTGCCTTATGAAATTTACATAGAGACAACAGATATACACCAGAATTTATGTTCACCTCCAGCTAACATTATCGTTAACCACTGAAAATGGGGAAAATCAAACTAAAACTGAAACTGAAAGAGATTAATTAGCTTGTCCACATTCACTAACTCACTCACACTTACACACTAATGAAACTTTTCTTATGTGCCAGGTAAGAGAAAACATGCCCCTGCCATCTTAGGACTTGTACTCCAGTGACAGAGAGACTGAACTACCAAACAAGTAAACAATTCATCATAATATGCCTCTTAATTAGATGAATCAGGGTAAAGAAAGAGAGAATACATTAGTGGACATAGTTTCACCTGAAAGAACGAAATAATGCTGATTCAAATGACTTAAACCACTGGTCCACAAACTGGCCCATAGACCTAGCCTGACACCTGCTTTTGTAAATAAAGTTTCATTGGAACACAATTACACCCATTTATTTACATATACTTTATGGTTGCTTTCATACGACAATTGCATCTTCAAGTACTTCCAACAGATCGCATGGCCTGCAAAGCTTAAAATATTTCCTATCTAGCCTTTAACAGAGAACATTTTCCTATCTCTGTTTTAAACCATAGAGAAATGTATTATCCCCCATAACTGAAGATTTTAAGGAAGACAATGTCATATCCTGAATCACTGCTGTCATGAGGGACTCAGGATCCTCACATCTTTCCATTCTGTGGCCTTCAGGCCACAGCTTCATGCAAGACTGGGTCCCTTTAGGTTTGTAGGATGGATTACAGATATTCCAGACAGAGAATCAAGACGAGAAGAGAGCATCCTCCAGAGACAAGGCCATTCTTAAGAATGCCTCTCTTGGGAGGAAAATAAAATCATTCCCAGAGGCACCCAAAGACACCGAACAATGCCCCATCAGACTTCATTGGCCAGAAGTGTGTCATATGTCCTCCTGTAAACAAGCCACTGGGCAGGGAAGGAGACCAGCCTAATTGGCTAATACCCATCAGAACGATCCCTGGGGATGGGTGTAAGCTCCTTCTCCCCTAAATTGTGTTGAGGAGGGATACATGTATAAACAAAGTTGGTACAAAAGAGGAGAGGCTACTGGACCCCAACAGTGTCTGATAGGAAAGTGATCATAGTCAGCATAAAGGAAAAATGTTCCTTTATAAAACGTGTTCAGAGAAGGAATCTCACAGGATATGATGCCTGAATGTAGCCCTGAATGATAAGAAGGAACAGGCCTTAGGTTCTATGAAAGAGTTTCCCAGATAGGGGGAGACTTGCTGGTAAGGCACAAGACTGGTATTCAAATTCCTACACTTTGGATCCAAAGCTTGCACAGTCTCCACTACTCCAAGCTGTCTGCTGAAACTGCACCTGTTCCCAAACAACAGCCTCTAATATCATGGTCTTCTGGGCAGTCTTTGACCATGTCCTCCAAACCAGACGTGTCTTCTTACCCATCTTGGTACTTTTCTCCTTCTGTTTGATATAAGTGGAGAGAGTTATACAGGTTATTTTGCCCTAAGCAGGTTATCCACATCCCTAAAATAGGGATAGCATCAGTAGCATCAAGTACCTCTCATGTAATCATCACTAACAGAAGATAAGAGAGCAAAATCTAACTGGTAGATATTTTGCTCTTTCATCTTCTATTAGCATAGGAATTCCTTAAGGTCAATGACCATGGCTGGTTCTGATCCACATGTACCACGACAACACCTAACACAGAGTGAACATACAGTACATTCTTGATGAATATACATCAAATTAGACACAGTAGTATAGATCTGTGGCTCAGCTTGATTCAATGTGTTGCGGGTGACAGGGCCCCAGAAAACCTGAATATTTGTAAAACAGTCCAGCTACCCAACCAAAAGGCACACAGGAAGGAATGACAATGGAACACTGTCCATCCAAAATCTGTTCCCAGAGGACTGATGGGAAAAATATAAAGTCAGACAGAACAATGAGGCGAGAGGCAGGAGAGCAGTCCACTGTATACAGATAGCAAAGGGTGGAGGACACAGGTGGAGGGCCTAGAAAGTCATAATAAAATTAGATCTGACTTTTTCCAGCAATGAAGAGTCACTGAAAAGAAAACAAGATTTACTGATTACTTGTTATATTTCAGGAACTGTTAAGGTATTTTATATATACCTTTAATCTTCATTTAAAAAGATTATTAAGGCTGAGTACAGTGGCTCATGCCTGTAATCCCAGCACTTTGGGAGGCTGAGAAGGGCAGATCACTTGAGGTCAGGAGTTCAAGACCAGCCTGACCAACATGGTGAAACCCCGTCTCTACTAAAAAAATGAAAATTAGCCAGATGTGATGGTACATGCCTGTAGTCCCAGCTACTCAGGAGGCTGAGGCAGAAGGATCACTTGAACCCAGAAGGCAGAGGTTGCAGTGAGCAGAGATCATGCCACTGCCCTCCAGCCTGGGTGACAGAGCAAGACTCTGTCTCAATAAATAAATAAATAAAATAATTTTAAAAGATTATTAAATAAATCTCTATTTAGTAATCTCTATTTCATAGGTGATGAAATTCATGCTCAGGAAGGTCAGGTGGCTGAGGGTCACACGGTGAGATGACAGATCTAGGATTCTACCCAAATCTCTTTGATATTCAAGTTTATGACTTGTTTTCTCAGCCACATAGTTGACCTCTGACCAATGATTTAAGAAGCTCAACCCAGTAAGAAGAGAGAGAGAATGGGTTTGCTGGCGAGGGAGAGAAATCGGAGGTTGGGACATTAGTTAAAAGCTGTGGCAATAGCGCAGGACAGAAAGGGTGAAGTCTGGCTCTGAGCATCATTATTAGAAATCAACCACACATAGAAACTAAGTGGATGAAGAGAAGGGAGCCGCTGCAGAAGACACAAATGCATCCACCTTGGGGAGACGTACTCTGGGAAAAACAAGCGTTTCTGCTTATGCCACTATTACTAAATAAAAGCAGCATTGACATTGCCCTTGGGATTCTTGCTCTAACTCTGGGCACACATTCTAAGCTTAGACAAGCTTTAGTCACAAGGACAAAATATTATTAGTTTAGCTGTGTTTTAGCTCCAGCTTTCTCTATGAATCATGTGTGCATGAATCATAATCACCACTCTTCATATTTTAGAAGCAGATGTATAATTTTTCTTACCCAAGAAAAAAATCAATTGCTGTCTAAATAAGAATCTAATGTTGTTTCTGAATCTCTTTGATTTATTCAATTCTGAGCCTTCATCTTCTTTGGGAGTGAGAATAATCAGGAAAGCCTAAAAGAAGAAGGTGACAAGGTGACACACACTGAGCATTTGCTCTGTCCATGACTGCTCTCCACTTTTCAAAGTCAAGGCAGGTGTAAGTGTTCCCATTATTTTATAGATGAGGAACCTGAGGCTCATATAAGCAATTTATTGGCTTGGGATCACACAGCTAGTAAGCACCAGAAGCCAGGATTTCAATTAAAGAGTGTCAGACACCAAAGTATATGCTTCCAATGACCCTTCCCCAGCTTACCTAGCTACAGTGTAAAAATATGGTATTAGGCCAACTGACTGCATGTTACAGTTCTCTTTGGAGATGACCTTCAAAGTTCTTCCCAAGATGGCCTTGTCATTTGTTGTTTACTGTCATCTTAGGACACTTCATTAACAATGGAAAGCTACTTACCTCTGAATACATTCACTGTCTATGAAATGGGGATCCCAATCCCACCAGCTTCTTACGGTTGACATGAAGTACACCGTTCAAGTAGGTGGGTGTACATGCCAGTATTGTGTCACTAATAACAGTGACACCAGTCAGACTGGACACCTCTCAGGTCCAGGACATGATCATATAATGCCCTGAGCATTTCTACCCTCCTGCTACTTATCACAAGTTTCCTCTGGCACATTACCTGCTCCACTATCAGACAATGTAAATATTTTCAATCTTGCAAGTGTGGCTGAAGCCACATGCCAGCCAGGCGCGGTGGCTCGCGCCTGTAATCCCAGCACTTTGAGAGGCCGAGAAGGGTGGATCACGAGGTCAGGAGTTCATGGCCAAGATGGTGAAACCCTGTCTCTACTAAAAATACAAAAAATTAACCGGGCGTGGTGGCAGGCACCTGTAATCCCAGCTCCTCGGGAGGCTGAGGCAGAGAATTACTTGAACCTGGGAGGCAGAGATTGCATTGAGCTGAGATAACGCCATTGTACTCCAGCCTGGGTGACAGAGTGAGACTCTGTCTCAAAAAAAAAAAAAAGAAGGAAAAAAAAGAAGCCACATGCCAAGCTCCATGATGATGTCTCAATGCACCTCATCTCATTGATGCCCCCAGTGGTGAAGCTTGGAGTGCTATCCTCAAGTTACTGATGTGAAAGCTGAAGTTCTGAATGTTGACATGTCCACAGGGGTACTGCTTTATGATGTAGTATCCTTGCTGTATTTAAATGCAATAAGAGCACTAATGTATTGAATTACATTACTTATTAGAATGCAATAATATTACTAATATTATTTATCAAATACAACAGCAATATCTATAAGTAGTTTATGTATAGTTTTAGAACTGTTTGTGTATTTTCAATTATATTATCTCATCAGGCCCCAATATTCCCTAAAATTTAGGTCTACAATAAATATTGCTTTAAAAAACACATACAAATGAATCAACACACATATCTGAAGGTCACAAATTGCCCTCTGGTCTGCTCTCAAAATTATCGTTCTAAATTGCAGTTATTATCCTATCACCCTTTTGTTTAAACATTGTAGGGGAGATTTCAAATCTGATTTATCAATAGAACTGAAGCAATTCCAATCATGATTCAAGACTAGGGATCTGGATTTAGCAGATATTTCAAAACCACCTTGTTCTCACTGTCTTTTTGATCGGGGCTATTTCAGCTTTCTACCATCCTGCCTTTCCTGACCTT
This sequence comes from Macaca nemestrina, assembly GCF_043159975.1. Classification (NCBI taxonomy): domain Eukaryota; kingdom Metazoa; phylum Chordata; class Mammalia; order Primates; family Cercopithecidae; genus Macaca; species Macaca nemestrina. Next base: position 6,927,128 of record NC_092132.1, on the reverse strand, counting down.
CAGACTATACTATCTGTGACAGCCTACATGCTCCACTGGGTCTCATGTCATAGTAACAGTGTCGTAGAAGAGGTGGAGAGGTGGAGACTAGATCCTTCACTTTTATTCACTGTGAAATACGGGGAATGTGCAATTTAACGCTTATCTTACATGTGATAACTGGGCATTGGGAAGGGCAAAAAAGGGGCTAAGCAAATGCTAAAACAATGAGAGGACCTGGATCTGCAAGAGAAGATGTTCTCTGGGAAGAACTCAGCAAGATCAATGGACATAAATTGCTGAAAAAAATCACACTTATATGGTCACTTCTTCCGTTTATCTGGAAAATACCCCTGAGCAGTTTTTTTTAATGCAATGCACAGCGTCACAGTGATATGAGAGAGTGACAATCATGTGATGTAGAAAGGTGGCTTACTCTACAGAAGTATTTGTAGAAATGTATTCATTCACGCTGGACAGCAGGGATCAAAGTGTCTGCTTATTTTGCCAGTGAACACGAGGCCCTGAGTCCAGCGTTCTGTGAAATGCAATGACAGGCTAGTCTGTGTTTCCACAGACCTCCTCCCACAATCAAAGACTCTAAGGCATGAGTTTGCAACCATGTGTTCACATTGAACAGAAAATCTTTACACAGCATGTCAACATAGGTGGGCATATTTGATTCCGACTGATTTAGCCATCAAGTCTGATTAGAATGTGACTTTCCAAACAGTGTGAGCATAGCAGGAAGAGGTCTTGAAGTTAAATGAGCTGGTGACATTTTGTAAGGGCCAGGCAACCTTCAGAAAATCCTTTAAGATGTCTGAGTCTTAATTTCTTGTTCTGTACAATGAAGTTGAGAACTTGCCACATAGAGCTGTTGTGAGAATAAAATTTGTTGACATATTTACTATAGTGTCTTCTCATATTCTCAGAGGCTGGAGATTTCCTTGCCTTTGCCCCTTGGACCTTGGAGTGCTGCAGATCAATATTGATAAACAGGATGGCATAAATAAGGAGAATAAAGTCCAAATGCCATGGCTTGTTTTTAAGGCCCCCTGTGCTCTGACCTTCTCCAACAGTGTTACTTCCTCTCCTCTCACTGCCATTACTGAACTCCCATTTCAAGTTAGCAGCTTCTCTTAATGACAGGAATACGTTATATTCCTCAGGAGTTTAGAAATAGAGAAGAACTAAGTAATAACGTTTGGTAATGATATTGGTAGAGAAGAAGAATATAGACACAGCAATCAAACAAACATGGGTTAAAACCCCAGCTCTGTGATATAGTTAGGCTTTGTGTCCCTACCCAGAACTCATCTTGAATTAGAATCCCCCTAATCCCCATGTGTCATGGAAGGGACCTGGTGGGAGGTAACTGAATCATGGGGGCAATTACTCTCATGCTGTTCTTGTGGTAATGAGTGAGTTCTCATGGGAACTGATGGTTTTCTAAGGGGCTCTTCCCCCTTCACTTGGCACTTCTTCCTGCCACCTTGTGAAGATGGTGCCTTGCTTCTCCTTCCCCTTATGTCATGATTGTAAGTTTCCTGAGGCCTCCCCAGCCATGCTGAACTATGAGTCAATTAAATTTATTTTCTTTATAAATTATCCCACCTCAGGCAGTTCTTTATAGCAGTGTGAATACAGACTAATACACTCTGCCATTTCCTAGCTGCAGGACCTATGACAAGTGGCTCAGCTGCTTTCGCACTGAGTGTCCAGGGCTGTAAAATGATGATAAATCCTACCTTACGGGAGCATAAAGCAAAGATAAGACCTACTTTACAGTGGCATTGTGAGAATGCAACACACTACCACAAACCAAGCGCCAGGCATAATGCATGGCTTACTGCAGCCAATCAGTAAATCGTAGCACAAATATTAGAATACCAGAATTCAGGAATCACTACATTATTGTCATTATATTTCTGAAGGGCAATGAAATTTGGCAGCATGGTTGGTGTGCTAATGCTGAAATCACCTGTTCTCAGAACATCTCTATTTGATTAGTCAAAGAAGTTATTTGTGCTTCAATTCACTCACCTGTAAAAACACCCGAAAGTACAAAAACAGTCACCTTCTTTGTCTCGGAAACCTGCTCATTTTAATTAACCTAAAAGGTTTCTAGCAATTCATGTTTGTAAAGCACTTTGACATGCTAAGAATAAGAGGCAATTTAAATGCAAAATTTTATTATAACAGCTTTTTTAAAAATAATTATTACTCAAGGGGCTCTCAAGCAAGAAGGAGCTCCTAGAATTCCACACCTCTTATCTAGGAGAAGGTGCCGGGTGGCTATTGAAGAGCCATGTCTCAAGTACTCCCTGAGAGTTCCTGGAACTCTGCTTCCTTAGCAAAAATAATGTGGGGCAGAGTCAAAATATATAATAAAAGGTAGTAAAAAGAGTGATAATATAAGTGTCTTCAAATACTAGCTAAATCTTGATTGCTGCTACATCTACAAATCAAATTTGAATTGCACTTCTGAGCTCTGTCAAAGAAAAAACAGAGCTAGACAGTAGTTAAAGCGGTAAAAACAGACTCTATTCTGGATTATTGAAACAGGAGAAGAGATGCCTCAATATAAAACTGGGTTCAGTTGCGAATACAGCACAAGTAAGGGGAAATATATAACCAAGGAACAGGAGAGGGATCAGGGGATGGAAAACAACTAAGAGAAAACATCAGAAGTAAAAGGATTCTGGCAAAACCCACTGAACTGGATTCTTGCCAAAGATAGGCCAGGATGATCAGACATCACCTGGGGATGATGCCTGGCACAGCAGTCCCAACCAGACTCTGGCCCAGCCATTTAACAGTATGTAGCAAGGACTAAAACCAGGTTTCCTGGGGACTGCATTTTACTCCTCAGCATCTCCTGTCTTTCAATGGGATGATCTTCTTGACCTAAAATTGCCATGGCAACCTTGTGGGTGGGGTGGAAGAGGTCACTATACAAACAGGTTATCAGTGACAGATGTGGCTTCTGTTCCATAATTGGTACCTGAAAAAACAAGTGGGTCATCACATTAGCTTGACTCAGGACATCTCTCACCAGGCTATTAGCCTTTAGAAAACACAGAGCTCAATTAACTTTCATGGAAATTGGATTATTTCCTGCCCATTTAAAGGCCTTCATTTATCCACTAGGAGCTGTACAAGGCAAAGGTTCTGGTGAGTACATCCCTGAAAATCTTTGAGAAGGCTCCAGGACAAAGATAATATTCTTCTAGGTTACAAAGAACCTGCATGTAAATTACCAATTATCATTTCACAATGGCCCTGTGTGGTCAGTATGAGAGAATCATAGCACATAGGACAATAAATGAGGTTCAAGATTAAGCAACTAATCACATATGTCATTATTAGGTATGAGTTCAGACCTGCCTGATCCCAAATCCTATGCTCATTCCGCTACACCATGTGACCTCAGTGGTCCTCGTGGATTACAAACACCAGACTCATCTTCAAACTCCAAGGTACAGCTTCACAGGCTGACCACATAACGTCAGAGGAGGACATGACCTAGGGGGAGGGAACATGTCAACCCGGGTTTCCCTTTGACTGGAGTAGTCAAGGGATACTCCAGTCTCTGTGAATGAGGATAATGCATTAACATTAACAAAAAGGGAAAGAACTTTCCACTGTAGTGCCAGAACTTTCCACCGTTACTGTGTGCCAGAAGCTCTCCCAGGTGCTTCACAACTGCTCTCTAATTTAATCTTAACCCCCCTGCTTGGGATGTATTATTGTGTCTCATGTTACAACGAAAGAAATTGGTGCTTAGAAAGTTTGATTGTCAAACGCTAAAATGTGAGCAGAAAAGGCAGACCTGAAATTTGGAACCAGTTCTTGGCTACAGTGCTTTGTAAACTTTGGCCAAGTGCTTTCCATCACTCCAGGCACTTCTAAAGTAATTCAATAGATAACTGAAGCAGTCATGGTTCCTGAGATGCCAGCAATAATGCAGGCTTACCTGTGCAAGAAGGGACCCACTGGAGAGCTGCAGTGCGGGTGCGAGGATCATAGGGAAGATAGTGTAGTGAACCAGGCTAAGAACTAAGAGCTATCAGGGTGTTCTTGACAGTCTCATCAGTCAGAACTTGACAAGCTCACCAGGTTCCCACCACTGGGCTGCAGGAACTATAATGTTTTCTTCTGTGTTGACTCATCTTAGTTAAGACTTAAAGTTCCAGGTGAGAGATGCCTTCCTGGCCATATTTAGATAATCAGCCCAGCTTTCGGCTATGCTCTTGCAAATAAATGTCTCGGGAACCCTTAAGCCACCCCAGAAGAGGGCGTATTTCTGGGTTTACTTTCAACCAAGAGCACACATTCAAGAGGCAATTCATCTAGAGGAAAGTCTAGGAGGGAGAAATGGGTGCAAGATAGTGACAAATATCTAGGACAAAAGTAAAATATGGTCTTTATATTTAACAGATAATATATATAAAGTTCAAAAAAGGTAAAATTAGAATTAAATATCTGTAACAATACACAGGAAATTATTGACGAACTGCATTGTCTAAATCATATCTTAACAAAATCATCATCACTGTCATCACCAAAATCATCATCATTGCTATCATTACAAGATAATATAAATTAGTTCCAGACCCAGACCACAAACCTAGGTTACTGGACACCTTACCCAATACTCTTTTGACATGAGACATTTTAGAGGTGTCTCTCACAGAGTATAGATGGGAACCATCTTTAGAAAGGCAAGATCAATTTAAAATCTATCACATTTCTGAGATATACTCATACTGTAGGCTTCATCTAATAGATTGAAAAAGTGGCTATGATATTTCAGGACATGTAACTCAAGAGGTAGAGCCAATTTCCAGGCCCCTTGGTCTGGGTGGTAACTGAATATGCAGAAGTGAAACTGTGTGAGTTCCTGAGCCTTCTACCTTGCTATTTTGGAGTGTTTCTGCCACTACCTAACAAAGCCTATACTAGAATATTGAAAACAGACCTTAAAGAAAGAGAGGAACAGTTAGCACCTGCACCAAGACCCCACACATGTGAGTGAAGCCATGGTAGACCCTCCAGCCTCAGTGGAGGAAGTGCTCACTCTGGCAAGTGCCTTGGATGACCCAGTGGCTGCTGCACGTAGCTACAATGTTAATGATGAATACAAGGATGCTGGGATGGATGCTTTTTACAGCACTGGAGAGATAACAGAGGAAAATAACAAGATCTAGCCTTCAGACTGTCTACCAACTCAGCTCTGATGAGAGAACAAGTTTGTTTCTGGGGTAGCCCTAAAAGAATCTCTTATTTCATGTAGTCACAGGCAAGATAAGGCTAAAAATCAGAACTAAAACTTTCTTAAACAGGTTGCAGAATTATGAGGAAAGGTGAATTCACACACCCAGCTAGTCTTTTCTGTGAGCTTTAGGACATCAGTTGGGAGGGAGTAGGACTTTGAAAGGGGGTGTTTCATTGGATTGAGATCAAACTGGGAATCTTCATCCATCAGCATCACTATTGTGTAAAGAACTCAATACATTGCCTTGAACACAGCCTGAAACACTATTTGCTTATTTTTTCAAACAATGCTTTCTCCAATTAGTACATACATTCCATGAGAGAAAGAATTTCTGTTTGTTTGCAGACTTCACTCACTACCTGAAACAATGCCTACAAGTATCGCCTACAAGTATGTTTTCTCCTTTTGTGACTTCCCTTCCAATTCTCTGCTTTCTGACATATAGATTCTCTGCTTTCTTACTTTTTTTCCTTAGGTTAGCTTGAGACCTTGATTCAAATCAGATCATAGGGGTGGACCTAGTACGCAAGGATATTTACCCTCAGCACTGTGAGAAGGGGGTGCCCTGAAGACTCAGAGAGTGCAGTCACTTATGACGGAGAATATGCTCTGCGAGGAAAGAGCAAAAAATAATCATGGAGCAAAAGAGAGAGAAATTTGGAAGGAAGGAGGAAATAAGGGGGAAAAATAGAAAAGTGCTGGGAAATCACATACACACAGAGTGATATGGATTGGAGTTGGTTGAATATTTTATATGTCAAGTTCTGTAAGTCCTTTTGCAGTAGGCAAAGGATGTAAAGGACCATTTTATTATCTCCTCCCTTGAATTTTACAAATGTTGGAAACGGAGGGTCTTAAACTATTACATAATCTGTCCAAGGTGTATGAAATAGAACTAGAATACAGCTTGTCTTAGCCTAGCATCTTCAATTTGGAAATAAAAAAAATTAATATGAAGAAGAATATGGGTATTACATTTTTAAAAAGCCTTGGCAGCTGAATATCTTTTTATAGGCACAATGTATATGTTTGGTTGTGCGTCTGTATTTCTATGTTTACTATTTTATTTGTTCAACATGAAATATTTAATGAGCACCTATTACTATGTGTCAGGCACATACAACATCCTTTAAAATGAATGCTGTTTATCATCCTCTTTCAATGGGTTTCAAAATGTCAAGTGACAGGATGTAGCTAAGACTTAGGTTAGACCTCACAGAACTAGAGTTACTATTTTTTGCACTGTGTTGTCTCAACCTGACCTCTACCACCAAACACAAAGCAAAATAAAAACAGAAAGAAAGAGAGGAGGACAAAAACAATCAAAAACATTCTGGAGAGTAGCCAGGACGTTATGTCAGTCACTCCACATAAAGCAGAATGTAAAAAGTAATAGATCTTCAATTCGCCAAGTCCCCTGAGTAATGAATTCCAAGCAAACCGCATTGTATCAGAAAGCCGCGCCGTGCTGAGGAGTTCCCACTCCCAGGGGGAAGGACTGATGTGCTCTAGCTGTGTCTATAATTTGATAAGACAAGGACAGCAATGGAGTTTGGGAAACGGATCGATTTTAATGCAATGCCACTGACAAATCAGAAAGGACTACGTGATGGTTGTCAGGAGAACATGCCTGCACCTCCTCATCCCTCTATGCGAGGATGGCTTGTCTTTAATTAAGTTAGGGTATTACAGCCCCAGTGAGGCTGCTGCTACTGATGAGTCAGGACTCACCCTAAGGCTTGCATTAAATGGAATGTAAAGACCCCAATAGGTCCTATCTCAAGGCTGTATGTTTGTGGAGTTGTGTGCAGAGGAGAGAAACAGTCCATGATCCACCCTAATGCCAGGCCCTAAAAGCCTCGTTGCTCATCACATCTGGGTAAAGCAGATTTTATCAATGCCCCCAAATAAAATAGGAAATTAATGTTCCAGAAATAATAGATTATTGAGACAGAAATTGAAGTCTGGTCTATCCATTCAAATATTCTTTTTTCTCTTTTTCTTTCTTTTTACCAGATCCTATGGCTTCCAAAGACATTCTCCATAAAGGAGCCAGAAAATATGATCTGCACTCACGAAGTCAGTATTAGATGGGGTCCACTTAAATACCTGGACCTTACACTACGAAGGACAAAAGCAGGAAACAAAAAGCAAACAAAAAAGACATTTTTCAAAATCTTACATCAAATCTGAAAGGCTGAACTCACACAAATAAAATTGCTAATTAGTTAATCCAAGACATCTTTATTTTCCAAATTGTCATTCATCAAATTAATTCACTCAGCAAGTATTTACTAAGCACTGACTAAGGGACAAGGGCTGTTCCCAGCACTGGGAATCAGAGAGCAAACCCATGACAGGAAGTATTGAACCCTCCTGTTGTGGAGACAACAATAACAGTAACAAAGAAATGTACTTTATGTCAGGTAAGACTCAGGTTATATGAAGACAAAGAAGGGTAAAGGGACAGAGTGCTGGGGAAGTTGTTTTGAAGATCAGTGATCACAGAACATCCTCTGTATCATACGTGACCATACTCTTGAGGGCTCCAAACCACCCTCTTCTCACAGGAAGTAGAAGATCCTTGTTTACTAGATCCTATGATCTAATTTGGCAAGCTGAATAGGCCTCAAGCTACTCTAAGGAAAAAAATAAGAAAGCAGAGAAGTCATACGGCAGAGAGCAGAGAAGGGATAGAGAGGTCAGATAAAAAAAAGAAAAAGTACTTGGGGTGGGTGTCAGAATCGTTTGGGGAGGGTGTGATGGTTAATTTTCTAGGTCAACATGCCTGGGCTATGGGGTGCCCAGATATTTGGTCAAACTTTATTCCCAGTGTGTTGGGCAGGGGACTTTTGGATGAGATGCACATTTGCACTGGTGGACTGAGTAAAGCAGATTGCCCTCCCTAATGTAAGTGGGTCACATCAATCAGTTGAAGGCCCCAATAGAACAGAAAGACTGCCCCTTCCAAATATAAGGGTGGACTCCTCCTGTCTGTCATTTTTTCTTTAGATTGCTTGAAACCTTGGTTCAGCTCACCAAATTAGATCATAAGAGTGGACCTAGTTAGCAAGGATCTTTTCCTTACTGTAAAAGCTGGAATATCACTTATTTCCAGCCTTTGGACTCAAACTAAAACATCGGCTCTTCCTGCATGTTGAGCCAGCCAGCACTTGGACTGGAGCTGCACCATCAGCTCTCCTGGGCTTCTGGCTCACCAACTGAAGATCTTGGGACTTCTCAGCCTCCATAATCACATGAACCAATCCCTGATCTCATATAATAATATCATGAAACTAACATATTATATTATGAAATATATTTCATAATCACACAAGCCTATACCTTTCTTCTGTTCCTCTGGAAAACCTAACACGGGAAAGAAAAAAAAAAAAAGCTAGGAATCTGAAAAAAAAAGTTCTTGGGAGAGAGTAGCTGTTTCCATGGAGATTACTAAGAAGAGCAGAGGGAGAGAGAAAACCAGGATTTAAAAGATGATCTTCTATATTTTATGGGAACCCCTCTTTACACACTAATCTTCGTTTGGGAGATCTTTTCTCAGGAGACTAAATACATATTTCAATCTCTTCCATTGTATTGCTGATACAGTCCAATTGTCATTTCTTTTAAACAATTATCTAATATGTTTACTATAAATAAACTGAGGCCACATCAGGCCCAGGTTTACTCACAATACAAAATTATCTGAGTAGCTGCTATCAGAGAAGCACCAGGGATACATGATGAAAAAGAACTTACAAATGGGTGTGAAAGGCATTCAAATGCTTCTCACATAAATAATTCATTCATTACAACTGTATTAAGTAGAATAAAAGACAAGCACAAGCTGCTAAGAGAGCTCGTGCTGGGGAAACTAACCTGCTCCAAAGTGCCATAAAGGGATTGAGGCCGGCCCGGATTACAGCTGAGATCCAAGGAGCAAGGAGGGAGAGAAACGAGTGTTCCAGAAAGAGGATCCCACAGAAGGAGGAAGGGCTCTGAGAGAGGATGGAGCTCAGAGCTGTCAAATGGCTGAGGTGAGAGTGGTTGGACGTGGGGACGGGGGCAGTAGTGAAGCAGCAGCAGTAACTAATATGAAGAGGTGGTCGTCTAAGTGGAAACTTGGGGAGCAGTCAGGGGCCCACCACTCAGGGCCAAGACCAACTTTAGGATTCAAACCCTGCTGAGTGCATTGGAAGCCTATAGAAGCTACAGAGGAATCCACTCAGATTTCTTTTTCTAAGACTTCATGTTTTTCAAACAGTTTTAGGTTCATAGCAAAATTAAGAAGAAGGTACAGAGATTTCCCATAAACCCCCCATCCCCACACATCAGAACGTCCCCCATTATCAATATTTCTCACCAGAGTGGTGCATGTGTTACAACTGATGAACCTGCATTGATACATCATAATCCTCCAAAGTTCCAAGCTCACATTAGGATTCATTGTTGATTGAACTCTAGATGTTATACCTTCTATTGGTTCAATCCCTAGATATACATACATATTATATAATCTATGGGTTTGAAAAAATAGATAATGATGGCATCCAACATTATGGTATCATACAGAGTAGTTTCACTGCCCTAAAAATCCTGTGCTCTGCCTCTTCCTCCCTCTCTACCTGCTGACAACCACTAACATTTTTATTGTCTCCATAGTTTTTCTTTGCCCAGAATGTCAAGGAAAAGCTATGCCTTTTCAGGCTAGTATCTTTCACTTAGCAATATGCATTTAAGTTTCCTCCATGTCTTTTCATGGCTTGACAGCTCATTTCTTTTCAGCCCTGAATATGTCGTTGTCTGGATGCTGCACAGTTTATTTATCTATTTAACTACTGAAGGACATCTTGATTGCTTCCAAGTTTTGGCAGTTATGAATAAAACTGCTATAAACATACATGTGCAGGTTTTTGTGTGGATATATGTTCTCAACTCCTTTGGGTAAATACTGAGGAGCACAATTGTTGGATTGCCGGGTAAGAGTATGCTTAGTTTTGTAAGGAATGGTCAAACTGTCTTCCACAGGGATTATAGCATTTTGCATTCCCACCAGCTATGAATGAGAGTTCCTATTTTTTTTTCCATCCTTTCCAGCATTTAGTGGTGTTGATGTTCTAGATTTCGGTCATTCTGATAGATGTGTGGTGGTATCTCATTGATGTTTTCATTTACGTTTATCTGATGAACTATGATGTGGAGCATCTTTTCATAAGGTTACTTGTCATCTGTACATCTTCTTTGGTGAAGTGTCTGTTATAATTTTTGGCTCACTTTGTAATCTGGTTGGTTACATTCTTATTGTTGAGTTTTATGGTCTTTGGGATGCCAAAGATCCTTCTCTTTCCTTACTCAGCAAGGGCTCATTAGCAGTTGACTCAGGATCTGTCAATCAGTCATCTTCTATCCTGAAGGAATGATGCAATAATGCGAACATTTGTTGAGTGCTGTTTATGTCCTAGACACTGTGCTAAACTATGTGAATTATCTAATTTACGCCTCACCTGATAAAGTTGGTACTATTATTATCTCAACTGCAGAAACAATAAAACTGAGGCCTATAAAGTTTAAGTAATTTGACAATGATCACGAAACTAATATACGACATGCTGTGATCCAAATCCAGGCAGTCTGGCCCCAGGGTCTGCTGTCTGGACCAACACATTCTACTGCTTTTAAAAAATGGCTACAGACTAGCACACAGGCCCTGCTCATCCAACGGGATAGCCTTGACTAATTATAAACCCTGCCCCTTAGCCTCAGAGGTCCCTGCCGCTTCTGCTCAGTTCTGAACTAAATTTCTACTATGTTACTAATTCAGCAATTCCCTCATATTCTTTCAAACCATTCCCATTTTGTTGAAGATGATCAAGTTGCATTCTTGTTTGCTACCAAGAACCTTGACTGACACACTTCTTGTTGCATATGCCATGTTGCTATTGGGGTAGAAGTTATTGAAATGGTTCTTGGATTTTAACAAACGGCAATTACTTGGACAGCAAAAAGATACTTGAAGAAATCCTAAAAATGAGAAGGTCTTGAAGGATGAAAAGGAAGCAACAGTAGCTATACATGCTGAGTACAGATGTCCTATGAGTCACCTGGGGATATTCAGAGTAAGGGGACAACCCCTACAGCAGAATTTCCTATGAACAAGCTTGAATGGTGAAAAATCACAGGGAACCAAATGAACAGAGGTTTGAGGTGTTCAGTACAAGGGCAACTAAGTCTTTCGTCAACTGGAATAAAGAGTTTGCTATGAGCGTGTTTACTAATCTTTGAATGACTCCTCTTTTCTTTCACTACAGGTGTGCTCCTCTAAAGCCAGGGAATCCGTACTATTCAGCAGTCTACCCCCAGCATCCCCAACAGTGCCTGACAGATAAATGTCCACAAATATTTGGTAAAAAGATGGACTTATGGATGGATGGGCGAACAAATGAATGGGTAAATACAGGAATGAGAGATATTTCGAGACATTTTGGTACAGTCTGTGAGATTTAACATATTAGAAAAATGATGGCTGATGGCACAGCCCATATTTTCTCCTTCATTCTTTTTCACCTTGCCCATAATTTATGTAATTGATATAAGTTGCATTTAAACGCAGACAAAATAAAAAAAAATCACTTTGTAGGCATAAAAGTCACAAAACAATATTAATTTTATTATACTGTGCCCCACAATTTCTTATTTCATCCACCCAATCTTCTTTTTTCTTTTCTTTTTTTCTTTTTTTTTTTTTTTTTTTTTTTTTTGAGATGGAGTCTTGCTCTGTTACTCAGGCTGGAATGCAGTGGTGTGATCTCGGCTCACTGCAACCTCCACCTCCAAGGCTCAAGCAATCCTCCCACCTCAGTCTCTCAAGTAGCTGAGATGGGACACCATACCCGGCTACTTTTTGTAGTTTTAGTAGAGACAGGGTTTCACCATGTTGGCCAGACTGGTCTCGAACTCCTGACCTCAGGTGACCCACCCACTTCAGCCTTCCAAAGTGCTGGGATTACAGGCATGAGCCACCGTGCCTGGCCCCAATCCACTTTTCAAAGTGGAGGTGACCACAGTCTACAGATAAAGAGTAGGACTGAGAGGCCCAGGAAAAACAAAAGTGTCCACACCAAGACACAGAGAAGTGGCGCTTGCTCCAGCTTCTACATAGACATCCTTCTGTGTCTTTTCCATGTCACTACACTGTATTAATTATCTACACTGGTTAACAAATTACCTAGATACTTGGCAATTATAAACAATTACCACTTATGAACTCACAGTTTCTGTGGACACGGGATTCAGAAGTGGCTTAGCTGGATCCTCTAGTCTAGAGTCTCTCATTAAGTTGCAGTCAAAATGTCAGTTAGGGCTACTGTCATCTCAAGGCTCGACTGGGGCTGGAGAATCCATCCTCAGAAGGTTCATTCCTCTGTCTGGCAAGGTAGTGCTGGTTGGTGGCAGGTGCCTTAGTTTTCCTGCGCACCCGTCCATGAGACTGCCTAGGTGTCCTCATGGCATGACAGTTGGTTTGGCCAGAGCAAATGATCCAAGAGAAGAAGGAGGAAGCTACGTCTCCTGTGAGCTACCCGTGGAAGTTCAGCTCTGTCATCTCCACAATGTCCTAGGAGTTATGTGGGTTAAGGTGGGAGAAGACTAGTAGCTCATGAATAGAATACAATATCAGAAACTGGGGATCATGGAGGGGCATCTCAGCACCTGGACAGCACTCAGAAGTTAAAAATGAGTTTCAGGAAAGATGCAAGGCCGAAAGCCAAGGCACTCTCAGGCCTGCTGTCATTATCTCTGTAACATCATTGCCTACTATGGGGACATCAGCTTTTTTGCCCACTTTCAGAAATCCCACTTGTGAAAAGTTCACATTACAAACAGATGCTCATTTTGGAGGAGTGCTGATAGGTTATCAATATATATCCCATATGTAAAATACCTATTATTTATACAAGAATATTTACTGTAGGCACTCGAACAAATTCCTGCCCCTGCCTTCTCTCACTTAGGTCCCAGTGACAAAAAATAAAAAGAGGCAAAATGACTATCACTATCTTCATTACGTAAGAGAAGTATATGCCCATTCCCTGCTGGTCCCAGACACCCTCACCTCCACAAGCAAAAAGAAGCTTTCTCTTGCAGCTGGGGATTTGCTCAACTAGCAGAATGCTGTAGATCAGCCCAAAAAATAAGCAGAAGCCAGGGTACCACATACAGTTAAGGGTCAGGGTCCAGAGTCCAGGTCACTCCATAGAATCAGCAGGGCCCATATTGCTGTTCTTAGACCCCTTTTTAGAAACAGTAGAAGATAGTTGTCCAGAGAGCAGGTCTTGGAGCCAGGCTGCCCAGGTTCAAATCTCAGCACCCTACATGTTATTTTTGTGACATTTTCCAAATTCCTTAAACTTGATGGACCTCAGCTTCAGTACCTATATAGTGAAGATAATACTACTACTGACTCCATCAGGTGAGGGCAGATTAAATTACGTAATCCTCATAAAGTAAAAGGATCTTTGCTATGCTTTTGCTAAACTTACTCTCTCCTTATTTCACTAAAGAAAAATCTGACTCCTGGGGATAGTGTGTGGTTTTCCCCAAGGTAATATATAGATAGTCGAGCTACGCCTGCAACTCATGCACTGACTCCCAGAACCGGGGTGGGTCACTGAGTTAGTCCAGACCGGATGCAGGAGAGGAGAATACGGCAGGTAAAAAGGAAGGTAATTGCACAAAAACTCCCTTTAATTCCACTGCTTTTAAAATTAAAAAAAAAAAAAAAAGAATAATTTTGAAAATGCCTTTTGAAAAGCAACCTAAGTGTTTAAGCCACGGACTTGGCCAAGGTTCTCTTCAAAGGCCAGTTCTCCAGGCCAAAAAACGGGATCAGGTACACGTGAAGTGGATGACTGGAACACAGCCATGTTTCAGTGACCCATTTTCTCCTTCATTCGTCAAATGGAAAAATGACTGCCCTAGATGCCTCCCTTAAGTGATGGCTTTTGAGGGATATTAGAGTCTTAGTGCCGCTGGCAGAGGTTACAAAATAACTGTCAAATCTCAGCATCTTCTCCTGGAAAGAACCTGGGAGTTTAGCTATTTGAACCGCCTACTAAACAGAGGAAGAAACGGAGGCCAAACATATTCTAATATTGTCTTGATACTGTGGAGTAAATAACTGCAGAACCAGGGCTAGTACTAAAGCCTCACTCTGCACTCTTTCTTCCCCCATCACTCAGGTCTTAATTTAAAAGTCGACGAGCGGGGCAGGATTCTGTAAACATAGATTTGTTTCCGTCCATCTGGAGGAGTCTCACTTTCATGCTATTGTGGCTTCGCACACAGAGAGCTCCACTAAATTTAGAATCAGAAGGGATGGAAACAATTAACTACTACGGACCTACTGTGCACCAGGCATCTGTTCCTTGTCTCATGCACAGCCTATGTTGCCCACAATGCTGCAGACTCCACGAGAACAAGAACTCTGTCCACAGTTTCTCACCTTCGTGTCACTATCCCTCAGCCCAGGGCATGGCATGTAGTAGACATTCAATAAACATATTGAGTCAATGTTCTCACTTAAATTGTAAGATAACAGATGAGCACTGAATTATAAATTAGGGAACTTAGCTGAAATTGGTTGAAAGATGTGTTCAAGCCAATCGGAGTGTAAATGTGGGAACTGAGTGTAATTTTGTGACCTTCAGAAAGAGGAAGTCCTTGGGGGATCTATTTTAATGTAAAAGTAAGATGGCTTCAAATCCAACAAATACAGTGTTGCTGGCATTTAGGACCTTTCAAAGTACTCTGGAGGTTAAATATGTCTCCAAGCAGTTACACTAGCTCTGCCTGTTTACTCAGCAAATTCTCTTTCATTACAGATAGGAGAAATGTAAACTGCAGTGGGACCTTGGGCTGCACAATTGTCATAGATTTCAAAGTCACTAAAGTCCAAATGAACCAGGGTTTCATATTCTTCACATTCCAAGTACTTGGTCTGACAGCATCTCTTAAGATTCTAGCCAACAATGCAAAATGAAGCATAATATAGATGACATAATAATAAACAATAACAATGTCCTAATAATTATAAAGTGCCCGACATCGTTCTGAGAACTTTCCATGTATTACCTAATCTGATCCTTAAAACAAACCTAAGATGTAGGTTTTTATTATTACCATAATAACCCCCATTGTATAGAAGAGACAACTGAGGAAGAAATAAATATCTAGGCCTGAGAGATCAACTGCTTCTACATTCTGGCCCTGTTCTTTCTTGTCTAGCATTATTCTCCTTGTGAATGGATGGGTAGGTGGGTATGTGGGCAGATGGATGAATAGATGGATGGGTGAATAACAGGATGGGAAGAGATGGGAATCAGCAAGGGGTCCATCACCTCTATGTTGGTATGGTTTCTAAGTACCTGACTTCACGCATAATTCATGCCGTAGACAGCTATTGCAGTGGCTGAGTCCTACTGGATTGGTTTGGAAGGCCAGGAACGGTGGTTGTGTGTACAGGCTCTGAAATCAGATCTACACCCTCCATATGCCAGATCCAGACCTACAAGCTGTCTGCCTTTGTGTATGACTTTTCAGAGCCTCAATTTCTGTCTCTATAAATGGGAAAAATAAATTATCTACTCAGAAGTGTACGTGAGGACCGAATGTAATGTCAGCACATAGTAGGTGGTCAGTACATGTGTTGAAAGACTGAGTGAACAAGTCACCAACATATCACTGGCAGCCCACAAGGATTCAACAGGTCTCCCTTATGTTATGGTTTGAATGACACGATCACCCAAACACAACAAAACTGTGAAAATCCCCAGATTTATACTTTAAATCCTCACAAATATCATTGGGTATATAGCTGAAGTATTTTGGCTTCACCGACATTGAAGTCATCAAAATGAACTAAGAGCTAATTGCAATTTACAAAGTCAGGTAATCTTCCTAATCCTTTGTATCTTTGAACTGCAGATTTGCAATTTGCCAAAACAAGTCCATTTCTAAGGAGGGTGAAGGGAGTGGAGAGGAAGTGTTTTCATCGGGAGACTACAAGCTTAGGGTCTTAGCTTCTGTGTATTGCTCCTTCCATGTAATCCATGCTCCCAGCCTAGGGAGAAGGCATTATCTAATGCCTAAGTGGGAAATCCCTGCCCACTAGGTCACGAGGCTGGTGGGTTGTGGATTTACCTGACTCTTCTATAGGCAGCTCTATCAATTCCTAGGTAACGATTATGCCTCCAGCTGGAAAAAAACAAGATCATTTTAAAGCTTTCCTTAGACTCGTCATTACTAAAATATACACCAAATGGTGATTTCCACCATATTCCCTTGATCCTCTTTAGAAGCACTTTTTTCTCTATCAAAGAGAAGATGAAAAGGACATTCATGTTGTAAGGGAAAGCAAAGGCCTCGCTGGTATGCGCTGCATACATCAGCACTTAGTGAGACGAAGGGAAAAGCGGATGGTGGAGACAGAAACCACGCTCCCTTCCCGGAGTCATACCCCATTTCTCTCACCGCGGACGTGGAAAGATAAAACGGGGGAAGGACGAGGAAAATCATCCTGGGAAGCTTTGGGGAGAACAAAACTGGGACAACAAAGAACATGTGAAAGAAAAACAAAAGGAACAACAACAACAACAAAGCCTTACATGTGGAATTAAAAACATAGGTGATAAAAGAATAGGTGAAATGCTTCTAGAAAAGAGAAGGGATGGCCAGCAACTCTCCACACTAGACCTAAGAAGACGAGCGGGAGCCAGAAGAAAAGGAAGAGGGCATGGGATGTAAGTGTGTGCAGACACACAGAGGGAGGGAAGGGTGTGGAGGTGTGGGAAATGGGGCATGGCAACAGGCATCTCCAACACTGAGCAGGTATGAGAGCTGTGGCAGAGACGGCTAGAGATGGTGTAGGCCATGGAAAGTATGTGAGCCATTGCAGGGCCATATTGTCACAGTGTCTAGGCTGGAGTTTCTCAAGGTGTGATACTCATACAACTGCCTCAGTATCACCCCAGATGGTTGCTAAAATTTCAGATCCCAAGCCCTTCCTGAGACTTAGCCAATTTCACAAGACAGAATGTAGATGATGAGCATGGCGCCACCAAGTCCCAGTGGTGATCCTTGTTTACACTGAGCTGGTGACTCTCCACCAGGTACAGGGGAGCCACTGAAGGCTTTGCAGCAGGAAACTGACATTCATGTTTCACTTTACAAGGATTTTTATCATCCTTTATGCTTTATAGGATTTACAACAATCATCTATTTCATATATAAAGTATACATTCTTGCACAGGCATAGTGGCTCATGCCTGTAATCCCAACACTTTTGGATGCTGAGGCAGGCTGATTGGATGAGGTCAGGAGTTCAAAACCAGCCTGGCCAACATGGCAAAATCCCATCTCTACTAAAAACACACACGAAAAATTAGCCAGGCACCCTGATGGGCACCTGTAATCCCAGCTACTTGAGAGGTTAAGGCAGGAGAATCACTTGACCCTGGGAGGCAAAGGTTGCAGTGAACTGAGATTGCGCCACTACACTCCAGCCTGGGCAACAGAGCTAGACTACATCTCAAAAAAAAAAAAAAAAAAAAAAAATTAGCTGGACGTGGTACACATGCCTGTAATCTAGCTACGTGAGAGGCTGAGACACGAGAATCACTTGAACTTGGGAGGAAGAGGTTGCAGTGAGCTGAGATCATGCCACTACCCTCCAGCCTAGGTGACAGAATGAGACTCCATCTCAAATAAATAAATAAATAAACAAAGCATATATTCTTATGAGCACATAGTAGCATACTTACATATTCCCATACTAAATTATAAGTTCTGTGAAGGTGGGAACCTTGTCTTTTTTCCGTTTACCTTTAAAGCCTTAAGAGTTAACACAATGGTAACCTGTCACATGAGGAATTCAATATTTATTAAGTGAACAAATTCACAAATAAATTCAGTCTGTCAGGAGTCAAAATGACACATCAGAAGATGGAGATCTGAGGCAAGGTGGAAAACTTGGATAATCCAGGTAAACTTGGTAAGACGGTTATGGCCTGAAATAAGATGGTCAAGGTTGCTTTGGGAAGGAAGGAACAGAGTAGAAAGAATCTGAAAATATTTCCTGGATTTGACACGGATGGCCATTAGATCAAAAGAGTTAGTACATGTGTCCAGAGAATTCCATGCTTCCTTCCTGGTACCAAATCTACTGCCACTCTGGCCCACGGTCTGTTTCTGTAAATAAAGCTTTATTGGAACACAGCCATTTATTTATGTATTGTCTGTGGCTGCTTTCTCACTATAAAAGCAGAGTTGAGTAGTTGAGTCCAGGACCATATGGCCTGGAAGACCTAATATATGTACCATCTATCTAGCCCTTTACAGAAAATGTACTCTGACCCCTGATTTAGGAGCTCATTTAGTTCTCTGCTGTTGTAGAAGTTACGCTGAATTCAGAGGGAGTAGCAAATGATAATTTTCCAGCAGCACATGGCTAATTTAAGCAGAGGCAAAGTGAAGTGTGGGATTTCTGACTTGCGAAATTGCCAGCATGTACTGGTGGCCACACAGTGCATGTGTGTGAAATTCCCTACACAGGCAAGCCCAGGGAATACAGCAGAGGCTGGGCGTCTGAATCCACGCAGCACTCCCACTCCCCATCCCCAAATCAGCCCAGAGCAAAAGGAACTGGGGAAATTTATGATCACAGTTCCTCTATAATTTTGTGATGAAGAATGACAGGGATTTGCAGGAATCGTAGCTGGCAGAACAATCAAGAAGGACATTAAAGGACTCAGGCTATTTTGCCATAAACATCAGTAGTCTCCAAAAGTGTCAGTTCTTGGGCAGTAAGAGGATTTGTTGACATTTTTCCAGAACCACTTTTCACAATTGCCAAAATACTATGAGGGAAGAAAACCAGATAAACAAGGCAGAAACTAGAAGAAGGCACAAAACAGCAGTGGCGGGGACAATTATAAATCTCCAGGGCTGCAGGATCCTGAACTCATAAAATTGAAAACGCACTTCAAAAAATCCTCCATGCCCGTGACAGTCTGTCACTAGAGAGGGCTCTCCTCAGATTATCAACAACCATGAAGCTCTCTAATGCCTTATCAACAGTCTCAAGGACCAGCCAATCATGAGAAACACAGGCTGTATTGATTCAATACTCAAACTGGTGGGATGATGATGATGAATGGCCAGTTTTTCTCTGTCTCATCCTCTTCGAGCATAACTCCACCCTGAACCTCAGCTCTTTACAGACCCTGACTCCGATCTGGACTGAAGTAGGGCTCAGACTACTGCAGAGGGGGCCCTGGCATTGTGCAACCAAAGCTCCTATACTCAGAGAGCTTGGGTTTTCCTGTTTGCTCTTCCAATCTACAGCAAAGGGGACTGGAGAGCTAAGAAGCAGGCCCCCTTTGAAAGTCTGTGAGTCACTTTAAAATAGAGATTGGCCATAGACCCTGGGTCCAGAAAGCATCAGTTTAAATCCCAGGCGGCCTAAGGGAGTTACTTCATACATCCTTGTACTCTGCTCCATCAGCTGTAAAATGAATAGAACTGTAGAACTTTCCTCCTCAATTTGCGATACGGTGAACTGATTTAATACATGCAAAGCACTGTGAATGAGGCCAGCCTGTAGGAAGCATCCTGTAAGGATTAACTACTGTTTTTTTTGTTGTTGTTGTTGTACCAATAGTTTAAGCTCTTACTTTGGGTGATACATCATGCTAAGCAGTTCCTATTCATTATCCATTCCATTCATTATCACATTTATTACTAGAAGGCAGACACAATACCTACGTTTTGCAGATGAGAACACTGAGGCACAGGTAAGGGACATAATTTGCTCAGAGGCACATGGCTCGTAAGCAGCGGAGCTGGGAATGGAAGATTCCATAGACTGTCTGGCTTCAAAGCCTATGAGTTCAACAACCCAGTGCTATACTGCAGTGCCTGAGACACCCACAGCCCCAGAAGCTAACGCCTTCCTCCAAATGCAAAACAACAGCCTGGAGGGTGAAACACACACACCCTGGAAGTGGAGATAAAGGGACATGGCAAAGGTCCCAGAGCCAATTCACACCAACAGGGGCTTCACCCAAACATGGCAGGGACTGTCTAACCCAAGAGCTTTTCATTCTCAGGCGTCCCCATGCCTTGGAGTATACATTTGTGCCTGCTTCAGACTATTAAGATTGGGGAAAAGAAGACAGTTATTCATTCTCCAGCATTTCTTCTAGGATGGTCCTCTAGGTGACCCTGTTTTGACTAAGAAATAAAAGAAGAAATATCCTGGGAGGCTTCTGGAAGGATTTTTTTTCTATCAAAAAAGAACAAATGAGGAAGAAAAATGGCTGGTGCTGTACTCCTCTTTTCTTCTGCCCTGAACACAGATGTGATGTTGGGAGCTGTGGTTATTCTACTACAACAATGTGACAACAAGGCAATAGCTAAGGATGGCAAAGAATAACTCTACCCTGAACCTCAGCTCTTTACAGACCGTGATTCGGATCTGGACTGAGGTAGGGCTTAGACTCCTGCAGAGGGGGCCCTGGCATCATACAGCCAAAGTTCCTGTATTCAGAGAGCTTGGGTTTTCCTATTTTCTCTTCCAATCCACAGCAAAGGGAACTGGTGAGATAAGGATCAGATGCTCATTTAAAAAACAAGGAGTCAATCCTTTGTTATAAGTTTCTTTTTTTTTTTAATTTATTTTTTATTATTATTATACTTTAAGTTCTAGGGTACATGTGCATAACGTGCAGGTTTGTTACATATGTATACTTGTGCCATGCTGCTGTGCTGCACCCATCAACTCGTCAGCACCCATCAACTCGTCATTTACATCAGGTATAACTCCCAATGCAATCCCTCCCCCCTCCCCCCTCCCCACAGTTTCTTTTTTTTTTAACGTCCTGTCACAGGTCACCTCCAGGCTAGTTAACAGGAGTTGAAGCTACTATTCTCCACGTATCCTCTGACAGCAGTCCTGGCTCACACTGCAAGGCAGCTGAGATCTGCAGGGGTGTCAAGCACACACCTGAGCCAGAAAGTGGACCAGGTGCTAGGGACGCATCCTGGTCATCAAGGAAACAACTCACCAATTCTCATTTGTAAAGTAAGGAAAAAAAGCCAGATGTCAGCAAAGGTCTGTTTCAGTTCTAAGATGTTACGACTTTCTGTAATGAAGAGATTACAAAAAATCTTTCCCAGAGGATTTGAGAAGCCCAGTGACATGATGAAAGCAGAGAACACATACAATAAATTACCACAAATATATTTAAATGTGACCTCAGGATTGACATTTAACTTCTCTTGGTTTTCAAGTCCATGTCAAGGTATGCAAACGAAATGTTAGGCCAATACTGTAATTCCATAGGGCTAGTTATTTAGGACCTGTGCGAGGTTCCTTATACATATCGCATTTAACCCTGAAGAGAACACTATGAAATGAGTAGGATCACTCTCTTTGATAAAACATGAAGCTCAGACTTCAGTCGTCTATATAAATCATCCTAGGACCTCACAGTCAACCATGACTATTGGGACTTAAACCCAGGCCTGCCTTCCTCTACAAGACATAGCCACATTGCCACTGCCCCTTGATTTCTTTTTAAAACCAGCACATACTCAAAAATGATGATCTTCTCTCTGTATCGTTCAACCCACGAGGGTAGGAGAAGGTTGCTAATAACCGCCCACCCAGAGCAGCATGATTCATGTGGCTGTCATCCTGCCCGAATGACACATATGAGCTGTCAGCCTTCTCTCAGAAGCCTGAGTCAACTCTATGACCAGCTGAATCAATTATCCAAGGTTGGCTTGATAGAGGATGATAATAATGATGATGATAATGATGATAAATCCATCAATGTAAATACTTCCAGAAACAAAGTAGAAATGAGAAGAAAAAGAAAGAAAACAAAGTATTGCATATATATGTAACATGTAATAATATACGTTAAAAGTATTCCACATATATGTTTATATGTACATATATGTGGGATACTTTGTTTTCTTTCTACTGATTTCTTCTTTGTCATACACCAAGGCCATCTGGGGACAACACATTGTTCCACTGCTCTTGGCATTTATTTTTGTTTTCATAACTGTGCAGAATACTTTCCTATTTGGTAGAGCAAGTCACATCGAAGTTCTTTCAAGGATTCACAAGGGTGGGATAAAGGTTCCAATGTCCTGCTATGAATGAAGTCAACTCCAAGGGAGGCAGTTTTGTTGCTGAGTGCATATGTTTAAAGAGAGTCAAGAAAGAACTCCAGAGCTGTGGGTTTCCAACTCTCACCAGAGGGTGTGCAGGTCCTAGAATGCTTCCTGGAGTCACTGGGGAGAGGAGGGTAGGGTAAATGCCAGGACAACTGAGCCAGGCTCAGGACCCCAACTCATAATTTAACCCAAGTAGCTCTTCTCTGTGTCCATTTTCTATATAGGAGTTTTCTGTTCAACATCATTTGAAAAAAAAGGGAGTCGGTGCCTTTTAATATAAAAAAGAAAATGCTAGGGAATTACCCATCTGGCGAGCACCAGTGTGAGGTGCAAAGAAACAAGGTAGGTCAAGATGTGGAAATGAGAGGAGGGAGGTCCAGAGAAAATCTGAAGCTAGGTCCAGATCTGGGGAAAGTCACTGCTCAGCCCAACCTGGCTGAGTTTCAACCACAGCTTCTCTGATATTTCTGAGTGGTCAGTATCTATAATTTCCTCTGTATTCTCATCCAAAAATTAACTAACAGCAGGCTATTTACATTACATTTTCATAATAACTGAAAGACCAAGAAGTAATAATAAATTATTCCCAAAAGAACATCATAGCACTTAAAATGTTTGTGATCCCAGGCAACCGGCACATCTGTGTTAATAAATAAAACTGAAGATCTCAGTTCTAAAAGGAAGTTTCTATTCCTATGTTTTTGGTGAAAAGCACATATGGAGTCCTTGCTTCATCGGGTTCTGTTGCTAATCGGGTTGAAAGAAAGAGAGATAGAAAAGAGATAGTAAGTATCTTCAGATTCTTCCAAAGCTAATGGGGATGAAAAGTGCAAGTACCAAATGATTATAATTCAAAGTAGAACACATACAGTTAGAGCAGTGACAGTAGGAAAGACAGGGCCAGCCAGGAGTTAGAAAAGGGAGAGACCACTGAACCAAGGAACTCAAGAAGGGTGGGAGAGGATTATATCAAGAAAGGGCGTGGGTGTTGGGGCCTCCAGATAGAGCAAAGTCCACTGTAAGAAGTTTCATAGCCATGGTGAAGCAGGAAGAGCCTGGAATCCCAGTTCCACGACCTCCAGGCTGCAGCACCTGTGCTTCAGCTCCTCTGGGTAAATGGCTTGTCTGAGTGTTTTGAAGACACCATGGCATAATTTCTGGGGTGAACATACAGCACTCCACAAATACCAAAGGTCCTGTAACCAAGTGGCAACTCAGGAGGAGTGCATTGAGAAAGAGGAAGTAGCTGGCATGGGCACCTCTTTCAGGGAGGGAGTTAGTAGAGAGAAGCAGTAGTAAGATGTAATCTAAGACGCTGCAGAAGGGAAGGAAGTTTCAGAAGGAGGAGGCTGGAACTTCACCCTTGAGCAATCCTGAGGAGAAGGGTCAAGTAGAATGAGATTTTAAGATATAAAGAAAGGCCCATTAGTCAAGAAACCCTTCGATGGATAGTAATTATCATTATTAAAATCACCAACATGTATAAGGAGCTTAAAATAGAAAGTATGCTGCATTTTTGAGTTGTATGATCTCATTTGATTTGTCTACAATGCATGAGATATCAGTACCTTGCATTTATTTTCACAGAAAAGGAGACTGAGGCCGAGCGCGCCAATGTCTGCATTCACTCATTCCTTCGTCAGGTAGTATTTGGCTGTCGGAGCCATGCGTCAGGCACTGCTAGACAATGGAAGTGAAGACAGGAGTAAGGGGCATACCATCCTTGACTTTAAGAAGGTTGCAGCCTATCACGGTGAATGGGGAGATGGCTGAGACGTCACTGAGCAAATATCAGCCCAGTGGATACCTGGCTTGGACCTGATGCTCAGGATAGATTCTTCACTCCCTCCTGAGACGCAAGTGGACCTCTCTTTGGTCTGTATGTTTTGTTCCTAGGGTGGGGCTTACCAAATAGCCTCCTTTCAGATCCAGGACTTCAGACCTCCAGGCCTCTCAAAAACCTTCCCCCAACACATGGCGCAGGATGCAAAGAGAGCAAAACAATACCCACCCCTTAGAACAGAGGTTTAATTTGCATTGCTGAGCCCTCTGGCCTCAGTGATATCCATAGACAGGGTCCTCTCGGGTGTCTTCTGAACACATGAAGCATTAGCCACAGAATTCTGGACAAAGTGAATATTCTAAGAAAGGAGGGAGGAAGACAGGAGGTTTGCCAAAGCGACAGTGAAATTCCGAAATGGAAAAAACCAGAATGGAAGGATTTCAGGATATTCTTCCATCATCCCAACAGAGATCCTGCGGCTGGATGACAGTGGGCCCACTGCCCAGAACATCAGAAGAGAAAAACAAGTCAGCACATATCCTCACAGGAAAGGCATCCAGTCATTCTGTACTGCCGCAGTAAGTGCCCCGGCTGCTCTGTCCCCTACGCTGGCCCTGGAGTGTGGCCCTCAGCACCAGACACTGTCTTTCTGTACCTTGGCACTTTGAATGTACCCGGCCATATTTTAAGACTTTTGCGAATGCAGAAGAATACATTCGGAAGTTGAGAAGAACTACAGCTTTACTCATTACTTTAAAAACAATTAGTGAAGAAACAGCCACAAGCTGGAATCACAGGCTTGAGGGCAATTTTGCAATTAAGAAAATTGGAGGCTGCTGTTTCAGGAGACAAACTGTCAAGTCAAAAGCGGGAAGACAAAGGGATACACAAACCCAGCCGGGCTCTTGTAGTATCCAAGTCAATGCTGAGACCTGATTGAGGTAGTTCTGAAGTAGAGGGAAAGGAAGGGAGCGGCATTCATTGACGTTGCACGTATCAGGTGTTTAGACCCAAAGATCATCTGCCAATTGCCCGTCATGATTCTTTTCTAGTAGATGTTTTTGAAGTGCCCACTCTGCACCTGGCCCTACACTCAGATCTCGCAGGCGCTGCAAGGAGTCCATCATATCCCCAGTTTACAGATGGAGCATCTCAGGCTTCAAGGTCACTTTGTCCTAAGATTACACGGTAAGTAAGGGGTGGTACCACAAGCAAACTCAGGGCTGATCAAATCCAAATGCTTTGTCTTTTTCACTGATGGATCTTCCTCTCTAAAATCCTCTCTCATGCCCATGCACGCTTTCTAATCCCCCAGAAATGCAATGTCCATTCTTTAGCCTCTCTTGGTGTCATCATTTGAGGCTTGTGCCTTTGCCCAACCCACTCTTTGCATAATGCAACTGCATACAGCCAGCAGAGCTCCCAGAGCCCAGCCCTGCAAACAGCAAAAAGCCTCTGCCCTCTCAGCTGAGTGTGACTTGTACCCAGCCTCCTGCTCAGCCCTCATCTCATGTTCACCTGGCTGCTGACTTGTCGCTGTACATCCTGGTGCAAGTTTCACCTGATTTTTTTTTTTTTAGATGGAGTTTCTCTCCGTTGCCCAGGCTGGAGTATGCAGTGGTACAATCTTGGCTCACTGCAACCTCCGCCTCCCAGGTTCAAGCGATTCTCCTGCCTCAGTCTCCCAGGTAGCTGGGATTACAGGCATGTGCCACCACACTCAGATAATTGTTTTTTTGTTTGTTTGTTTTTAGTAGAGACAGGGTTTCACTGTATTGGCCAGGCTGGTCTCAAACTCCTGAAATCAGGTGATCTGCCTGCCTCGGCCTCCCAATGTGCTGGGATTACAGGCGTGAGCCACTGTGCCTGGCCTCACCTGATCTTTTAAATCTGATCTATGGCTTTAGCCTGGACAGTATGTTCTTCCCTTTTCCAACAAGAGCTCCAGGTCTTGCTTATATGCAAAGGACCTGGAAGGGGCCTGCATTGGAGGGTAAAGGCTCTCTGAGTCAAGAAGACAGACTGGACCCTGCTCTTGACTCCTCTTGTCTGGCACTGAAACTAAGACAGATCAAAGTAAGCAAGAGAGCTGCACTGTGACCCAGTTAAAGAGAGTGGGTCAGAATCTCGGTCAGGAGAGAGAAGTAGGTCAGTGGCAGGCTGAGAGCAAAGCAAACCTGGAGACGAAACTGGAAAACCCAAGAGATGATGCCTGTGAGTAGACAAGAGCAGGAACAAATGCACCAGGAAAGGCAATGTGACCAGGTGGGCAGCTGCATCCAGAGTCTGAGATTCAGAGTGGAGGATGCCAGCACCATGTTCCCTGATGATGCTTTCGGGGAAGAGCGGGGGCCTCACACTAGAATGTGTTCACTAATGTTAGCTGGAGAAATTAATGACTGAACAACTGAATTTAAATAAGAATGGCGTTGTGTCTTACAAGATGAGAAGTAAGGACAAATTAATAATCTATGCCAATGCAATGAGTGATGTATCAAAAACTACTTTATTTTTAAAGCTCTTGGTTAACTATATGGAGGGCTGGGATGTTCTGTTTAATTTACTTCATGTCTAGTTCAGGAGATGAGCTAAAAGTTTTACGTCAACCTCAGCAGTTAAAAGTTTTTTATTTCCTTTCCTGAATAAGTATACTGCAGCAAATTTATAGAAACTTTACTTTGATGATTCAAGACCAGGCAGTTGTGTCATTAGTGAAATGCTGACTATGAACACATAGAAATATGGATTAAGGAGGTGTGACGAGGTGGGATCCCAAGCAGACCCCAGAACTA
Source organism: Macaca nemestrina (assembly GCF_043159975.1). NCBI lineage: Eukaryota > Metazoa > Chordata > Mammalia > Primates > Cercopithecidae > Macaca > Macaca nemestrina. The sequence goes on along the minus strand of NC_092132.1, from coordinate 6,900,052 downwards.
AAGATGGTGATAAAATATCCTATCTAGTTGTTTTCCCATAATTCATCCCCTCACTCAAAAAAAACATACTCCGAATCAGTCATCGGTCACTTTAAGTTCTAGGTAATCATTGTCTTCCCGAAATATGATTGGAAGATCCCATCTGGCCTGTGCTATAAATGTGCAGAAGAAATTGGAGAACATAGTCTGTGATTCACTGCATGCTATCTTATACCAGTTGCCGCTCAGTCTAACCGTAGGGTTCACCAGAGGATGAACAGAACTAGAACCTTTAAAATTGGAAACCAAATTTCAAACATCTCGGAGGCATAGTTGCTGGACTATTTAACTTATTCAAGTTGTCAAATGTGGTAGTCACTAGCCACATGGGGTTACTTACATTAAAATTAATTAAATGAAATGTTAAAAATTCATTTCCTTTATTTTAGTAGCCACATTTCAAGTGTTCAGTAACCATATGTGGCAACTGGCCACCATAATAAACAACATATGGGATATGTTTTATCACCACAGAAAGTTCTATTGGACAGTATTGCCTTAGACCTCACTTCTAGTGCTTCTGAAATACAGGGTACAGAGAACCACAGTAAATGACACTTTGAGAAAACAGACAACTCCAACATGTGGAAATTTGTATAAGCAAACTGGCTCACACTCTCAAATAGTCAACGTTATGGGTGCGGTGTTGAGAAGGGAAATTTGGAGGACTGTTGTAGATTTAAAGAGAATAAAGATATAACATCAAAAGAAATTCATGTACTTAGATTGGATTCCACTTCAAAAATATCTATAAGCAAATTTCTTGAAAAATTGGGAAAATATGAATGTAGAGCATACATTAAATAGTATTATGAAATATCATTTATTTACTTCAGTATAATGATGTCATTGGAGTTCCACTGAAAAATGTCTTATTCCTAGGAGAAGCCTGGCAAAGTATTTAGAGTATACTGTCTTAAAGTCTGCAACTTACTTTCAAATGATCTAGAAAAATATGCATATGCATATTTTATTCAAAATACGCATTCATGTGCTGATAAAGAAAATATTACAAAATGTTAACAATTGTTAAACCTGGGATTAGGAACTATGGGTATTCATCATGCCTTTCTTCAACATTTCTGGATGATTGAAACTTTCATCATAAATTTCTGTGAAACAACATCCCTATGGAATTTACAGAGCCTGACATGTGTCAAAACTCCAAGGCAATTTGTATTTGAAAGCCCTTTTTGCTTTCCTTACCTAGTAATGGAACATTTCCATTCCTCTAACACTTTTTTATTTACATGGGTGTCAGGAGATCAAATGACAGGAATAATTTTATTGCGTTTTCTGAGTCAGCTGTTAGCTCTTCATGACTCTCTATCTATGGACAGAAGAAAGCCTGCATATTTTACTGACATGAAACTTTCAACATGTGTCTCCCAATCCCAAGCCAATCAATTTCATTATGAGCCCACTTGATAAACTTTCTTTATTTGCCACCCACCACTCTTCCTTTTTCTTTTTGAATAGGGTGTTGCAATTTACATGCAATATTTACATTTCCCCATTAAATACCAGGCACCTCATTTCTCCTGTATCTGTCAAAACTTGCTTTTGATTCAGCCAGCTTTAACCAGAGAGCCTCCTCTTAAACATCACAACTGAAAATTTAAAAATTTTAAGCATGTTTTCCATTACTTTCAAAGGGAAAAACCACAATTACTTTTGCACCAACCTAATAAATATATTAATTAAAAATTGGAGGCCGGACACGGTGGCTCACGCCTGCAATCCCAGCACATTGAGAGGCCAAGGCGGGCAGATCACCTGAGGCCAAGAGTTCGAGACCAGCCTGGCCAACAAGGTGAAACCCCGTTTCTACAAGAAATACAAAAATTAGCCAGCCATGGTGGCACCTGTCTGTAATTCCACCTACTTGGAAGGCTGAGGCAGGAGAATTGCTTAAACCAGGAGGCAGAGGTTGCAGTGAGCCAAGATATAGCCAGTGCACTCCAACCTGGGTGACAGAACAAGACTCTGTCAAGAAAGAGAGATAAAAAAGAAAGAAAAGAAAAGAAAAGAAAGAGAGGGAAAGAGAGAGAGAGTGTGTGTGAGCGAGGAAGGAAGGAAGGAAGGAAGGAAGGAAGGAAGGAAGGAAGGAAGGAAGGAAGGAAGGAAGGAAGGAAGGAAGGAAGGAAGGAAGGAAGGAAGGATGGACTGTGGTTTTTCCCTTTGAAAGTAATGGAAAAAATGCTTAAAATTTTTAAATACTCACTTTTTAAAGTTTCAGAAAGGAAAGAAAGAAAGAGAGAAAGAGAGTTACAGGAAAAGAAGAAGAAAACATGAAAGGTAATCAAGTTCCTGGGATTAAGGAACTCAATGATGAAAGGTTAAAAAGGAACTAGAATGATTGATTAGACCTAGGAAACAGAAGACAAATAATTTTTTACAAGGCAACTAGTGACTAGGCACATCTCTGAACAGACCTAGGTGTCTCGGGTGACAACTAATTTAATATAAAGCCAATGTTGATTGAGGACCCTGAGAAAGGAGCAGGATATATGCGTAACATCTTAGGAACTAGGGAAGCAAAGTAGGAAGAAAAAAGTCAGGGAAAAAGAAAGCATTAAGCTCACCTGTTACAACTGGACAATGGGCTTATACTGATACCAAGAGATGAATACAGAGACCACTGCCAAGAAATATTAGAGATTCCTCAATTAATTATGTAACTGTATGTCTTCAGGCAGGTGGCATAGCAGGACAAACACAAGATTAGAAAGCAGATACAACCTCTCTGAATTGTCATGCTAATGCTACCTAACTAAGGATTAATATTTGGGGGAGAAGAAGGGGTGGAGATTTTATTTTTGGCTTTTTAACAGGCTTACATTTACAGTCCCCAACACAGAGCTCTCAGCACATTCTGAAACTAGCAGCATTAATTGGGAAAATATAAAAATAAATGCAGTGCAACTAGCACAGCGGCTGACAGGTATGCACTGATCCATTCATTCATTCATTATTAACGCAACACCTTGGATGTGGTTAGCCAGTGGGCTAAGGGCTGGATTCCAGAGATTAGCAAAAGCAGGCACATTCTCCTCAACATGGAGTATGCAGGCTAGTGAATGAGGAAACAAAATAATTATAGAAATAAACGCAAGACTTAAGGAAAACTGCTTTGAAAGATATAATACCTGAACTGAAATATAAAAGACATGAGTGGAAAGAAGCACTGACTCTCAGGCGGGAGCCCTAAGACAGGAGAAAACACCAAGCTTTAGAGAAATGTCTCCTAAACATTTTAGAACACACATCACAAGCCCAGGAACAAGAGCAGGAACAAATGTACCAGGAAAGGCAATGTGACCGGGGGGTAAAAAAACCATACACACCCATATACATAGACACAGATATTATATTCTCTGAACATTTTATATTTATACATTAACTAATATCTTAAGTCTCAGTATATTTAAAGGCAGGAGCTCACTGTGGCTATGAATCAGTGTAAAGCCCTGGTTCAAATGGTCTTGCGGATATTTTTATAATGTATTATCAAATATAATTAGATCGAATTTGTTTTTTAACTTGTGATATGTCTGGAAAAAAGCTTTTACTTGATTTCTATTCATTGTGTAATTATCAGCATTGTCTTCAATCTGCCATTTCCTTGAGGGAATCTTTCAGAGTCATTTGTTCATTTTGTGAAGTCTGTTTAATTAAAACTAAATACTATAATCCACATATCTACACAATTGGGTACCAGAGACAATGTATTGTCACAATAAAGCTGGATTTGAAAGGACAAGTGAGGACATCACTCCAACTTGCTTTGTTAGGAGTCCCCCTCCCTCAGGACATTGGTCACACTACATGTGACGTCTGATAAGTAGACAGGCAAGGGAACTGAAATCATGCAGAAAATGAATATTAAAAAGCCCAATTTCTCACTTATTTTATAATTACAAAACCAATATAAAGGAAAGTTCTAGCATTTTCTCTCTGTGCTCCAATGAACTCTCTTAAGCATTCACTGAAATGCATGCCTCTCGCTCTGGAAGCCACTGTTTTGGGAAAGCACTGTATGGATCTGAGAGGTAAACACGTTATCATGCACACAGACAACGCTGAAATGTATGCTCTTAGTCTTCATGAAACTGCAAAACCTTGTGGGGTTCCTAGAGAAAGGTGAGGGGGCAGGATCTCATCTCCATTCTGAGAATATCAAATGCCCCACAGATTTGAGGCACAATGTGGCTGGCAACAAGTTATCATGCACACAGACAATGCTGAAATGTATGCTCTTAGTCTTCATGAAACTGCAAAGCTTTGTAGGGTTCCTAGAGAAAGGTGAGAGGAGCAGGATCTCGTCTCCATTCTGAGAATATCAAATGCACTACAGATTTGGGGCAGAGTGTGGCTGGTATACATGGGGAAATCATTGGGAGAATATGACTGCAATAGAGCTGAGAGATGATGGTGGCCTCACCAGGATCATCGAGGGAAGGACGAAGATGGAGGAAGATTAGAAGGACAGAGATGGACAGGTGATGGGATGGTGACACAGGCATATATGGAAACAATGACTTTTGCTTCTAGCTTAGGGAAACAGATGGACAAAAGTACCATTTACCCACTGAGACAGGAACCTCAAAGAAGCACAGATTGTAGAAGTAAGTTTGGAACTTGTTGAGTTTAAGGTGCTTTGAAACGCACTCCCAGAGAAATCCAGCAGGATGCGTGGATTTATAGAAGCGGATCAAGCACAACTTAAAAGTCAGAAACCTATGGTAATTTAAACCTCTGAAGTAGGTAAGAACACCTGGGATATGCATTTACCATAAAAACATCAAAGGATCAAAGTATATACCAGAGAGGAACTTAGCATTTAAGGAGTAAGCCAAGAATTAGAGATAACATACACTACAAGGAAAACAAGTATTATATGACAGGTAGGAGGAAATTGAGGAAAGAATGAAATCAAGGAAAAAATAGTGAAGAGAAGTGATTTACAGAAGGAAGACATGGTCAACTTGGTCACCATGCAAAGAGGCATCCTTCCAAAGATCTAAAGAGTGCAATTAGAAGACTGTTTGGTGATTTGCACAAAGGCATGTTCAGTGGGAAAAGAAGAAACGAGAAAATGGGGACAACAAGTTGAGACAACCTTGTCAAGATTGGGTGTGCAGGACCAAGCGAGAGGACAGAGACAGGAGGGGAAACAGTGTGTGTTGGGGGGGAATGTAGGGATGGCCATGTGGTTTGATAAGACAGAGAAATTTCTATCATATGTATATGTTAATGAGCTAATGAACCAGGGCAAGAAAAGAGGAAGAGGTTGACCATTCTGAAGGAAGAAGGAATATCACAGGGAACAAGTTCCTTGAAGAAAAGAAGGAGGCTGAGATCCAGAATAGGAGGGAGTAGGGAGGATCTGGCCTTAGAAAGAGGCCCATTCTTTCCAGAAAGAGCTACATACAAATGAAGTGGTATGCAGGAGTACAGGGAGATTACATAGGGATGGTCCCCACGCTGTTCTGGTTTCATTTTGTTTTCCTAGTGCAGAAGGTGAAGTGGGTCTCCTGCCAGGTCCGAGGACACGTGGTGGGAGGTAGACAATGCAAGGAGGGTATAATTTGGAAGATTTTGAACAACTCAAATTCCAGTAGAGAAAGAGCAGAAGGAGAAACAAGAGCAGAGGAAGGAGGTGTTAAAGGGTTGTCCAGCAATGTTAAGAACTGAGCTAAGTTTTAGAGACTAGGGATTTCAACTGGCACCATTCCACAATGTGCATGTTATTTCCACTGGCAGCCTGACAGCCTCAGCGAGGGGAGTCCCATGTTTAGAAGGACTCAAGACTGAGCACTACCAGATGCAGGTATCATGGTTTGTCTCTGCTGGTTGGTCTGTTAATGCAGATGCATTGATTGACACCGCCTGATGTCTGCCCTCAAGACCAAGGATGCATGTTTTATCACAAATAGAGCACATTTTATCTGGAGGTCATGTAGAAGTCCTGCGAATCCATGAGAGAGCACGTGGATTTCAGGAATTCTAGCCAGAAGCACAGTCATTAATATGAATTATTACATTCTAGAAAAATAAGAATAAACTGAGATGAATCATTTCTTCTCTACTCAAACCATTTTCACCTTTTGTTCCACATTAGATTGTGATCATGTGATCTGCTTTGCTCATGATCACTTAAGGCCTTACATTAATAATGAGGGATAGCACGATCTAGTAGGAGAACGTCAAAGTGAGCACTAAGAATAAAACATGCTGACCTAAAGTCTAGCCTGAACCAACAGCCAGCCACACCCTCGTTGCCCCAGAATAATTCACAAAAATCTAAAGTCTTCTCATGGCGTTCCCTTGCTTAAAAATCCTTCAAGAATTCATGGTGCCTACAGAATCAAGCCCAGCATCCGTAGAATGCTTTACACAACCCTCCTAGATAAGAGGATAAAGTTCCTGCTGCTTCTCCAATCTCTCATCCTGCTCCTTCCCACACAGATCCCATCTTCCTATAACATGGAAATACATATCTCAGAGAATTCTAAACTTATACAGCCACTTCCTTCCTAACTTCCAAAAGATGGTAGTTTTTGAAATAGAAACAATACCCTAAGCAGTAAAAGCCATTGCTCCAACCAGAGTCAGCCTAATATCGTCACCCTGAAAAGTAGTTTCCTAAAGCCTCTCCAGATGCTAAAGACAGCTATCGATTGCCAATGAGAATAATGCACTGGTAATTCGCTAGTAAACAATCAGGAGATCAACCCAGTCACCAACAGCTTTCAGATACAACAGTGAAAACAAATAAGAACAGAACTGTTCGTAACTTATTGATACTAGTGCTTAATTTTTTACCCACTCATATGAGAGAGAGAGACTTTTCCATTGTAATTTTATTGTTTTAATTCAGTCCAAGCATTGTGTAAATGTGCATAAAACTAAACAGAAGCCATCCCTGGGGACCTTGGCACTACAGTGAGTGCCTTGGGATACATTTGTTTGTTATGCACACTACATAAAGATCAGCATTCCATCTTTTATTTGACTATATCAACGTGTCTCAGGCAGAACTTTAAATAGATTCAGTGATTCTATCTGAGGTTTGCAAAACCATTGTGGAGTCAGCCAGTCAACAGAAAACAAATATAGCCCTAGTTCCTTCCTTGCAGTGCAGCGAGTTTAAATTTGTCCTGTGGAATACACAGTTGGGAGTGTCACCTGAGTCATTTGTGGAGGATGCCATAGATGGATGAACGAAAAGTAAGGGCATTGAGGCCAGAAAGACCCCCACGGACATTCCAGCTCTACCAGCCATTAACAGTGGAACGTGGGGCAAATTATGTTCTCTCTGAGCCTCAGTTTCTCTCCTGCAAAATGAGAGCAACAGCATGACTTACGATACATGGTTGTAAGGAACAAGTGAGAAAAGGTCAAGTGTTCAGTATAGACACCAGCACATAGTAGAGATCAATCATAACTTCTCTCTCATGCCAGTGTTATTTCTGTGTTATTCCAGCTATGAAAGATGCAAGCTTGTTGGGGACATAGGTATGATTTTACTGTGAAGAATTGAAGTTGTCAGAATCCCCTGGCCTGCTTTCCTTTGAATGGAATGCCTTTCCTACACACAGTCACACAGCTCAAATCCTAACTTTATTTGGGTCTTTGCTCAACCAACGACTCTATGTAAAGCAGAAATTCTCTGCCTCCTCTTCCCTTGTTGTACTTTACTGCATTATGCATTTTACTTTCTATTATATTTTGTAAATATTTATGCACTGTTTGACTCCTTCCACTAGGGCTGAGAATCTGGGGAAATGAAGGTTTGGTCTGGACTCTTCCCTCTCTATTCCCAATGTGCTGAACAGCATCCATCCCAGAGTAAGCACCAGGAAGTATTTGCCAGCAGTAAATGAATAAAGTAATTCACATACTACTAACCCTTAACTACCTGGTTCATTATCAGCCTCTTACAGAATGCTTTTCCAGACCTGTTTGTGACATGCATTCTCAGTATCACTCACTTTTGGACAAAACCTTGTGCTGTTACCAAGTTTTGTAACATTTGCTCTTTTTTGCTTCTAGGTTAGTGAAAAATATACAGTTTGAAAGCCATAGCTTATATTAGCTAAGGATAACAGGGAGACAGAAATAGCTGGGTAGTTCAAGTCAACATCTATTAACTGAGGCAACAAACTTTGTGCAAGACACTGTTGGTTTCTGTAGGCTCTTCTTTCTCCCGACCCCTTGCAAGTTGGTTTTCACACCACCCACAATTCTGTCTCCTGCCCTTTCTTTTATCGTTCTACAGGAAATGCTCTAACTGGGGAGTCACATCAAATCTCATGAATTCAGCTACAATCTTCACATCCATAAACCCTGAATTTCTACTTCCAACCCAGACATCGCCCAAAGCCACAGACTATAGATAGCTCATAATGAGGTACCATATTGCCAGCTCTCAAAACTTCAGTTTTGGTCCTCTATTCTCCTATGTCTGCAGGTAGTGTCCTCTATTCTCCTATGTCTGCAGGTAGTATCACTACCATCTATCATCTTGTCATCAAACCCAAAACCTCAGAGTCAACCAAGATTCAACACCCAAGGTCAATCTATCACCACAATCTGTCAATTCTAAATTGGCAATATTTCTAGAATTTAGTCACTCAATATCCATTGCCACTGCCTTAGTTCAGGACCTCACCAATTCTTACCTCATTGATGGTATAGGTATTCTCTTACCTTGAAAACAAAACACTGGCCACACAAAATGCTGGTGAGGATGTGGAACAACAGACACGTTTTTATTGCTGGTGGAAATGCAAAATGGTACAGTCACTTTGGAAAAAAGAATTTGGTTGTTTCTTACAAAACTAAACATACTCTTACCTTACAATCCAGCAATCATGCCCTTTGCATTTACCCAATTAGTTGAGAATTTATGTCCACCAAAAATCTGCATATGCATGTTTATAGTAGCTTTATTCATAACTGTCAAAAACCATATTGGTTACTGAAGTAACCAATATGTCCTTCAGTGGGAGAGTGGCTAAATAAACTATGGTACATCTAGATGATGAAATGTTATTCAGCACTAAAAAGACATAAGCTAAGGAGCTGTGGAAAGATATGGAAGAAACTTACATGAGTGTTACTAAATGAAATAAGCCAACAGGAAAGGATGCATACTGTAGGATTCTAACTATATGATATTTTGGAAAAAGCAAAACCATGAAGACAGTAAAATGATCAGTGGTTGCCAAGGGTCTGGGGGGATTGAAAAATGAAAAGGCAGAGGGCAAGATTTTTAGAGCAGTAAAACTATTCTGCATGATACTACAATGGTGGAAACATATCATTAAACATTTATCAAAGCCAAGAGAATATGCAACATCAAAGTGAACCCTGATGTAAACTATGGATTTGGGGTGATAATGATTTGTCAATGTAGGTTCATCAATTATAAGAAGTGAACCACGGTGAGGTGGGTGCTGATGAGTGGCTGTGCATGTATGGGGATGGGAGATGTGGGGTATCTCTCTACCTTTTGCTCAATTTTACTGTGAACTGAAAGCTGCTCTAAAAAATTAAGTCTATTAAAAACAAAAAAGGAAATAAACACAAAATAGCCTTTCATCTAGCCATATGAACCATCATGAACCTATTGAATCAATCTCCTGCGTAACTCAGGAATAATTTTTAAATAAAAAATATAATCAGCATAATCTACTTTCAGAAAACCCTTTTATGCTTTTCATAGCCTATACATTAAAGAGCTCTGGGCAAACAGTTAGCATTTTTTCCCCTTGTGCATTAACAATCTGACCACTGGATAAAATTTCTAAGCTGTTTTCCTGGAAACAGATATATCACTTAAACAAAACAGTACTGCTTCTTGTAAAATGACCCCTGTTGTTAAGAGGACTGGAGCTGGACTGGGATAACTACAGATATGTGATGAAGATTCCTTATTTTGGGTTTTCCTGATTATGGAGACTTCTATAGTTAGCATGAGAGAAGAAGCCAAGAAGCAACAAGCAATGCCTACGGAGTTCTTATGAGAGATAAATGGTTCCTGAAAGGCATGAGACTTTTAAGCCCTATGGAACCTGAACCATCCAATGTACATCATTCTTCCTTGCATCTGAGCTGTCTGCCATGTGGCTGCTGCAAAGGCTTTTGCTAAAGAGGAACACCTGTGGTTCCTGAGTAGGCAGATGTCAAGTGTCACCAATGGTTGTCCTATGTGTCTAGTTGAGACTAAGAAGAACCCACTCCCTCTCTACCCTTCTCCAATAGAACTATTTACATTTGCCAGCCAGGATCATGTAATCTCTTTTCCCTGAGCTTTCTTGCACATCCTTACCTCTTCTTTGTCACCTACCAATTATCTTCCTTCAAGCTCAGCCACAGAGTCACTTTCTCTGGGGATACCTTCCCAAACCATGCCCCACACTGGGTGAAGTGCTCCTTCCTTTGGCTCCCAAATCACCACAAATCCCTCTTACCCTACGTTTTCATCAACTGTTTGTTTATCTGTTGCCTCATTATGAGCTGCTTGATTGCCATGGCTACAAGGTCATGGTAACCTTGATGGCTGACAATGCCAGTTTTGTAAATGTAAGCTGATCCTGTCACTCACACTAGCAGGCACTGCTAGTTTCTTAGCCAAAATCTATCCTCCTTTTCTCGCTAAACAGAATGGTGATATTAACTGACACCTACTCAGACAGGCACTTCCTCAGATGCCCTTTTGGTCAGTGGTGGCCACGAGGGTCAGTTCAGGCTAAGAAGATGTTAGTGAAAGTCTAGTGAATGGAATTAGGAGAATGACACTTTGTCCTGATTCAAAGAGATAAACTTTGCTGACATATGCTTTTGCTCTTCACCCTTCCTGCTTCCTATATATCAGGAATTTGGACTTCAGACATCATGTCTGATTATAGAGAAGAGATCTCATGGTCATGAACCAGAAAAAGACAGACATACAGTAAAGATATCAGAGAAGAGATCCTGGGAAGCCTGGGTTCTTGATGACTTCCCACAAGTAGCAGCATGAGCCAGATCGGTTGTTGCATGAGAAAAATAAAACCCTATTTGGATAAGCCTCGTCATGAGGTTTCTGTTATTCCAGCGGAACCCCGTGTTAACTGGAAGAAAACTATATATAATTTCTTCCCCCAAAACAAGATGAAATCTCAGCCCATCCCCCTGACACTCCCTGCATCTCAGGGTCTGTATAGCTTATCAGTCCTACCTCCTGCCACTAGTCACTACATGCTCTCTGAGCCCTAATCATTCTAAATATGTGTTAACAACTGCCCCCGAAAACCCTGGCCCTTACTATAGGTCCTTGTCTTTGCAATTGCAAAGGTTCTTCTCTGTCCTTGGAATGCCTTTTTCCCCACGAGCTTCCTGTGAAAGTGTCCAACTGGCCTATCAACATGGGGGTGCATATTACCTCCTCTTTAAAGCCTTCCTTGATCCCAAGTCCCTCATTCCCCTGAACTTCCAGAGAGCACCCTATGGTTGCTTTTGTCGCAGCAATTAATAAATGACTTTCAAATTATTTGTTTTATCATCTCCCTTCTCCACCAGAACTTGAAACCAGAGAGAGAGCAGCGATCCTGCCTTATCAGGCATTCAGTCTAGTGTGGGAAGGTGCTTCTAAATACACTGGCTCTACCTACCAAAGCGGTGACCCTGATCTTCTCTAACTCTGGATAAACTCGGGATGGCACTAGGTTAGCCACATAAGACAACCCTAGGGATATAATACTACAAATAATAAGGGCCCTGCCCTTGGGTGAGTGTTGAGGAAGACATGAAAAGACATTTCTCATAAGGAGGGAAAAACAAACCATTTTTCAATACGCTCACAGAGAAAACATTTCTGCTGGCAGACATGTCGGTTTTGCACACTGAGCAATTCTGACGCTAACTGCCTGGGGTCAGTGCAGACCCTGGCAGGTTAAGGGCTCAGACCCCTAACTTCAGATGCCAATGGAAAGTCCGGTTGTCATCTGTGCCTCTGACTGACCAGCTCTATGTCACAGGTTCCCACAACCTCCTCATCTAGTTTAATGATTTCCTAGAACAGCTGGCAAAACTCAGGAAAACATCTACTTACATGTAGCCATTTATAACAAAGGATGCAACTCAAAAAGCACTGAAAAAAAGAGATACATAAGGTGAGGTATGGAAAGGGATGTGGAACTTCCATGCCCTCTCCGGGCAACCACCCTCTCAGCACCTCCAGGTGTTCACCAACCTGGGAGCCCTCTGAACCCTGTCCATGTGGGTTTTTATGGCAGTTTCACTACATAGATATGATTGATTAGAACATTGACATTGGTAATAAATTCAGTCTCCAGTCCCTCTCCTCACCCCATCCTGGAGGTTGGGAGGTCGGGGATCTGGCAGTTCTAACCCACTAACCACATGGTTGATCCCCTTGGCAACTAGCCCCCCCCACCCCCCCGTTTAGGGGCTTTCCAAAAGTCATGCCATTGATATCAACTCAGGCAATGTTGATAGAGGCTTGTTATGAATCACAAAAATTGCTATTTTCATCTTTATTGCTCTTATCACTTAGGAAATTATAAAGGTTTTAGGAGCTCTGTGTCCATAACTGAGGACTAAAATAAAAATGTAGATTTCTTATTATATCATAATATCATACAACCCTGGAGTTGGGCACCCTATGGATTAAGTAGGTAGTACATGCAAAGTGTTTAACATAATGCCTGCTGAAATGAATTCAACAAATATTAGTTTTAGGGATGATGATGATGATTATATCTTTATATCCTCAGCACTGGACTCGGACTATAGTAGGTGCTTATTAATATTTTTTAGATAAATAAATGAAACAATATGTACGTCTTTTGTTCTTGCTTCTAAATTACACCAAACTCTAACATCTAAGTACAAAAGGACACAAAATCAAATGATATCCCTGTGCACCTCATTTTCCCACAAAAATACCTCCTGATGTTTATCCCCCAAGGCTTACCCCATCAAGCAGGCTCGATGCCTCATTGAGACAGTCTGTTTCTGAGCACAGTGAAGCCCTGGGGCAGCCACTTTGCTGGGAGGTTCTCAGTGGTGCCAACTGTGCTGGCAGGACTGGGTCAGTAACAAACACAGCTAAACAACACGGTCATTCATCGGATCTGGATGTCCATGAGCCTCTGGGAGTTGAGCTCTGGCTCCACCGTTCTGAACAATTTAATTTCCTCATGTGAATTCCATGGGGACTCCCTGGGACAAGGGCTGGAGAGAAGTGAGCAGTCATTTATAACTAGTGCTCAGCTTAGGAGAGGCTAGCTGGGAGACCAGCTCTCAGCCTGTGCTAGTAACTCAGGGGAAACCTCAACGTCAGTTATTTTGAACTATCTGGTTCCAAAACATCAGTACCTTGACATGATGGGATTGTTCTGTTTCTGTAGGCTGTTGTCATCAGGTTGTACAATAAAATCCTATTTGCAGAATTATATAAACACTTATTGTGCAGCTATGGTGTGGAAGCACTGTGGAGAAAGATAGATTATGAAATAGGCTCAATATTCAAGCTGTCCACACTCAAATAGGATTTTTTAAATGTAAATAAGTATCTCTACTAATAGAGAAATAAGGAATATATGAGAAAATAGGAAAAAAATGAGAGAGGTTCAGTGGAAGAAACAAACTCAAAGGAAAGAGAAAAATATTTCCTAATGGAAGAAAGCCAACATGAAACAACACTAGGATGATTTCTGCATCTCTCATCATTTTGAGAAGCAAGTCAACTTGTCCTAGTTTGCACTGATTGCTCTGCAGGACTGTGAGTCCGTCTCTATTTAACAAGTTAGCCTTCTGAAACAGCTTTGGAATCAGATGCCTCTAAGTTGGAATTTGGGTTCTGAGACTGATCATCTGTGTGACTCTTGGCAGGACACTCAACTCTCTGAGCTTCAGAATCTTCATTTGTGAAGAGACCAGTAAGAATGCCTTCATCTGATAAAACTGTTGTTAAAATTACAGGAGAAAACCCATGTCTGTTGAATGAACATGTGTTTGAACACATTGTTTACAAGGGAAAAGAAAAAGGAACTACTGTCTATTACCTCTGACTTCTCCCTACTCTCCCTGCTAAAAGAATTTAAGTTTGAGGAGACAGAGACCATGCCCGCCTTGCTCTCAACAGCATCCCCAGCACACACGATGATTCTTGGCACATGCTATAGACTTGATTAAATTTCATTTACTGATAAAATAAATATTCTTTCTCAATTATGTCTCACGGTATCAGGCACTTTGTTAAGTCTGTGTATGCAGTGGTTACATCATTCAATCATCCAGGCCACCTAGGACAAAAGAAGTCTTGTTATCTCCATTTTACAGATAAGAAAACAGATTCGAAGAAGTTAAATGTTTTCCAAAACAGAGCTAGTGACTGGCACAGTTGAAATTGGAACAGGATTTTTTGAATTCAAATACTCTGCTTGCATCCTTCAGGTCAATTAGTTTGCATATTACAGCTGAGCATAGCAGGGCAGAAAGTGGGTCTAAGCTAATGCCCACGAAGCAGGCTCTTGGGAAAGCACCAATGGCTGCACCATTCCCTTAGGTGGACAGTGATTGAACTGGGCATGTTTTGGCATAGTCCTGGGAGTTAGCCCTTCAAGGCTGGCTTCCACACTGCCTGCCCTGGTTATGCGACTGTAACACAGCCAGTCTTTGCTCATGCTTTATTGCTTTATTCTCGCTTGAATGACAGCTCCTCCACTCTATCATTTTTACCTTCCACTTGCTCCTGCCTCTGTTACATCCAACCTAGTGTCTGTTCAACTGGTCTCTCCCAGCCACTTCAGGGAATTGTTCTATAAAACCAGCTCCAGAAACCAAGATTTTACCATGAGTCTGTGCATCTAACAGTGCCAAGGCCAGACCTAACTTTAGAAGAAATGTTTGTAATAGTCAAGCATTAGATGGGAGTACAAGATAAATAAGTCAAAGGCCTCCCCTGGAGTTCACTGTCTGGAGAAGAAGGGTGTGAAATTGTTCAGTTCAAAGATGGACATTAGTATGGGCTACATGGTCAGCACATAAGGCAGAGGAGTCCATTCCACATCATGCCCAAGCTTCAGCTGAAAGATGCAAAAGAGATTCCCAGACTGTAGAGGGAGAATGGAAAGGAAGTGCCACTTCAGCAGAGTGGGGATGAGTATAGTCTGTGCAGGAGTGACACCTTGCTGGTTTCCAAAGATGTGGGGAACAACAAGGTCCATAGGATATCTGTATGGGATGAGGAAGGGTAGGGAAGAGGGAAATAGGGAAGAGTGTGTTGAAGTACTTGGCCACAGGGGCCATCAAGAGCCTGCTCAGAAGATGCCTGTAATCTTTGTCAGACTCTGTAATTTAGGGAAATGAGCATCCTACCAGGGTTGACTTTATGAGTGCATGCCCTACGTAGTCACAGAGGATCCCACACCGTGCTTAGAAGACCCCTCCCTTCGATTAATTGCTCTGCTGTTACCATCTTGATATTAATACTAATTTTTAACAATGGGCTCCACCTCCTCATTTTGCAGCTGGCCCTGCAAGTTTTGTAGTCAAGACCAGGTCCTACCTAGTAATAGTAGCTTACACTTCCTAGTGTTTATATATAGCATGCCAGTCACTGTTTAAATGTTTTTCATATATTAACTCATTTAATCCTCAAATTACTCCATTAGGTAGATATATTGTTCTTGCATTGTTTGATGAAAGGATTTATGCTCAGATTAGTTAACAAACCTGACCAATGCCAGTAGCACAGGTAGGATTAAACCCAGTTTTCTGGCTTCAGAGCCAGCGTTCCTATCCACTCACACTGGGTCTCTTCATTTTATATTTTCATCATGGAGTAGTACTCTGAGATACCCACATTTTTAGAAAAAAAAGTTGTTAAACTATTTTAGCATCCATCTACCCACCCATGCACCCATCCATCCATCTACCCAAGCATTCATTTAATAACTCCATGAACCGATTTTCCTATAAAACCTGTGCCAACATAGTACCTAGACTTAGGTGCCTTAGTGACTTTTGCTTTAATGAATGGAACAGACTATATTTCAGGAACAATGAATGTAAAATTTGAAAAAAAAAAAAAAAAAAAAACCTCACTGTCCCAAATAAGAAACAGAGATGGACTTAAATCAATGCTCAAAGCACAAAAGTTAACATTTCTTGAGTCTTGCTTATGGGTCACATTTCTAACCACATTTCTTCTTAAGTTTGTTCTTTCATTCTAACAAAAATGTGAAGGAGGCACCATTTTATTTTTTATCCCAATTTTCCACGTGAAGAAATGGAAGTACAGAGAGGCTGAGCAATCTGTCCTGGGTAACACAGCCAACTAGGAGAGGAGCGAGGCTTTGAGCGACGTATTACCACACAACCCACAGGCTGTCACGCCTCCAAGCTGGGGTCTTAGCCGAGCTGCTGTGGGAGAGAAAGACAATGAATTCAACCATCAGAGGCGTGGGAAATGCCTTTTCAGAAATGATGGCAACTGAGGTGAATCTGAATCCATGAGGAGGCTGCCCAGATGAAGATGGGGTTTGTACGTGTGTTTATGCATGCCTGTGTAACAGAGAGAGGAAGAGAGACAGGAGAGGCAATAATATAATATTGGGCTTAAATTATAAATAGATGCACCAGCTCCTTCTTTGGGGGTACCTCACCCTCTGCACCCCTGGAAGCCATGATCAGGACCCCAAAAATACTTGCAAAGAAAACTTCCAGCTCAGGGCACACTGCTCATTCCTGCAGTGACCCTACGCAAGCCTCAACTGGATTACACTGGGTGTCAATCCAGCCTCAGTTTTAACTTAAAATGAGATGCCTCTTAAAGCAGCATATTGATTTTCAGTCTAGATATACACTATACATTACATTTGCATCCCAGGAGTTTTGACACATCCATTAATCACTGAATTTTGAATAAAAATATCTAGGGGGACACTGAATGAAGCCATACAAACAAGAAAGAGCAGACCTGCAATTTTAGTAAATGCTCCTTTCTTCCAGTTTGGTTCAAGAAAGTCAATAAAGTATAAAGTGAAAGGATGAACACCTAATATTTTGACTGCTCATCTGAGTAAGTAGGGAGGACACAGATTTCTCTGGATTTCTTTTTCTTTTTTTTTTTTAGCCTAAGAGGATTCTAATTCTATGAGTTTTTTCAAGTAGATGTGCCTGCAACCCTTCATGCGTGTTCTAGAATCAAAAAATGTTGGAACCAGACCTGATATGAGGGATCCTCAAATAAATCCCTTCCTCTAAGTTAAACAGGAGCTCTAGTCCTTTCTCAAGTTCACACAGCTGGGTGGCTAAAAGCAAGCAATCTGGAGTAAACAGGGTTTTTTGAGGTTTTATTTGGGTTTCTTTATTGGCTGAGAGGGAAATAGTTTGTTTTACTTTGATGATTTATAGCTGAATTTTGAATACCCTGCACAAGGGACATCTACAGTGCGGCCAGGAAGGAATAAGTTTTGAGATCAAACGAATTTGGGGGTCAGGTTCTGGCTGACTGTGTGACTGTGAACAAGTATTTTACCCTCTTGGCTTTTATTTTTTAGGGCTAATGATGGCCCCGCATGAAGATGACATAAGAGCTTCACCTGGGAACGTGCTTTCTACAGTCCACAGCTCATTGTAGGGGCTTAGAAAGAGCTTCCCAAGGAAAAATGGTCAGACTACATAAAATATAAGTTTACTTTTACAAAGTATACTTAGGTAGTATTTTGTTAATAATTTCAGAATTATATATTTACTTTTATACAGTTAAATGTACTTAAAGTATGCTGAAATTTTACTGTGATTATCTTGCAATCAATTATTATAGAAAAGTTGTGAATATTCAAGTTGGTCTTATTGTAGTATCAGCTCTTTACACCAAAGGGCTTTTTATTGTATGCTTTTGTTTTATTTCACATTTAATTAAAGCTAATAATTTGTTTAAAAAAGAAAAGAAAGAGCTTCCTTTTCCTCTCACGCACACCGCTTCCTAATTCAATGTTAATCCATCGCTGAAAGATGGTTTTATTATCATTCTTTGTCTCCAACATCTGCATGCTTTTGAAAAGAAGGTGGGGAAAGGAAGAAAAAAAAAAGAAACCTGGAAGAATCTCATTCTGTTATTCAGAAGCAATTATATTAATATTCATTTTATTCTCCCAAAAGGCCAACACAAGCCAATCTGTTAAAATACCAAGCTTGATGAATTCTACTTGGGGCACAAGATTCCGAGGATAATCTTATCTTTATACATTTCCTTTAAACAAACTAAAAAGGCAATTTATTCTTCAGTGCATTTTATATTCTGGATTAAAATCAGCGAAGTTTCACCAAAGGCACCAATTCAGTTGCCTTCTCTTCCCCTGCAATAACACCTCAGCTAAGATGATGTGTGCCCCAGAAATTAATTTTCCAGATAACTAATATCAAGTTCTTTAAACACCAAATACTTTTATATTTAATTTTAGTAATTTCTGATGTAACCTATTTTAGAAATTATACTCTTATTTCAGCAGAGTTTACAGACTGTAATTTTGATTTTCTTTTGTGACTCATTGTCACGCTTCTGAACATAAGCTATTGCTCAGTGTTGTCATGGGTTGATGGCCTCAAAGACCCCTAAGGCATCACATCGAGGTTCCTCAGTTTTCAGAGTGGAATGACAATCCCGCCATCCTCTTGGTTGATATTAAATACATACACAGATCAGCCTTTAGTCAGAATAAACATTGATTAATCTACTATGTGCCAAGTATTACAATAGAAGCTGTTTAATTTTATTTTTATGTAAATTTTATTAAAAATTCCTCATAGGTTGTGTATTATCATTGTTTTAGAGATAAAGGAACTAAGGTCAATACAGTTAAAGCAACAGAAGTGAAGTCTTACAGTCTCCTGGGGCGAAATTGAGGTTACAATGAGGTTATTGGGAAAAGTACTGCTGAAATTCCATACCATGAAACCCATGTGGGTAAGGAGGGGAGTTATAAAAAAGAGGGCTAAAAAATTGAGGGAAATAGGAGAGATCACTGGGCCAGAGGAATCCTGGCAATCAAAGAACAGCAATAGCAGGAAAACTCAAAAAGCAAGCTAAGAGACGAGGCTATGTTCGACAGATCATCTGGAATGAAGAACAAGTATGATATGTGAGTGAGTGTGCGGCTAAGGGAAGTAGAGGAAAACCTATCTGAGTAGAAGGTGGGATTCAGGATGGTCTAGGGGTCATCTACTTAAACTTGGAAAGCCTCCTAGGTAATTGCAGAAGTGGGTGGTAAAGAAAACCAAGCTTCAGGTACCAAAATTATCAGTGAGTGGAGAGTAATGTGTGAACAGCTAATGCAACCCCACCAGGCTGGAAGGTACTGGTGTAGCTGGCATCCCATTGCACTTTTGCTGGTCAGCAGATGCTTTTAAGAGACGAGCAGGAGGAGTGGCTAAGTCGGGATGAAAATCCACAGCAGGGCTCCTCGGGTTCCAAGCATGGCAAAGTTTCGGGAGACATTTTTATAGTATTTTATGACTCATTCCCTCAGGGCACAGGCATTTTCAAAGGATCAGAGGGTGGTAGGGCTGAATGTTATGAGTCCCAAAGAATAAGCCTTGGGGAATGTGTGTGTCTTAAAGGAAGACATGGAGGGCTGTAATTGAAATACCCATTAATGTAGTGGATGCTACTGCTGACCCACCTGGTCCCCTCTACTGAGCTGGTGCTCCATCACCCAGATGATTTTTTGGCTGCTAGTAGCCTGCAGTTGCTTTGTTCTTCTGAGAATTGCCCACAGCTGACAGGAGCTGCTTTTCCCAGAAATACTTGGGAGGATATGCTGCCAGAGCTGAGTCTACAGCAGTAACAACAGCCTGGGCCCTGGCCACAAGGAGGAAGACTGTGTGGGCCGTGTGTGTCCCAGGGCATCCTGTGCCATCAGCTGAGACTAGATATCCATGGCTGGCCTCTCCCTTGTCTAATCCTGCTTCCCTCTTTCTCTGAAATTTCAACTGAAGGTACCTGCTCAGCCAATCACTTGCACAAGAATCTCCATTTCAGTTTCTGCATCTTAGGAACCTGACCTAAGGTGCAGGACCTCTCCACGAAGACCTAGTAACTGCCTGGGGTCCCTGGGCTAACAAATGTCAGAACTAGGGTGACCAACTCATCCATGTTGTCCAGGACCAAGAAGGTTCCTGGGATGCAAGACTTTCAGTTTTCAAACTGGAACAGTCCCCCTCAAAATGTTACAAGTTGATTACTCTAATCAGAACTTGGATTCAAACCAAAGTCTGCCTCACTCTAAAGGTTGTGATTTTCATTTGCATGACCCTGTCTCACTAATACTCAGAAGACCTGCCGTTTAGTTTTCACCAGAGAATACGTTCACTTTGTGATGTTCATGCAGGGATGTCTGTAGGCTCCAAAGCAGCCCCATCCCACTTGTAGAAAAGGCATTCTTAGCTGGTCACGGAGGACTTCAGGAGATCCATACTTTCCCCCCAACTCCCATAGGATTACTTTTTTTTTTTCTGAGAAGAGTGGCTATAAATTTTATCAGATGCTCAAAGTGATCCTGGACCTAATTAAGGTTAAGAACAATTGTCTAAGAAAACATTGCTTTTATCTCTGGATTAAGCAGAACAGTGGGGTGCTGTACTTACATCTGATGCTTAATGTCTCAAGCAGAGCTGTTTCCCAGTAAATGGCCCAGCACCCACCCGTGCACTCACAGCAGCATGGTGGGTGGGAGTTGTCCACTGCATTCCTCAGGCTACTTTCATCCTAGCCCTAAGTGTGTGTGCAGTGGGGGGCGGGGGTGGGGTGGGCAGGGGTGGTACTTCTTTTCTGTTTCAACTGAAATTTAAAACACCCTTGTCACTTGTCAGCCAGGCGCAGTGGCTCATGCCTGTAATCCCAGCACTTTGGAAGGCCAAGGTGGGCAGATTACCTGAGGTGAGGAGTTCAAGACCAACCTGGCCAACATGGCGAAACCCCTTATCTACCAAAAATACAAAAAATTAGCCAGGCAAGGTGGTGGGCACCTGGAATCCCAGCTACTGGGGAGGCCGAGGCAGGAGAATCGCTTGAACCCGGGAGGCAGAGGTTGCAGTGAGCTGAGATGAAGAAAAGACCTGTCAGTGTCATCTGAGGAGATGGACAGGGGAGGTCATCCTAGGGGGGCAGGTGCCCAGCAGCAAGCAACCAGGCTGCAAGGTGCCCCTGAACTGGAAGGCTACCTTCTGACCTGTAAATGGTGCTTAAATAGGGAACTGTAAATGGTGCTTAAATAGGGCTGCAGTTATTAGTTTTTAAATGTAAAAAGTATTATTTTTATTATTGATGATTTCTGCATGTATTCTTCTATTTTTTGACAAATATTTATTGCATGCTCAATGGGTGTCAGGAACTATTCTAAGGGTTTTGTGCAGCTATGAGTACAGCAAAGTCCTTGCACCATGGGAGGTCACATCTTGCAGAGGAGATAACAGAAAACAAATAAACCGATGCATCTCTACTATTTCAGATAATGATATAATAATGAATTCTTTTGAGAAAAAAAGAAAGCAAGCTCTGTGGCTAGAGACTACACAGGGTTATTTAACTAGGGTTGTCCAGAGAGATCACTACAAAGAGGGAACTTAGATGAGGAAAGGGAGTGAGCCACAGGAACATCAAGGGATGATCTGTCCCAACAAACAGGGTAGACACATAAGGAAAAATCCTTAAGGCAAGAGGAAGCCAGATAGTGTGTGCTGTTGTTTGTTTTTGTGTGTGTGTTGTTGTTTGATTTTGTTTGTTTGTTTGTTGTTTGTGAGACAGAGTCTCACTATGTCACCAGGCTGGAGTGCAGTGCCGCAGTCTCAGCTCACTGCAACCTTTGCCTCCCAGGTTCAAGCGATTCTCCTGCCTCAGCTTCCCAAGTAGCTGGGACTACAGGCACACACCACCACCCAGCTAATTTTTGTATTTTTCGTAGAGATGGGGTTTCACCATGTTGGCCAGGATGGTCTCGAGCTCCTGACCTCGTGATCCGTCCGCCTCGACCTCCCAAAGTGCTGGGATTACAGGCATAAGCCATCGCACCCGGTGTTTGATTTTTTGAACGAGCAGTAGTGTAGACCTTGTCGGTCTAAAAGAACACCTTTGCTTCCTCTACCCCTATACTTCTCCTAGCCGATCACTGCTACTCCCAGGCTCTCAATTAGCATCTATGTACTGAGGATTCCCTAAGTCTGTGTATTCAGCCAAACTCTTTTCTGAGTTTGATTGATACTGCCTAAAATGTATATGGATGTCATTGGAGACCTGAAACTCCACACATTCGAAACAGAACTCACCATTTCCTCCTGAAAACCTGTTCTTTCCCCTGTGTCCCCAGGCCAGTGAACAGCAGCAAAGCCAATCCATCAGACTAGGTCAGAAAACGGAGCATCAGCGTGGAGCAGAGATATTCTTTACTCTTGGACACTGTATGTCAAGATTCTACTGACTGAATAAATCTCAAGTTGGTCCTCCTGTCTCCGTCCCTACTACCCTAACCTAGGTTTAGGCCATCCTTACGTCTAGGTACCTTAAATTTCCTGCAATAGACTCCCACCTAGTTTCCATGCCTCCTGTCTAACTTACTTCTCTCCAATGCATTCTTTATGTTGCAGCCAGAATGGACAAGTCCAAAATGCATGCTTGTGTCCCTCATCTCCCAGTTTAAGATCTTCCCACCCTTCCCATTAGCTTCCAGATAAAGAATAAATCCATTCACAAAGTGTGCAAGGGCCCACACACCCAGCCTCTACTCACCTCTCCAGCCTTTCAGCTTCCCACCCCTGTCTCAAGTTCTTCACCCACACTCTCTCTGAGCCCACACATCCCACTGCCTGCAATACTCTCTCAACCCCCGCTCTCCACACTGGCTTTCTTCTATGTGAAACAGCTCCCCCGACTCCTTGTCCCACGTTTATCTATGTAACTCCTATTTTCCATTCATGTCTCATATTTGATACCTCTTCCTCCAGGAAGCCCCCCATGGCATTCCCAGGTGGGTTTAGGTGTCCTTCTCTGTTATCAGGTCTTATCTCTATCACAGAGATGTACATTATAACTGTACATCTGTCACTGTACATTATAACTGCTTCTCTACTTGTTTGTCTTCTTTAAAAGTTATAAACTTCTTAAGGACATAAACATTATCTTCTTTATCTTGGCCCCCTTCAAGCTGCTATAACAGAGTATGGGGCATAACAGGCACTTAGGAAATAAAATCTGTGTTGACTGCCTTCACTTCACAATTGGGAAAAGAACTCCAGGGAGGTTAAGTTCCTGCTTAAAGAACACAGTTAATTGATATCAGAGTTAACCCTAGAGTACCTGTATTCAATTTTTGATACGATTTTATTTCAGATACCAGACTCCTCATAAAAGATAAAACCCAGTTCTTAATCTCAAAAATACAGAGTCTAGGAGGGACTCAAGATCTAGACAAGAAAGCTACAGACAGCTCAAGCCATAGGGTTGCACTGAGTGTTGGAGAGGAACACAGGGACCTGCAGGGCCCATCAGGTAAGTGAGCCCAGCCCTGGAGACATGGAAGAGGGTGTACCTGGTTGGGAGAGCAGAGTGAGCCATGCTCAGACAGACAGACAGGTGGATAAGGGCCTCATCTGCCATCCCAGCAAGAGAACTTCCACCACGGGAACTTCCTACCGAAAGAGCTGCGCCAGGAAGACACTCTAACAAAGGGAGCCTACACCGCTCTACCTCTAGATTATCCATATGCAAAGAGTTCATCCCACCACTACCTCCCTCCAGCTACCTGGGATGACACTCACCTCTTCAATCTCCCTGCCCGTCTTCCCTCCAATAACTAAAGACTAAAGACTGTAAGTTACAGTTATTCTAAGTAACTGAAGACTTAGAGAATATGACGTCACTTCAACGTCTGCTAAATATAATGAAATTAGAGACAAAACTCTAGAAGAGAAAGAAAAATAAGCCAGGCATGGTGGATCATGCCTGTAATCCCACCAATTTGGGGGGCCGCAGCAGGTGGATCACTTGAGGTCAAGAGTTCAAGACCAGCCTGACCAACGTGGTAAAACTCTGTCTCTACTAAAAATACAAAATTAGCTGGGCGTGGTGGCACATGCCTGTAATCCCAGCTACTTGGGAGGCTGAGGCAGGAGAATCGCTTCAACCCGGGAGGTGGAGGTTGCAGTGAGCTGAGATTGTGCCACTGTACTCCCAGCCTGGGTAACAAGAGCAAAACTCTGTCTAAAAAAAAAAAAAGAAAAAAAGAAAGGAAAGAAAAGAAAAATATTTCCTATATCACAAAGCCCAACAACAAAAGCTATATCATCAATTAAATATAGGGCAAGACTTTAAAGAATGGGGTGGAAAGAATATGTCTAAAGTGACAGAGAAAGTGAACAGCAGAACTCAACCAGGCCCACACCCTCCAGTGTCTAGCTGGAGACTCCTCTAACAATAAATCTATAGTTTTCTGTGTCCCAAGAAATGTTTCAAAAGAAATTTGATCTTGGTAGTCTTGCTATCCAACTGTCTAGTTATACCTGGAATATTGGAGCTATGTAGGAAATCATCATTTAATTCTAACCCACAATTTGGAACATGTCATTGTTTCTCCCTCAATCGTTTCCTCATTTTCTAATTCCTAGTCAATGCCGGGACCAGCATCTACTCTGGCACCAAGGCAATCCTATGTTCATTCATTCATTCATTCAGCAAACATTTACTGAGTGCATATTATATGAGAGGATTTGTTCTACCGGTGGGAGTTCAACAGTGAACTATGTAATATATTGATGAGTACTATAAAGAAAGAAACATCAAAATAAGGACTGTCATTGTAGAAGCAGGTGGTAAGGGTGGGTTAATGATATGCTAAGGTGACATTTGAGTTGCAGCCAGAATAAAGTAGGGACA
This sequence comes from Macaca nemestrina, assembly GCF_043159975.1. Taxonomy (NCBI): domain Eukaryota; kingdom Metazoa; phylum Chordata; class Mammalia; order Primates; family Cercopithecidae; genus Macaca; species Macaca nemestrina. The sequence goes on along the minus strand of NC_092132.1, from coordinate 6,875,064 downwards.
CCGGTGGTTACCAGGGAGAAGAATGTCCCAGGAGGAAGGAGTAGCACGTGCTGCTGAAGATCAGGCAGGAGGCCAGGGTGGGTAGAGGTGAGTGGCTGTGGAGGAGACCAGGTCACGAGGTGGTGAGCAGGGTTGGAACAGGGGCTGAAGGTCATGTAGGTTGCAGGTCATGGGAAATGCTTCAGATTTTACTCTGAGTTAGAAAACCACTAAAGGGCTTTGAGCAAAGAGTTTAATCTGATTTCAGTTTTATAAAGATCTCTCTGGCTGCCTTGTGCAGAGTAGACACTGGGAAGCAGAATAGAGGCAGGATGTCAATTCACAGCCTGGTTTATTAATCCTTGCCTTCTTCTCTCATGGTGGGAGGATGGATAGAAAGCCTGAGTATCAACCATGACCCCTCCTTCCTCTTGACCTATCAATGGTCAAAGGTCCCTAGAATGTCTCACTGATATTTTTGTGAGATAGGATGCAATCTGTTCATTTCTCTGATACCCTCCTTCTGTTCCTCTCTACTATTCCTTCTCACACTACTTCTTCTCTGTCCTCTTTCTCCCACCTCTCATTACCTGAAGTCAAGCACCTCTGCAGAGCCTCCTAAGAGGCCATAAAATCTTTGTTGGATCTCACTAACCTGGCCTCTATCACAGCTGGGGAGAGCATCCTGCCCAGGTCTAGACTTTTCTGTGACTTCCTATGGCCTTCCATTAGAGGAAAAGACTGGCTTGCAAAACTCTCAAATATGTAACCCTACTGTCTCTCAAGCCTCAATGGACACCACCTCACCCCTTGGCCTCTTGTTCCAGCCCTGCCGTTCCTTTCTCTTCCTTGCTACTTCTTGTCTCCAAGTCTCTGCATGTTGCTCTCCCTTTCTGATTGCCCTTCCCTCAGGTCTGCATGTGGAGATTCCTTCAGACTCAGCTTAGACAGTCTATTCTCTGAGAAGGCATCCTTGACGGCCACCACCTAGGAAATACGCCGTAGGCTCCTTCTCTGCTCCTGCAGACCCCCTGCATTGCCTGGTTTGTTCTTGCCCATTTCCATGACTGATCCCCCAACTACATATTAAGCTCTTGAAAGGCAAGGACCTTGTGTTGTCCACAGTTGATTCTCAGTCTGGCATGATGAGTGACACAGGGCAGGCTACTTATGCAAATGTCCTGTACCAGGCACATCACAGCACCACTCCATCCACACCAGAGGTGGAGGGAGGGCCACAGATCCCAGGCTTACAGTGCCACTTTCCTAAGATCTCCCTCACGAGTCACTCCTGAGATGGGTGTGCAGCCACCTAGTAATGATTCATGTTTGAGCAGAAACATTTGACATGTTTGAGCACCCATTGTCTGGGTAGCTCAGCAGATATTAGCGATATCCATGAACCTCTGCCAGATCTCTCAGGTAAGATCAGACTTTACACACACAATTTCTTGCATTTGAAATTAAGGAGATCTTCCAGACTGGACTGAGCAGCAGAACCTCCTGCCTAGAGTAGGGTAAGAATTGGACTGGGACAAGGAGTATTGAACAACTCCCTAAGTCCCTGGGTCATCTTAGGCACTTTAACTTTCTTTCTTTTCCTTTTTCTTTCTTTCCTTTTTTTTGAGTTGGAGTCTCACTCTGTTGCCCAGGTTGTAGGGCAGTAGTGCAATCTTGGCTCACTGCAACCTCTGCCTCCTGGGTTCAAGCAATTCTCCTGCCTCAGCCTCCTAAGTAGCTGGGATTACAGATGTGTGCCACCACGCTTGGCTAATTTTTGTATTTTTTAGTAGAGATGGGGTTTCATCATATTGGACAGGCTGGTCTTGAACTCCTGACCTTGTGATCCATCTGCCTCAGCCTTCCAAAGTGCTGGGATTACAAGCATGAGCCGCCACACCCAGTCTTAACTTTCTAAACTAAGGAAAATGCAAAAAGAAGAAAAATTTGGTGGTAGGGCTATGGGTATATAATGCATTGAAATGTAGAGTTTTGGATAAGCTGTGAGTCCCAACAATAACAACAACCACAAAATGGTCTGAGGGCTACAGATGTAAACTTGGTAAGAGGAAACACGGATTAGTATATACGAGCACTGAAATAAAGCTAGAGAAGGCCATTGACATCACCCAGGTTTTCTACAGATGGAAACACTGAGTCAAGAAAGGTAAGGTGACCAGATCAATAGTCCTGCAAATAGTTAGTGTCAGATCTGGAGTGAGGACTCGGTCCCTGAATCTAAATCTTTAGGTCATTCTGCTCCCTCTTGGTGTCTCTCATGTCTAACCAAAAGAGGTTCTGGGTGGTTGGGACCATGGCCATCTTCTTAGTTCTTCCTCTCTTGTAGAAATGTAGGTGAAATAGAGGGAGGAGACTCATTTGGGGCATTTCAAAAAATTCTGGAACCCTCTATTATTGACAATTACATCAATCATTTGCAAATTACAGATGTTACGTATTGAGTTCCTGGCATGGCATTTTTCTTTCTGTGCATTTCCCTACCTATCTTGAAAGGTGGCTATCATTGCAATGCTACGCAGGTAAGGCAGATGGCTGGGGGAACAAAATGATTTACTGCAGGTCACACAGAGCTAATGAGTGAAGGAGCTAGCATTTGAAGCCCATGTGATGCTGTGAAATTAGACAAGGATTTTGCTCATTTTCTAGGACAAAAATTAAGGAAAAGAATGAATTTACTTAGGGTATTAATATTTTACAGTTTATGAACTACTTTTATGGCACAGTATTAATTTGCTCCAAGCACTCGACATCCCTGTGAGATGGGTATTCACATCCACACTTTACGAATGAGGAAACTGAGGCACAAGACAATCAAGTGCCCTAGTTCCAGGTACCCTGAGAACTGAGATTAAATCTAGGCTATCTTAATCCAATTCTTGTGCTTTTTTACTATACTGGAGCTGAAATCCCAATGCTTGTGCTTTTTTACTATACTGGAGCTGAAATCAAGGAAAGAAACTGAAGCAAGAGAAAGATATTTCAAGTTTAAAATATTCCATCAGATGTTTTCAGCAAATGTTACATGAAGGCCATTCAACACCAGATTTCAGTTATCCTAAAGTGCCCACTTGAAAAAAAAAATGAGCATTTTAAAGCAAAATATGTGCTTCTGTTCTCCTTCACTTTGCCTCAGTGGTTGACCCTAAATAATACACAACAAGCCATGGAGCATCCTTCAGGCTTGCCACACAGACCGAGATGGCGAAAGCGGCCAGGAACGGCCTTTCTGCAGCCTACGTCTGCACAGGTGGTCATGTTGGAAGTAAGGCTCGTTCACTCATTCAACAACCATTCATCATGGCCATGGCTGCACCAGGTGCTGCAGCCACAACCAAAGTCAGATAGGGAGAAGCACCAGTCATCGGGAAGCATCAAATCAACAGAAAGGACAGGTATGTGTGCAAGCAATGACACAGCACAGTCCATCACAAAGCAGGTCCAGAGTGTTGTGGGAGCACATGAGAGAATCTGGGAAGGCTTCCTATAGGAAGGGGCATTTGAATCGGGTTGTTAAGGGAAGAAAGAAGTGGGAAATGGTTATTCTAGGCAGGGAGACCACCATGAGCAAAGTCAGGGGCATAAAAGAGCAGAGAACAGTATAAGATAGTCCTGGTTCCTTCCAGAAATTATAATTCCTTCAGCAATAAAATCAAGCTGTAAGCATTCAGTCTATTTCAGTCAAATTGAGCAAACATTTGGTAAACACCTGACATTACAGAGCAGAGTTGGATGAAAGTAATCCTGCCCACAAGAAACCCACAACCCGAGGTGAACAGTTAAATGCGTCCCTACTCTGTGTAAATCTCTGTTTACACTGTAAAAAAAAAAAAAAAAAAAATCCACCCCTGTGGTGAGCAGACCTCACTGTTTCAAACTAGATGAGTGTTGCATTTGATGGCAAAGCACTTGACCTTCAGCACTTGTAGGCAAGGAGGATGGCATGCAGCATTTTCCCCTGAGAAGCCCTCTTTATGTTGCCCTGAGTGAATCTTGGACCAGACTACAGTGTTTCCACTGTGAGTCACTGACTAATATTTCCACTCTCTTTTCATAGCTGATGGATGTTTAATGATTTGCCAATCTGAGGAAGAGAGTTTCTTTAGAAAACAATAATCCCTTTTACTTGCACAAGACATTAGGTTTTTAAAAGCCCTTCCCAAACATCCTCTCCACATCCCACTGGATTGTGATTGAGCCTGATAAACTGCAAGACTTGTTGGTAGCCCCATTCTCCAGATGAGAGAAAGAAGCCTCAGTGAGGTGGAACAACTCAAGGTCACACAGCAGGTGCATGAGGAAATCTGAGTTCAAATCCATGTTTTCTGACCCTCAAATCTGGTCCACTTTCCTCTACACCTAACCATCTGCCTAAGCTCTGATAATATCATCCATATTATGACATAAATCTCCAGATGAGACATTGGCCAAATCACATCCCCTTGGGTAACATAATGACACCATAAATTAAAAGCCCAATTAAAGAACATAGCCATTTAACTGGGACTTAGACTGTCCCCCGAGGCCACGATATAAAGGAAGAGCCTTTTCAAAGTCAATGGCTGCCTATCCTGGTTATTACTCAGAGACCTACTTACCCACATGCACGAACTTTCAGACCCTAATTATTCACAATGCTATCTTCCTTCTTCCGGGGCCCTGGTCCCAGCTGATCTGAGTTGGGAATCACTACCCAAGCTCTGGCCCTCTCTCCAGCCTGCAGATGTAGTTAACAGTTCATCACACTGTGTGGACAGCCCAGGTGCCTCTCGGCTTTGACACATCACTTAACATCAAGAGCATCATAACCTGATGGAAAACAATGCCCCCTGGTTCAAATGGACAACTGAAGCGGGTGTCTCCAGCTGTCTGAAAGTGAGGTAGTTTGCCAGTGGCCAAGCAGCAAGGAATGTCACTATGCGCGATGTGGTTCTTGTTTTGCTGGCAAAGTGGGGTGGGGAGCTAGAAATGAGGCAGGGAGAAGGGGAGAGCACCGTCTTGTCTCCTAGCTCAAAATTTCTATTCCCCTCCTATCCCTAATAGTCAACGACAATAACATGATACTCCTGTGTCCCAAAATAATAACAGTTACTACTTGCCTCGTCTAAACATCCCTTCCAGTGATTGGGTTTGAAGGTGGCTCTACAGATCAAGAGCTGGTCCCTTTCCATGTCATAGCTGAGCTGCAGTGTCCCCGCACACCCCTGTCCCCAGCCAAGCCACAGGAAGAATGGGTCTGTGCATTCGCCTGGATCACAGAGAATCGCTGCCACTGTCCCCTCCATCCCAGTGCGGTCTTCTCCTGAGCCTGGCCCCCGGGTTCCCTGGCTCCAAGGACCCCAATGGCCAAGGTCTGCACGCGCCCCCTCAGCCTCCATCTGGAACTCCTGGGGGGACCCCCTCATTAACCCAGCCTCTCCGCTTCTCTCACAGCCGTGGCCCTTCTTATCCCCTCAAGACCTGCCCAGCTGTGCAGCAAACCTGGAGGGCAGAGAGACTGGGGAAAATCGAGGGAGATAAACCACATTTTGCGGCGGAATCGCTGTTCCGTGACAGAAAGCCATCCAACTGGCAACCACGCTTGCAGAAGCGTCACTGCCACCGACTAGAGAGTTTTGCAGCTGCCGACCCCAGAGCGCTCTCACCTACCTGTCTCCACTGCAGGGCTCCCCTCTCTCTCCCCCGGGGGCCGCGCTCCTGGGTCCCTCTCTCTCCTCTTTCGCCGTCTCTGGCCGCCAACACTTGCGGCGGCGGGCGGACTGGGAAGTCCGCGGCACCTGCGAGCTGGTGTCGGGTCCCCGCGGCGAGGCTGCCTGGAGGAGGAGCGAGCGGATGCTGCCCTCGCCCGCCGCCGCCGGTGCTGATGCGGTTGCTATGGTTATGGAACTCCGCAGCTGCCCCCTCTCGGTGCAACAGCTGCCCGGCCGCGGCCTCCGGGCAGCCCCAGCGAGCGGGCGCCAGGACGCTAGGCTGTCAGCGCGGTCGGGGGAACGCAGCCGCCAGCGCCGCAAGAGAGCAAGGACCGAGCAGCTGCGCCCGCGCCGCTGGGCTGGCGCCTCCGGGCTGCGCTCACCTCCGGCGCCCTGGCTCCTCTACTTCCTCCGCCTGGACGCGGCCAGACCTCCGCGCCGCGCCGCGCGCCCTAGCGGCCGGGAGAGCCCGCCCTGCTGCTCCCGCTGGCTCCGCTCCGCAGCCGCTGCGCACCGCGGGGGGTAAACGCTGCGCGACTGGCTGGCAGCGCGGCTCACGCGCTCCAACCTCGGTCCCTCTTCGCCGCGAGGCCCTGATGGGAGCCCGGGGCGGGCTGCCCAGCGGCCAAACCCCTCCCGCCCGGCCGCCCGGCTGCCCAGGGCGCAGGCTGCGGCCCCGCGTGCGGCCCTCCCAGCCCGACCGGCGCGAGCATGCTCAGTCCCCGCGGCGGGGCTGCCCTCCCGAGCCAAGACCCCAGGCCTCGGGAAGGAAAAGAGTCCCTGCAGACGCCCGGGGGCGGGGCGCGGCGACGAACTGGCCGGGAGGGGGCTGTTGAACTTCGAAGGGAAGCCTAGGCAACAAGTAGATGCCTGAGAAAGGGTAAAAGCGCTGAGCAACCCATACCTCTAATGCGAAGTCAGCAGTGGCCTTCAACCAGCCAGCTGGCCCGTCATCCGATGGGCTCCTCACTTCATGCTGAACGTGGGGGTTCACAGACGTGTGAGATTCTGTCCACGGAGAAGGGAGAGGAAGATCAGGGAGAGTTAAGCCAACTCCTGTCTACTGAGCATTCTTAAGGGGCATTGGGAACTCTGATTATCACCACCACTGTGTTGGCAGGTTCTTGTGGCATGCCTGTGACAGATGACAAAACAGCCTTAGAGAAGGAGCCAAGACTGGGACTCGGAAGCCCAGTGACCCGTCCACTAGACTCAGCTGCACTGACTCCACCCAGGAGGAGGCAGGGAATGGAACCAGGCATTAGAGGATGACTATGTCCCCCACTAGACTGGGCTGCACTAACTCATACCCCAGGAGGAGGCAGGGAATGGAACCAGGCATTAGAGGATGACTATGTCCCCCACTAGACTGGGCTGCACTAACTCATACCCCGGGAGGAAGCAGGGAATGGAACCAGGCAATTGCAGTGAGCAGGAGGAGCCTCTAACCCAGTCAGGTTGGGGTCTGGGGCAGGTAATTGGGGAAAGATACCTGAAAAAAAGGCATAAGAACAAATGAGTGGGGCGGTGAAGGGTGGAGAAGACTGCTCTTTCCAGGACAGAGGGGCAGCGTACAGAGGCCTGGAGTCAGGACAGAACAGCTGGAATCTAGCAGCAGCAGGCAAGGAGAGGTGAGGCAGGCGAGTGGTGAGGTTTACAGGGCAGGCACTGCACACCAAAGGCCTTGCGATCCAAGTGAAGGGGTTGGAATTTGACAATGTGACCCTTACGATGGAAGGGGAATGGGGAAGGTGGTGGGGAGGAGGACAGTGAAGCAGTTTAAGCAGGAGAAAGGCTGGGTAGAAATGATGGGAAGGTCACCTTAGTTGAAGTGTGTGTGGTGCTGGCTAGGGTGGGGATTAAGGCTGCAGAAAGGGGTGTCCTAAGGAGGCTGTTGACATAGTGGGCCTGGGCAGATGGAGGCTCTGAGCTATCTACCCTGCTTGTCCTCCCCACAGCACCCAGCAAGCCCAGGGCAATGCATACCCTCAGTAAAGGTTTGGTGAATGGCAAATAAATATGTATTTCTCTATAGAGAAAATGGATGCTTTTCTTTTACAATATTTGTCTCTTAAATGTGATCATAATCATATGGCATTTATTTTGCTATTGACATTGCATTTTTATGCAACCTTATTTTTGAAAGTCAATGCAAGCACTCAATATTTTCCTCTGCATTTTCCAGTCCTCGGCAGTAGAGATATGCCAGGAGCATAGGATTTGCTTGTATTGGATGTGTTTCAATTGTCTGGATAAAACAGCTCCATGATATATTAAGTGAAAAAGCAAAGTGCAGAATAGATAAAATAAGATCATATTAAAATAAGACAACTGTTGTGAAACAAGGAGACAGATACACATATTTGTATTGCTTGCATTGGCATGAAAATATGCTAGAAGGATATGTAAGAAACTTGGAGAAGTAGCTATTAGCTATGAGGGTGAAGATGGGTGGAAGAACTAGGTTGATGAGGTTAGAGTGAGAGTGAGAATTTTGACATACACTATTTTTTGTTTGTTTGTTTTTTGAGACAGGGTCTTACCTTGTTAGCCAGGCTAGAGTGCAGTGGCACAATCTTAACTCACTGCAGGCTTTAACTCCTGGGCACAAGTGATCTTCCCACCTCAGCCCCTCCAAGTAGGTAGGGCTACCATGCCTGGGTAAGGTTTTTATTTTTTGTAGACCTACCACCATACCTGGGTGAGGTTTTAATTTTTTGTAGAGATGGGGTCTGGCTATGGTGCCCAGGCTAGTTTCAAACTCCTGGGCTCAAATGATCCTCCTGCCTCAGACTTGCAGAGTGCTGGGATTAGAGGTGGGAGCCACTGCACTTGATCTCAACATACACTTTTATAAAACATTTTGATGTTTAAGCCAAAAAGAAATTGCACACATATATGAGTGTGTATGTGCATATATATAAACACACACATATGTACGTTTGTGTGTGTATATATATATGCACATATACATAATCTGTATATATAATCTGTGACTAGAATCTCAGTGAATCTTGAAATAACCTCAAAGGCAACATGCAACATGTGCCAGTGAGATATGTCCCAAGAGATGCCCCCAATCCTTGTTCCCCATGTGGTAAAATAGTAGTATGAATTATCATTGCAAAGTCTTCTTCAAACTCTGCTCGTGGACTGCCCAGCATGACATTAATCAATCAGCTGGAATGATGCACTGTTGGCTCCGAGATCCCCTTACCCACTATCCCCTTACCCACTACCCTCTTAATGAATGGGCCTTGTGCAAGGTAAGGCCCTGAACAGCTGGGGGCTGGGGGAGGTCTGGAAGGGAAAGCCTCTGCTGCTGCCCAGGTTGGGCCTTGGTGGAACTGACTCAAAAGCAGCAATAGCCCTCCACTGTTATCTCCCACCAAGAAAATGTCCCACTGCCCGTCAAATCACAGAAACCAGAAACCTAACATCGTCCTAGGCTTCCTAGTCTCTCCCTCTCTCCCATTCTCTGGACTCCTCTCATCTCCCTCAACCGAATTAATTGCCAACTTCTGCCAATTCCACCATGTAAATAGCTCTCAGAGTCATCTATAGCAGGGGCTCCCTGAGAGATTTTTTAAAACCTTCTTCAAAAAGGGGTCATGAGTGATGATGTGTCTGTCAAGAGAAACGGTGTTTCGGGATGATGTTTTGGGATGAGCAGTTATGAACAGGACAGATGGACGTTGGTTCTGAGACGAATACAAGCCAAATCCAGGCCCTAGTTCTGGTGCAGGTGGAAGGTGAGCCCAGTGGAAAGAATTGAGTGCTGAGAGGTACAGTCTGGGGAGCTCCCCTGAGATGCTTTGGCTGAGTGGGGTTCAAGGGTGTAGTGTGAGGTTGTCCTCCCTCATAGGGACCACAGGGGCTTGAGCCCCTTCAGGGTGAGCAAGGGATCACAGCCAAGTAGGCCAGCATTTCTTCCTGCAGAAGGCAGGTTTTCAATGGTGACATCCTGTGGTAGCAAGAAGCAACTGTCCTAAAATGCTAATCAGACTCCACAGCTCTACATATCGGAGAGAAAGTCCGAGCAGCCTCCCTGGGGACTGGACTGTGTGCAAACCCCGGCAGACTGAGGACAATTCCGGAAAACCAGACCCCAAGAGGGAGAACCTTCACTTCCCGCTAATAGAAGGACACAGAGGAAACAATTTGCTAGGCCTGGAACCTTGGCTTTGCTGCTGTCTTCCTGTTGTCCTTAAAGATGCAGCATGACCTAATTACGTCTCAGTTCCCGTTTCTCTAAAACAAGGATAATAATAAAATGGACCTCATAGCTTTGTTGTGAAGATTAAATGGATTAACACATATGGATGCAAATGGATTGAAACTTAGAACCCTGCCTCAGACCCAGGAAGGACTATGTAGGTGTGAGCTGTTTTTATGATCTTTTTCAATACTGAAATGAGTTGAAGAAACAGGTGTCTGGGTACCATGTTTATTAGTTATACTTTCTTATCTAGCCACACATTGACCCAAGACCATCCTGCTTCTTATCTGAAATAATTTCTTATCTGACCTCTCCAATTCTAGTTTTGTCCCCTTTAATACTCTTCTGTATATATCCTGTGGACCTTTTAAAAATGCAACTTTGGGCCGGGCGCGGTGGCTCAAGCCTGTAATCCCAGCGCTTTGGGAGGCCGAGACGGGCGGATCTCGAGGTCAGGAGATTGAGGCCATCCTGGCTAACACAGTGAAACCCCATCTCTACTAAAAAATACAAAAAAAAAAAAACTAGCCGGGCAAGGTAGCGGGCGCCTGTAGTCCCAGGTACGCAGGAAGCTGAGGCAGGAGAATGGCATAAACCCGGGAGGCGGAGCTTGCAGTGAGCTGAGATCCGGCCACTACAATCCAGCCTGGGCAACAGAGCGAGACTCCGTCTCAAAGAAAAAAAAAAAAATGCAACTTTGATCCCATCCTCTTCCTCTTAAGATCCTTCAGGAGTGATTCTGGACTTCCAGAATAAGTTCCATGCCCCAGAGTCTGGCCTTCAGGGGCAGCTAAGGTCTGACTCCTGCTCTATTTGGTTCAACAACACCCAAGTGTTTGAACTTCCCAGAAAGTCCCACGCTGTCTAGAACATCCATGAATTCTTACTCATCCTTCAAACCTCTGTCACCACATTACTTCCTTCCTGAAAGCTTCTCAGACCTACCTTAGGGTTAATCCCTTCTGAACCTCACACACAGAGCCTGTAATATAATTATTTAATATAAAAATAGATTTCCCACACTAGACTGAGAAGTCTTTGAATTAAGTTATTATAAAAGGGGCCTGTGTCTTTTTATCTTTCTTTACTCAAACTATAGCACAGTGTTTGGAATATACAGATGTTCTTAGTACATGTCAAAAATATTATCTGAGGCCGGGCGTGGTGGTTCGTGCCTGTAATCCCAACACTTTGGAAGGCTGAGGTGGGTGGATCATCTGAGGTCAGAAGTTTGAGACCAGCCTGGCCAACATGGTGAAACCCCTGTCTCAACTAAAAATGCAAAAAAAAAAAAAAAAAAAAATAGCTAGGCATGGCAGTGCACGCCTATAATCCCAGCTACTCAGGGGGCTGAGGCAGGAGAATCACTTGAACCTGGGAGGTGGAGGTTGCAGTGAGCCGAGATTGCACCATTGCACTGCGGCCTGGACAACAAGAGTAAGATTCTGTCTCAAAAAAAAAAAAAAAAAGTATTTAAATAGATTTGAGGTTGATTTTCTTATGTGATATGGTTTGGCTGTGTCCCCAAATCTTATCTTGAATTGTGGCTCCTGTAATTCCCACATGTTGTGGGAGAGACCTAGTAGGAGATAACTGAATCATGGGGGCGGTTTTCCCCCATAGTGTTCTCATGATAGTGAATAAGTCTCATGAGATCTAACGTATTTATAAGGGGTTACCCCTTTCACTTGGGTCTCATTCTCTCTGGCCTGCTGCCATGTAAGACATGCCTTTCACCTTCCACCATGATTGTGAGGCCTCCCCAGCCACCATGTGGAACTGTGAGTCCATTAAACCTCTTTTTCTTTATAAATTACCCAGTCTCACATATGTCTTTATCAGCAATGTGAAATGGCCTAATATATCATGTATTTGACTTGTCTTGCCAGCCAACCAAAGATCAAAAGTTTGTTTTAAACATCAATATACTTATGATAGCCATTCAGTTATTGCATTTAATTTTATTAACTGATGAAATGAGGGATTGGTTCACCTAAGAACCTGCTTGATTGGCACAGCGGGGTGGGAAGGGGAATTAAGAAAAGGCCAACTTTGTTAATGTTTGGGGCAGGTCTTGAATGAAAATACTTCTTCAGCAGTTCAGCTCAGAGGTATTCCCATGTTTATCACTTCTTTCCATCAGTGCTTTATTTGGGGGCACATGTAATGGTGACCACAGCCAAACCCTTAGGGAGCAGTGTTCTTACCGGGAACCAGACACTATTCTAAACACGTTGTGTGGAACTCGTTTCATCTTTCTTAGGGTCAACAAGCCTGTTATGAGGAAACACAGACAAAGGTGGAGGATTTCAACAGCCAGTCCCTGTTTACTCCAACTAAACATCACCACCTATATCCTCTGTTCGAGCTTGGCTTCCATTTCCCGTGTGGTTTACATTTATGTTTTACAGGTGTCTTACTATCATTATCTAACACAGTGTTTCTCAACCTCAGCATTATTGACAGTTGAGACCCAGTGATTCTCTTCCAGAGGGGGCTTCCCCATGCATTGCAGGATGTTCAAAAACTCCCTGACCTCCGCCCAATAATAGCACCTTCCCTCACCCTCAACTGTGATGACCAAAATGGTATCTAGACATTGGCAATGTCTCTGGGGAGTAAAATTGAGGACCACTAATCGGAAAAATGGATTTAAGGCATTAGCATTTACTGTAAAAGATAATGCATATAAAACCAACTTAAATCAATGTACTGATATTTTCAAGTAGGCCAGTATTGGCTGGGTGCCATGGGTCACACCTGTTATCTAAGCAATTTAAGAGGCTGAGAAGCAAGGATCACTTGAAGCCAGGAGTTTGAAACCAACCTGGGCAATATAGCAAGACCCTAGTTTCTACAGAAAACCAAAAAAAACAAATTAGCTAGGTACGATGGTCCCAGCGACTTGGAAGGCTTAGGAGAGAGGATCTCTTGAGCACAGGAGCTTGAGGCCTGCAATGAGCTATGATTGAACCATTGTACTTCAGCCTGGGTGATATAGCAAGACCTCCCCCCAACCAGAAAAGGGGCTGATATTTGTTAGATGTAATTGAATCAACACTGTTTTCAATTGTGGTTTGGGCTGGCAAAGGCTTTCCTGGTAGATGTGTTTGCTTGACTTTTTCTTTCTGTTCACTTATGTTTCCATTACATGTTCATTCTTTATTTTTATTTCTTTGGCCTTTTTATTAATATTATTATTATTATTTTGAGACGGAGTCTTGCTCTTGTTGGCCAGGCTGGAGTGCAATGGCACGATCTTGGCTCACTGCAGCCTCTGCCTCCCTGTTTCAAGCAATTCTCTTGCTTCAGCTTCCCGAGTAGCTGGGATTACAGGCGCCTGCCACCACACCTGGCTAACTTCCGTATTTTTAGTAGAAGCGGCATTTCACCATGTTGGCCAGGCTGGTCTTGAACTCCTGACCTCGTGATCCACCTGCCTCGGCCTCTGAAAGTGCTAAGATTACAGGCATGGGCTACCACACCCGGCCCATGTGCATTGTGCATTCTTTTTAAATCTCTCTCTCTCCCTCTCTCTGTGTGTGTGTGTGTGTGTGTGTGTGTGTGTGTGTGTGTGTGTGTTTCATTCAATTTGTTTGCAGGGGTCTTTTTAAACCATTTGTCCACTTTGCAGGGATTAGCTTAATTATAGCATTTTTATCATCTTTAATTTAATTAGGCACAACCAACTGCATATCCCCATTGCATTGAAGGAGGTAAACCACTGCCAAGTTTCCCTCATGTGTGGTTTTCAAAAGCAAGCATTCCTCAAGAGTGGGCACATTTCAGGTGCCCACCGAAATGCGACGGAGTTATGGTGCTGCTGTCGATGTTTATGTTAAACATCCGTGAAATTAAACCATTTTCCTTTTTAAGACAAAGTTCAATATAAATGAACAGTTTAACATATTCTGGCTGTGTATTCTGAAATATGGGAAATCTTGTCCACAGCCCCCTACTCCTGCAACCTGAAGATCAGCAGAGTTGCTGGAAAGCACATGGGCAGCAGAATCAAAGGGACCCAATGGGACCCCAACTTCAACCTCTCTACCTGTGTGACCTCGTGCATGATACAAAATCTCCTTGAACTTCAGCTTCCTCCTCTGCTGCTTTACATGAGAATTAATCATTATATGAAAAAGGTCTAACCTCTGGCATGTTCTCAGTACGGCAGCTACTCTAATTCAGCTGAGCGACCACCTGCATTTGCCAGCCCCCCTTGTAGCCAGATGGGAACTGCATGACTCCCCACTAGTCAGTGGTCAAATGAGCAAACATTTTTGTGTGAGGAAATAGTGGGCATGACACACACACACACACACACACACACACACACACACACACACCCTCTCTTCTATCTCTGCAAATGAAAACAAAAAAGAAATATACAATATACAATATACAACAACAACAACAAAATAAAACAGCCAATTTCAAAATAGAGATAGGTCGGGCCCCTGAAGTTACCTCTGAGGCTCCTAGTGACAATTGCCTGACCCGCATCAGGTTATGATGGGGCAAGAAGTTAGCTCTCATTTCAGTTTCACGTCACTGAGATGTCAGGGTTCATCTGCTTATGTAGCGTATAATTGCCAATTCTGAGTAATCTAGGTAGAGAATCACAGATTTCCAAACCACTAGACAATCACCTTGAAAACAACACGAAGACTTTATTATTATCCAGTGTTTTCACAGATAAGGAAATAGGCATAGCTGGCTAATAGCACTTCTCCAAGTTAGAAAGTGGCAGAGCTGGAATTTGACCCTAGCAGTCTAATTCCAGGATTTTCTCCTCTGGAAAGCCGCAATAAAGGTTTGAGTAATGAACGATTGATAGAATTGGGGGTACATGAAGTTGTGTTTACTTATCACACTTAATCATGCCCATTTCTTTACTGCTAAGAGCTTGATTCATTACTGAAGAAAAAAGGTCAGTCGGTAACAAATAAATCATTTGTGTCTTTGAGAACATCAGCAACTTTGAAGAAAAGGGGGTGAGGATGTCTATTGAGTTGATAGTGAGCCTAATGACATTAAAAGCAAATGTCCTTAGTAAATAGTCAAACAATGATATGATTTTTCAAGTCAATAAAGAAGATATGTATATATTAAAGTTACAAATATATATGTCTTCTTTATTGAGTTGAAATGATGAATATATATGTACATATTCATCCTTTTAAGTTGGTGAATTATTATATTAAATGGCTACAGTACTTTGGGAACAAATTCTTCCTTTTATAAAGGACACAGCCTTGGGCGTTGTCCAGGGCATTCTCTCTTCTCTTGATCAAAGTGTTTAAGTCTTCAATATCATTCCTGTCTGCAGAAACTTCAGGCCCTGTTCCAAGGCCTGCCCTTGGTGAATTATAAAGGGGGAGCAATTTATCTTCAGCACAAAGTTGCTATGTGTGTTTGCTCTGAGACTGTTTCCCCCTCTGTGTAATAGAGTAGGTGCACTGCCCTTGCTGGGTGCACTGGGGGATTCAATGGCACCACAGTGTGTAAGCTGGGGCTCAGGATGGGGTCTGGCACCTATTAGGCATCCAGTACATCTTCGGCCCATTCCTTTCAGGCTCCTACAGTCTCGTGTTGCTTCCTCGGCCACTAGCACCTTGTGGCTCACCTATAAAAGTCTCAGTGACCAGGTAACAACCCCCTGAGAATACTGTAGACAGGAAACCCTGAGCCTGGCTCTAGCACTGAGAACTGCTAGTAATCAGCTCAGTGACCTTGGAAAAATCATTTGGATTCTCTCAGTTTCTCATCCATGCAAGGGTCTGTATTCATAAGAGAAGCACTAAGTTCCCTTCTAATTTTGCATTTAATGTGTCATCAGACCTGCATTCCATTCCATGCAAACATTTGTTGTCTTACATGAAAAAAGTACAAGTTCGATACAAAACTCAGCACAAATATATGACTCTTACTCAATGTAAGTGCTGTCTCCCCCTAACTGAATGTAATTAAGCACATCTATTGTTTTAAGGTATTCTTAAATAAACATTTTAAATTTAATTTCAAAATTAAAATTTGTAAATGAAATGGATCAAACAAATAAACTAGTTACATATATATGTAACTCTATATATATGAGAGAGAGAGACAGAGAAAACAGAGATGGCACATACATCTTCATTATAACAATATTAAAACTTGGTACACCCAATCTAGTCTCAGGACGAGAGCAGAGTACCTGTGCAGTGTCCTGTGTGCCCTTTCCTGATCCCATTCCCATCTCTCTCCCCCTTCAGGTGACATTTCTCAATTTTGTGTTAAGTTCTCTGTTTTATATTTTACCATACATATATATCACATAAAATGATTGTTTATTTTAGTCAAAGGAAGTAAGTTATATGTATTCTTCTGAGGCTTGTCTTTTTTTTTCTGAACATGTTTTTTGGGTGCCATTCAGGTTGATGCAGTAACTCTAAATTCACTCATTGCTATTGCTGCATAATATTCTATTACAAGAGTAAACCAGAATTTATGAGATTCCACAGCTATATTCAGTTTCTTCTGAGTATGGAGGGTGTGTGTGTGAGTGTGAGTGTGTGTGTGTTGAGAGTGTGTGTGAGTGTGAGTGTGTGTGTGAATGTGTGTGTGTTGAGAGTGTGTGTGAGTGTGAGTGTGTGTGTGTGAATGTGTGTGTGTGTGTGAGTATATGTTTGAGTGTGTGAGTGTGTGTGAATGTGAGTGTGTGTGTGTGTGAGAGAGAGACTGTGTGTGTGTGTGTCTGAGCATGCACATTTCCAATAAGGGTGCTATGACAATGCATTCTCCTCTTGGTATACTTATGGCTGTTTTCTCTATGCATTTAAGAGGACAATTGCTGAATTATAGAGTACATACATGTTCCAATGTACAGATAGTCTCACATTATTTTCTGAAAGGATTGTATCATTTTAAACTTGCATCAGCAGGGGGCACAAGTTCCCATGGCTACATGTCTTCCTAATACCTGATAAGGTCAGACTCTGATTTTGCCAGTCTAATGAATTGGAAATGGCCTTTTGTGCAGAAATGGTTTTTCTTTGCATTTTTCTGATTATAAGTGATATTCAGGTCTCCTGTGGTGCTTACTGGCCATTCATGTTTCCTGTACTCTGAAATGCTTACTGTTTTGCTGATGTTTATTACTGGTTCATTCGTCTTTTTCTTATGAATTTGTAGGAGTTTTTTATGTAGTCATAGTATCTCTTAGGTATTATGTGTTCAAATACCTTCTCACGATGTGTGGTTTTTGTTTATCCACATTTCCATGATGTCTTCAGATGAATAGAACTTTGTGTTAATATGTTGATCTTTATATTTTTCATTATCTTTGCTTTTTGTTGCTTTTTAAGAACACTTCCTTATCATGAAAGCCATTAAGATCCTCCCCTATATTATTTTTTAATTATAGGACTTTAATTTTTACTTTTTCTATCCGATGACTCAGCACCATTCATTGTCCAGGCCATGCTCCCCCGAGTAATCGGCCACACCAACTCTGTGACAGACAAGGTTTGCATACATGCAGGGTCTGGCCCTGGGCTCTCTGATTTGCTCCATTAGTGTAGTGGGTCTGGCTCTGGGCTCTCGATTTTGCTCCATTAGTGTAGTTTGCTTCCCCTCTTATAAACAATACGCTACTGTTCATAATACTATAGTTTTGCAATGAATCTTGTTATTTCCTACAGTATTGCCACTCATCTGGCTCTTCTTCAGGAAGAAGAATTTATTCAGGTATGTCAGTGATTCCTGACAACACACCACTGCAGGATTCTGGAAGGAATAGGATAAAAATGAGTTTTCCCTTTAAACTTTAAAATAGGCTTTGCTAAGTTTCATAACAACACCATTTAGGATTCTTTTTTGAGATTTCTGATAATCACATAGAGCAATTTGGGGGTTACTAACATATTTACAAAAATAAGTATACATGTTTTTCAATATTCTAATGCAAATAAAGTTTATAATTTTCTGCTTAAACCACTTGAAAACATTTTATTCCATTTACACCTAGGTACGATGTTTTTTTGTGGCTATTTTATGAGACAGGGTCTTGCTTTGTACAGGCTGGAGAGCAGTGACGTGATCACAGCTCACTGCAGCCTCCATTTCCTGAAATCAGATGATTCTCCCACTTCAGACTCCCAAGTAGCTGGGACTATGGGCATGTGCCACCATGCCCAGCAAATTTTTTTGTGTTTTTAGTAGAGATGGGATTCAGCCATGTTGCGCAGGCTGGTCTCCAACTCCTGTACTCAAGCAGTCTGCCTGCCTGGACCTCTCAAAGCACTTAGATTAAAGGCATGAGTCACCTCGCCCGGCCTGGCTATTTTTTTTATTTATTTTTTTAATTTTTTGAGACAGTCTCACTCTTTCGCCAGGCTGGAGTGCAGTGGCGCCATCTCGACTCACTGCAACCTCCCACTGCCTGGTTCAAGCAATTCTCCTGCCTCAGCCTCCCAAGTAGCTGGGATTACGGACACACACCACCACGTCCAGCTAATTTTTGTATTTTTAGTAGAAACAGGGTTTCACAATGTTGACCAGGATGGCTTTGATATCCCGACCTCGTGATCCGCCAGCCTCAGCCTCCCAAAGTGCTGGGATTACAGGAGTAAGCCACCGCATTCGGCCCTGGCCTGGCTATTTTAAAGGTATTTTTTAGCCATCAGTAGATAGAAATGCAACTGACTATAGCATTGGCTTTTACTGTCTACTCAGTTTGTTTAGGCTGCTATACAAAAATATCATAAACTGGGTGGGCTTATAAACAACAGAAATGTATGTCTTTTAGTTCCAGAGTCTGAGAAATTCAAGATCAAGAACTGAGCAGATCTGGTGTCTGGTGAGAGCCATCTTCTCACTGGAATCTCATGTGGAGGAGGGAGGCAAGGCTGCTCTCTGGAGGCTCTTTCACCAGGGCACTAAATGCCATTCATGAGGCCTCCATCCTCATGAACAAATCACTTTCCAGGGACCTCACCTCCAAATTTCCTCACACTGAGGACTAGGATTCAACATAAGAATTTGAGGGGGGGCCCCAATCCAGACCACTGCACCATCGCTATGCAAAAAATGGAAATTTACATGGTTAGCTAGGTCTTCTCCCTGATATCTAGATATGTATAACCAACTCCCTGGAGGTCCTGTTAGGAGTCGTCAGGTGTCCCAAAGTAACCGTTCTAAAGCATAGCTATTGGTCCCTGACCAGACCACTTCCCAACATCCCCCTCACTCACAGCTTCTGTGATTCAGCAAATGTCTCAACGCCCAACCCAGTGCTCAGGCCAAAGTATAGGAGCAACCTTCTCCTGCCTCACAACGTGCAACAGTAACGCCCTTCAGGGGCACTTCCAAAACCTTCGCCAAACAGCTCACTTCACCACCTGCACAGCCACCTCCCACCTGGCCCCCACACCTGTCATCTTTCTCCCCTAAATCTGCCAGAGAAAGGTATCTTAAGAACTTACACTGTTTTTTTTTAAAAAAAATTTACTTCTTAGTCCATTTGGACTGATATAACAAAATATCATAAAATTGGTAGCTTATAATCAACAGAAATTGGTAGCTTATAAACAACAGAAATTTATATCTGGAGGCTTGGAAGTTCAACATCAAGGTGCTGGCAGATGTGGTGTCTGGTGGGGGCCAGGGGCCTGCTTTCTTTATAAAGGAACCTCTTCTCGCTGCATCCTAACGTAGAGGAAGGGGAAACAAGCTCCCTTAAGCCTCTTTTATAAGGGCATTAATTTCTCTTATATCCTAATCACCTCCCAAAGGCCCTTCTCTTAATAGTACCCTTGGGGATTAGGTTTCAACATATGAATTTAGGGAAGACAAAGGCATTCAGACCATGACACCCATATTCCTATAATCTGTTACTAATTCCAATAATTTGTCTATGATTTATTTGGTTTCTTATGTAGACAGTTGTGTTAGCTGGAAATAATGGTAGTTGTGATTCTTTCTTTTCATATTTTATACAAATTATTTGTCTTTCCTGTCATAGGTCCCTGGCTGAACATAGAATGCAGGAGATGACAGTGAGCAGTCTCCCACTGATCTTCATTTTAAAGAGAATGCTTTTAAATAATTCAATGTTGTATATATCATTCCATTATTTTATCTGTAGATACTCATAAATTATTTAAGAAAGTTTTCTTTTATTCTTATATTACTAAACTTTTTAATATCAAATGATTATTGAAATTTTATCATTCTCTTCTACATCTATTAAGATAAGGAGGTGATTTTCTTTTCACTTCTGTGAATAGAGTTGATTACATTGATATGTTTTATCATACTGATATAAATTTGCATTCCTGGAATAAACCTCAATTGGTCATAATTCATCATCCTTTTGCAAACACTCTTCCATTTAGACTGCCAATGTTTTATTTAGAAATGTTATATTATGTTTATGAATGAGATTTAAATACAATTTTCCTTGACTCTACTAATCTTGCTTGGCTGTAGAATCAAAGTTATACCAACACTCTCTTTTTCACTTTTTTGAAATATTTTATACAATATTAATAATATCTACTTCTCCAGTATGTAACTGTAAAATAATTGGAGGGTGGTCTAAAATTTTCTTTATAGGAAGAGATTTAATTGTTGATTTAGTTTCTAAATGGGAGAATAAAGTTATTAGGCAAAGCTCCAGAGATGGAAGAGGGATGTTCCAGATTGAAGCAAATTTATAAACTGAAGGAACCAGAAAGAGTGAGAGTTCAGAAAAAGAGAGGGATGGAAGAAAGAATAGGAAGGTCCTGAGGAAGGCTTGCCTGCTAGAGAGGAAGATTTGGAATCAGAGATTGAGGAAAATGGGAAACCTGGATTGGTGTAGAAGAACAGGTGATCAGAGACAGGCTGATGGCTTGATACGACAGATATGGGCAGGTCACTGGGCTGTGGCTTGGATTCCAGGGGAGCTACAGCAGGACTGGAGTGGAGAGAGCTTAGTGTATGAATTAGGGTAGTTACCGGATGCTGACTGAAAAGCTGAATCGTGATAGGCTTGAGGAGGATGAGGGAAGTGGGGGCCGGAGGTGTCTGTGATGTTAAAGTAAGAAGAGGTGGAGTGGAAGAGAAAGAGGACGCTAAAATACCAGAACTTAAAATTAAATTCAATTAATTTTTTTTAAAAAGGCAGCTACTATGATCAGAAAGAACAGATCTCAATGTATATGATTGTCAAGGTGGAGTGCTCTGAGTTTGGGATTGGGTTAAGGTTAGGGTAAATACCCAGGGACATCGTGGGAGGGGAAATGAAAGGAGATTCTGTGGCAAGATAGACTGGAGCCAGGGCTGTAGAGAAGCATCTGCAGTGAGTGGTTGATTTTGCCCTTATCATCTGCCCCAAAGAGTGTTAAGAAATTTACATATATCATGTAATTTAATCCTCACAACAGGGTAATGAGGTAGGCTTTAATATTATCTCTAATTTCCAGATGGAGAGCTGATGCTCAGAAAGTTGGTATGCCAGGTTCAGCTAGGACATTTCTGAGATGGGATTTAATTCCACATCTTTCTGATCCCAAAGTCATGATATTTAACCAGTATTCCACATGCTAGAGAGGCCATGAAGTTTACTAACTCCTTCCTGAGACATTAAAATCTCCCAGAGAAACAGCAGGACTTTGGATGAAGAGCAAGCCCCTGAGCCAGCAAATGCCAGAGCGAGGGCAGGTGAAGGGTGGAGGAGCAGATGCCATAGTCTCCAAGAGCCTCTGCTGAAGGCCAGGGACAGGGACCTGGAACTCCATACTGGAGTATGGGGACAGAAGAGAGCGCTCCATTCACTTGAGGTGGCAGAGGAGAAAAGGAATCCCCAAGGGAGAGTCAGGGTTCAGTTTAGGTGGGGGCCCTGTCCTGAGGAGCTCTCGAGGGACATCTCATCACTCAAAACGACTCAAGCTCCTGTATGAGTGCTCCTTGCATGGGCTAACAAGCAGTCATCATGCTACAGAAAATGTTCAATGGCAGCCAAGACAAGCTGGCCTGGGATCCTGGGTTGGGACTCTGCACTGAGAGGTCAACGGAGGATTCCCAGAGGAGATGACATTTGAACTTGGACTTGAAGCATCAGCATTTCCAGGAAGCATAGTGGGATTACAGACAGAGGAAACCTAGGGGTGTAGAGCAGTGTGAATTGTAGAGAAGCTAAGAACAGTCCACTGTAGCAGGAACACTGGAGACATTTGTGAGGAGGTGGCTTTGCCAGCAAGGCTCTATAGAGAAGGTGATATTTCCACAGAATCTAAAAAGATGCTAGATGAATGAGTGCCAAGCAGATAACAGAAGGTGAGGAAAACATTCCCCATGAGAGGATGCTAGAGCACTGAAATGTGGCTGGGAAGGGAACCTTCCAGTTCCCAGGAAGCATCACTGAGAGGTGAAAACACACACCTGCCGGCTAAGGCAGCATCCTCTTTCCTGGCTTAGGTGGACCCAGCAGCAACACAATAGATCCTTGTGTGTATTTCCTTCCTAAGCCATCTGCAAAGTGAGCCTGCCCTACATGACACCACATTGCTTCCACTAAGGTGCTGAGGATAGGGCCATTAGACCCAGGTCCTGTGGGTTTAGAACCAGGTCCCATGCACATTTGTATATAAATGATGTGAGAGTCTCCCCTCCTCTACCCTATTTCCTCCCAAGGGAAAGTAAGCCTCCTGTTCTTGATCCTTGATGTCATCTACAATCCATTTATTAGTTCCCAGTATTGAGAGAACTGAATGAGGCATTCCACATTTAGCATCTTTCTTGATCCCTACTTCTACCCCATCAGTTAGATATTATTATCCTCATTTTACAAGCCACAATACTTAAGCACAGAGAGATCAAGAGATTTGGTGATGTACAAACATCCCTTGCAATTGTAGACCTTTTTTAAAAGGGAATATTTACTGCATGCTTTTGTATCCATAATCTCTGATTTGGTTTGTGTTATCTCCATTGGCAGAGAAGTAGTGCCCCTTGCTCCAAGACATGTCACCAGTAAATACTGGACTTCTGGCTTGCTACCCTGTGATATTTTCACAAGGATCACTGTAGTACTTCCAGAACCAAAAGTAAAGGGTAGATCTTCATGCAGGAATGTTGGCTAAACCTGGTGAATTTTATAACTTTGGCTCAGGGCTTCCAGAAAATTTGGCACTCAGTGGGGCTCCCTCCCTATGTCCTGGTTCACCTTTACTTCAAGAGGCAGTTCAGGGACCACCAGTGGGTCCTGCAGAAGTCAGGCACAGATCAGAGGAGAGAATACCAAGGCCCTGCATCCTAAAGGCCCCCTCCTCTTTAGGCAAATGGTAGAATTCTCCAGTGACTGATAAAGGAGTAAGGATAAGGTAGGGGCATTAGTCTAGCGGATTCAGTTCAAAGGGGCTGAGAGACTGAGGTTTTCAGCATGGAGATGTTCACCTCAGGGTGGGTCTGTGTTGCACGCTAAGAAAAGAAGCCACCCATCTACTGAGCTCTTTCAGAGTGCTTTGTTTTTTCATTTACTTCTCTCACTAAACTTGCATCATGATTATCAACTTTTTCGGACCAGAACAAAGTGAGGAGAACAGATTTGGAGTCTGAGTACCCAGAAGTAATTTCTGAACCTGCCAGTTCCAACTGGTCAACTGGGGCTTAAAGGTGCATGTTGGGGGAGGTTAGGGAGAATGAAGGGATGAATAGGCAGAGCACAGAGGAATCTTAGGGCAGTGAAAGTACTCTGTATGGTACTATAATGGTGTTAAATCATCATTCATGTGTCCAAACTTATGGAATGTCCAACACCAAGAGTGAACAGTAATGTATGTTATGATAACAATGTGTCAATTTAGGCTCATTGTATTAGCCCATTCTCACACTGCTATAAGGATACTACCCAAGACTGGGTAATTTATAAACAAAGGAGATTAAATTGACTCACCATTCCACACTGCTGGAAAGGTCTCAGGAAACTTATAGTCATGGTGGAAGGCAAAACAGGAACATCTTATATGACGGCAGGAGAGAGAAGCAAGTGAAGGAGGAGCTTGCCAAACACTTATAAAACCATCAGATCTCATGAGAATGCACTTACTATCACAAGAACAGTATGGGGGAAACTGCCCCCATGATCCAATCAACTCCCACAGGTTCCTCCCTCAACACCTGGGGATTACAATTCAAGATGAGATTTGGGTGGGGACACAAAGCCAAACCATATCACTAATCTACTGTAACAATAACACTCTGGTACAGGACATTGATAATGGGGGAAGGCGATGGAAGAGGGAGGGGGAGACTATATGAGATGTCTCTGGACCTTCTGCTCAATTTTACCTTAAACTTAAAACTGCTCTAAAACACGTAAGTGTTTGTAAAAGGTTTATATCCCTGAACTTTTATTTTATAAAATAATTTATAAAACACAAACATTTATAAACTAGAAAGACTAATAATAATAAGGCCACAGTGAGGATTATATAAATTATTACACATAAGGTATTGAGAAGAATAACTGACCCATAGCAAGCACTCAATATATGTCTGCTGTTGTTATTATCAATAACATGAATACTGAGAGAGAAGCTCAGAGGGGAAATAATTTGGCCAAGAAAATGCAGCTCGAATGCCAACCTGGGCCTTCCATGTTCTAGAATTCACATTCATTCTGCACAGAGGAAGATACTTCAAGAGTTCCATAGCTGGGTTAATCCTGGTAAAAAGAGCACCCTTCCATTTACATTCTCCTTTATCCAACCAAATATTTTCTGAGCACTGCCTCTGAATGCGACTCTGTACACATGCCTGGCTTCTGGTCCCTGTCTCCGAGGGGTCCTCAGTAGGAGGACATCAGACACACAGAGAAATAAACAGGGATTTAGACAGGAATCAGACTCTCAGTAGGGCTTTAAGGGAAGGCCTGTAAAGGGCTCTCAGAATCCAGCTGAGGCTGCAGGCATCGGCACTCAGAAAACATGGAAGACTTTGTGCATAAATCTGGAAAGATCTGCAAGACAAAAACAGTGACACGAGACTGGGAGAACTGGAAAAAATTAATAGTGTGAGCAGAGGCAGGGTTGGGTACCCATCAACTTTGGAGCTCAGAAACTTGACAGCAGGAGGGCATCTTACCGACCAGCTAGCCCAGCCCCTTGCAGTAAGTCACCGGGTAAAGTCATTTACTAGCCACATGTTCTTGAGTAGGATCTGAACCTCTCTATGCCTGTTTCCTTGTTTTAAAATATTTACAGCAATATTCCTACTGTGCAGGGTTATGATGACAAATGCTCCTTAAACATAAGCATTTGATAATCATCATTTATAATAATCATAGTTATTATTGTTATTTAAACTGATGTGAAAACTGAGATAAGAGAAGTCAATAGAATATCCAAGTTCTCACACCAAGCCAGAATCTAAAACTCTGTGTTTTTCATCCCAGCAAACTTCCTCCTCTTATGAGGACAATTTGGGGTAAATATGGGTAAAGTACTGTATTAGTTTTCTAGGGCTGCCATAACCAAATACCATAGACTGACGAGCTTAAACAACAGAAATTTAATTTCTCATGGGTCTGAAGGCTGAAAGTTTGAGATCAAGGTGTCAGCAAGGTTGATTCCTGTTGAGGATCCTCACACACCTGGTCTTTCCTCTGTGTGTGCATGTCTGTATTTAAATTCCCTCCTCTCATAAGAACACCAGCCATGTTGGCTTAGAGCCTGTCTTAGTTCATTTGTGTTGCTACAACAAAATTCCACAGGGCAAGTAATTTATAAAGAATAGAAACATATTTCCTCATAGTTCTGGGGGCTGGGAAGTCCAAGATCAAGACTCCAGCAGGTTTAGGGGCTAGAGAGGGCTCACTAATTCAAGATGGCAGCTTGCTGCATCTTCACATGGCAGAAAGCTGACAGGCAAAAGGGCCTAAGCTAGTTTCCTCCAGGTCTTTAATCAGACACTAATCCACTCATAAGGCTGGGCCCTCATGGCTTAATCACTACCCCAAAGGCCTTACCTCTTAATACCACCACAATGGAGACTAAGTTTCAACATGAATTTTGTAGGGTACACAAATGTTCAAGCCATAGCAGGGCCTGCCCTAATGGCCTCATTTTACTCAGTTCCCTCTTTACAGACCTTATCTCCTAGGCCAGGTGTGGTGACTCATACCTGTAATCCCAGCATTTTGGGAGGCTGAGGCAGGCAGATCCTGTTGGTCAAGAGTTTGAGACTAGCCTGGCCAACATAGTGAAACCCCATCCCTACTAAAAATACAAAAAATTAGCTGGGTGTGGTGCCTGTAGTCCCAGCTACTTGTAAAACTGAGGCAGAAGAATTGCTTGAAGCTGGAAGGGGGTTGCAGTGGGCCAAGATCATGCCACTGCACTCCAGCCTGGGCTACAGAGCAAGACTCCATCTCAAAAACAAAACAAACAAACAAAAAAACTGACTTTTAGTTTTGGCTGGGCCCAGTGGCTTACGCCTTGTATTAGGGTTCTCTAGAGGGGCACAGCTAATATGTATATATAAAACATATAATATATATATAACATATAATATACATATTTATTTATAGGGGAGTTTATTAAGTATTAATGTACATGATCACAAAGTCCCAAAATAGACCGTCTGCAAGCTGAAATCCAGTTCGAGTTCCAAAACTGAAGAACTTGAAGTCTGATGTTCAGGGGCAGGAAGCATCCAGCATGGGAGAAAGATGTCGGCTGGGAGGCTAGGACAGTCTCGCCTTTTCACATTTTTCTGCCTGCTTTATATTCACAGGAAACTGATTAGATGGTTCCCACCAGATGGGTGGGTCTGTCTACCCCAGACAGTTCCCACTAGGGTGGGTCTGTCTGACTCAAATGTTAATCTCCTTCAACAACACCCTCACAGACACACCCAAGATCAATACTTTGCATCCTTCAATCCAATCAATTCAACATTCAGTATTAACCACCACATGCCTATAATCACAGCTCTTTGGAGGCTGAGGCGAGTGGATCACTTGAGGTCAGGAGCTCAAGACCAGCCTTGACAATGTGGTGAAACTTTACCGCTACTAAAAATACAAAAATTAGCTGGGCATGGTAACACGCACCTGTAACCTGTTACTTGGGAGGCTGAGGCAGGAGAATCGCTTGAACCTGGGAGGCAGAGGTTGCAGTGAGTGGAAATAGCATCACTGTACTACAGCCTGGGTGACAGAGCAAGAATCTATCTAAAAAAACAGGACCTTATCTCCAAAGACAGCCACATTCTGAGGTTAGAACCTCTACATGTGAATTTTGGGGGCTCATAATTAAGCCCATAAGAAGCACTTGTCACTGATTCTGGCAGAGAAAAGATGCTAAAACATATCAGCTGCTACTGACACAGCATGGTTACTGCAGTGCCTTGTCGCTAGAGTTTGATGAAATCTTCGTGTCAATGCCTATTGTTTGTGTAACATCCAGAGCAGAAGCCCCTTAAACCTTTTCCACATATTCTGCAGGGAACATCACACAGTTCCACCAGCCTGCTGTGCCCTCAGGCTCCTTCTGCAAAATGACAAGCCCTGTAACATTTTTTTTCATAGAGCTGGCTTTTGAAGAGGCTGTATCAACATGTACTACCATTCTCCAGAGAAATAGAACCAATAGGAGATGACAGATAGATAGATAATAGATAGACAGATAGGTACAGAGATAGATAGATAGATACATAGATACATAGATAGATAGGAGAGAATTTATTAGGGAATTGGCTCATGCAATTATGGAGGCTGAGAAGTTCCCTGAAATGCCATCTGCAAGCCAGAGAGCCAGGGGAGCTGGTAGTAAGGCTTAGTTCAAGTTGAAAGGCCTAAAAACATGGAGTTCTGAAGGCTAAAGGCAGGAGAATATGGGTGCTCCAGCTCTAGAGAGGGTGTGAGAACAAATTTGCCTTTACTCTGCCTTTTTGTTATATCCAGGCCCTCAGGCAACAGGATGGTGCCTTTCCACATTGATCAGGATGGATCTTCTTTACTCAAAACCGCTGATTCAAATACCAATCTCTTCCAGAAACACCCTCACAGACACACCCAGAAATAATGTGTAACCAGTTATTTAGGTTTTCCTTAATCCAGTCAAGTGACACCTAAAATTAACCATCATACAAGGTCTACTTGATACACAAAAAATTGCACACATGTAATATATCCATCTTGATGAGGTTAAACATATGCATACACCCATGATACCATCAACACAACCAAAATACTAAACATATCAATCTCCTCCAAAGATTTCCTTGTGTTCTGTGCTCTACTTTTTTTGGCGGGGGAGGGGGTAAGAACCCTTAACATGATGTCTATCTTTTAACATATTCTAAAGGGTACAATACCATGTGGTTAACTATAGGCACTATGTGGTTATAGAACTTATTTGTCTTTTATAACAGAAACTCTATACCCCTTGAAAAACAACTCCTCATTGCCCCCTTCCTCTAGCCTCTGGGAAATACAATTCTACTCTCTGCTTCCATGAGTTTGACTATTTTAAACACCTCCTATAAGTATAAACATGTAGTATTTGTCTTTCTGTGACTGGCTTATTTCACTTAGTATCATGTCTTTAGGTCCATTCATGTTGTTACAAAATTGGTCAGACCCATGAGCACTGAGTGAAGGAATTCCTGCTCTACTACCCCAGCACGTGATTTTGGTCAGACATTAATATCTGACCAAAATGCAGCCAGGGATGGTAATATAGGTATCAACCCTGTCTGTCTGTGGTATGGAGCAGTGCTCAGTGGAAAGCATCATATAATTTGGTGGTTAGAGCCCCTCTCCTTGGGGACAAAGAGATCAGACTTGAGTTTGACCCAATCTGTGCCCCACCTCCATGTACAGAAAACCCCAAAAGACTCAAAAACACTTTTGTTTCTGTGTATCTATAATGTACAATGCTTGGATGCATTTGATCTCCTCTGCTATTCTCCAGGGCCTTTTCCCACTCCCTTTATCCTAAGGCCAACCATACTTCCTTTTCATGGAGTGCCTGCGCTTCTTATTTATAGGTAAATGGCCAAGACAGAGTAACACGCCTCCCTTTCAATTCTCAGCGAATGGGGTCAGCATGAAGAGGTGGAGCTCCTGTCCATTACTGTGGTTTTCTTTCAGGACCAGGGACTTTGTAACACTTGGCATGCCAACGAACAAGAGGATGGCAAAAAATGTGTTAAAGTCTCTCAGTTCTGACCATCTGTGATGCAATGTGTGGCCCCTGTATCTAGCGCACATGCACCCCCTGCCAGTCCCTTCTGCCTTCACACTACAGCAGAGCCTGCACCTCAGAAGGCAACTCACGTCTCTGCTGCTGCAGGGAGGGAGGCTGGGCATGATGGATGGAGAGCAATTTGACAGACTGATTTCAGTGAGTGTGTGTGCGTGGGTGTGTTTTAGAATGCAGGAGGAAATGCCATGTCCATGCACTTGTTTATTCCTGTATTAGAGGGTGTGCCATGTCCCCTGCATGGTGGGAGGCTCTGAGAACACAGAAGAGCCCATTGTCTGGGTGGGGGCATTGACCATGAACCCACAGGATCGTCACAGCCAACAGAAATGGCACCAGGACACGGACACACGTGCTGCAGGGAAGCTCACAGGAGGGCGTCTCACTCAGCTCCTGCCCACCAAAGAGATTTCAGAAGGGGGGATTTGGGTTATTTATTGTTTGCGTAACTCTTGACAAGTTCTTCCACACAGCACGGTTGGGAGAATCGTGAGAATTACAGAAGCATTCTGTATGCTGCAACTGCATTATAAATGCTAATTATTATTAAGAAGGTGATTGCTCTGGGGTATGATATGATTCACACTCCTTAGCATGACAACCAAAGCAGCTAAACATCTGACTCAGGTTATGTCACTATGCCATGCAGTCTGTTCTCTACATACATAGGGCAAAGCACAGTTTCTCAAGCCATCCATACCTGGCCATGTTCTACGCCTGCTCCCTGCACCCTGGATGCCCGCCCCCTTGCTGTTTGGCAAATACATGCTTACTTGTCAGAATTGACATCTCCTATCATCCCACACGTATATGCATCCACACAGACACAAATTAGTTACCATTAGTTGTGTCTTCTAGACAAATTGTCTGACCTCAAGGTAAGTCAGGAAAGATTAAATTCACTAAACAACCTTTAAGTCATTTTTTCAAGAAGCCCCCGGGTTCTGATAACCCAGAGGCTCTGAAACAGTCTTGGTTAGGTCTCATGTTCCTGATTCTAACTGCAAATTCTCAATCAGAGTGAAACGCAGGGCAGTGAACTCATGGATAACCCTTTTGTGCAGTACAAGGATGTCCATTTCTATGTTCTTAGCAGTAACATAAACAGGGAAGAACATTTTAATATACAGTATTAGAGGAGATTGTTTGAATAATAGATAATAAGCTACGACTCAACAATTAAAGTGGTGCTTTAAATGTACTTAAGAATAAAGAGAAATGTTCTATTAAGTAGAAAAAATAGATTTATGAAATACTTCATGGTGGGATCTCATTTTTGTACAAACCTAATTGAAGAAACCATAGCACCCTGGAAGTATACAAAGCCAACATAAGCTCTGGGCACAGTGAGTACAGGTGATTTTAATTCTCTCTATGATGGTTTTTTCTACATTTTCTAAATATCCTATAAGAAATCATTCCTTATATCACCAGGCAAAAATAAATGTGTTTTTATACATCACCTTGATTCAAATGACTCAAACTTTTGTATTCTAGACTTTCATTTATTTTAACAATCATCCATCCATCCATCCATTCATTCATCCTAAGAAAACTGATGTATCTCACAATGTTGGCTGTGTCCCTTGCAACCTTTGGGATATCACTGAAGCAGAGAGCAGGTTGGAGATCTGCAGATATGCAGGGGAGGTGCTGGGCCTGTGGAGGGACCCTTCCTCTACAGCTGGCTCTGCTTTGCATTGAGACCTGAGGGCCCTACACAAAATAAACAGGGGCCTTCTGCTCCATCCCCACAGGTTGGACAGCAGCTGCCAAGAGCAGACCGGGAGCAGCAGGATGTGGGAACTGTGGCACAGGCACGATGG
The DNA here is from genome assembly GCF_043159975.1 of Macaca nemestrina. NCBI lineage: Eukaryota > Metazoa > Chordata > Mammalia > Primates > Cercopithecidae > Macaca > Macaca nemestrina. The sequence continues at coordinate 6,844,100 of NC_092132.1, read as the reverse complement.
GAAAGTCCTAAATGATTTCTGAGGCAGACTCTGGGCTGACTTTTAGGAAACCATTAATCCCAGTGGAAAGGTTGCTAGATGAGAGTGTCAGAAGTAGGAGTTGGCTGTGCCAGTGATAACTAATGGTGCCATGCCCTTGACAAGATTCGGGCCCCTGAGCTTCACTAGCCATGTTCAAACCTCTCATTTATACCAAGGAGGGAAATGAAACTCAGAGAGACCATGCACCCCAAGTCCTGGGAGGGCAGGTCCTGATGAGAACCCCCATCCCCACCTCCCTCCTCAGGATCCCACTGATACTGAATACTACTCACTGGCATCCTGACTGCCAAAGAATAGCTCAACCTCTGTCCTCAGTTAAAACATCTGTGAATGGGGACAATATCCTCAGCCTAGAATGCCTTTAATGATTCTTTTGAGAAAAAAAGACTTACAGATGGGAAACCCATTCAAAGCTTCTACTCCCCAAGTGTGTGACCTGCACTTTTCATTCTCCAAGCAGGTTTCATGCTCACCCACTTCATTTTGCAGAAACCCAAACCATTCCACAAACAATAGCTTTCATATAAATGCATTTTTGGAATCAGTGAAGGCTCCAATTAGGATTTTGATGTCTAAAAGAAAATGCACACCATCTCTTCTAATGTAAAAGCAATTGACTGACTTCCTACATAAAGGATTCTTTTCATTTAAATAGAGAAGAAATCTTAATAATAGATGATTACTTTATGAATATGAAAATTATATATTCACTGCATAATCAACCATTTAATTGACACATCATCACATCTCCCATGGAGTGTGTGGAACAGATTTGAAACCATGTGACTGATTGTTCCAATGCTTCTTTAAAAAAAAAAAAAAGAGGTCTGCTATTTATCTAAAAGTATAATATCCCGTCCAAGGCCATTTTTATTTATTAAGCACCTGTTGTATGCAAGGAGAGATTGTTACAGAGTTTATAATCTTCAAGGGGATATCTCCACTACTATGAAGCAGAAAATTCATGAGACCAGTGCACAGATTGTCCTCATACAGTCTAGCTTTAAACCCTTTGGGAAAAAGGCAGAAATGAGTAAAGGAAAAGAGTTTTAAGGATCTACTATGAACAATTACTTTAAACATATAGTCTGACTTAATTTTCAGCACAATAGTATGTAATAGGTATCATTAGCTCCATTTTGCACATGAAACAAAAAACTGAGTCACAGCCAGATGAATCACTGTACTCAAAACAGGTGATAGAAGCAATAAAAGAATCATCTGGATTAAAATGCCCACTTTCTGTCATTTATGTATCTCATGCTATTGGCCCCGTCCCTTGCAGCCCTTGGGATATCACTGAGGCAGAGAGCAAGTTGGAAATTTCCAGATGCCCATGGAAGGTGCATGTCTTTCCAGGCTATCAAGGTGGACAACCTGCACCTCTATTGCTTCCTTTCACGTGAATTACGAAGAATACTCACACGGGTCTGGGTGGGAGCAGCTTCAGAGTGACAGAGACTGAAAAAGCTCCATAGAGCACGTGGTATTTAAAAGGACTGGGAGGATGGAACAGCCTTGGGTTGAAGACAGTGGGGTAGACAGTTTTCCAGACAGAGGCGGAGAGCATGGAGCAAGATCTCTGCGCTGTCCAGGTGGGCTGCTTAGTACACATGTGTTTGCGTGAAGGTGGGTTGCAAGCAGGTTCTGATGACCTAGAACAACCTGCACCTCTATTGGTAGAGAACCCTGAGCCCTTCAGGATGTCTGAGCAGAAATGAGTGCAAGATACTCTGAGATTTGTGCAAGCTCTGTCCTTGTGGGAGAAGGATTGCAATAGAGACTATGGAGGCAGGAAGCCTTAGCCAGCTGTTTCACTTTGTGACAAAAGAGGTGGAGGGCCCTGACCTAGGGCTCAGGGAAAGGCCTCAGCTTTCTCAGGAGTAATTCCTATAAGGCTCTGAAAGGCTCTGAAATTGGCTCCCTGTAGGCGATGGCAGTTAAAGGAATGGAAGGAGTCAAATGATCTCTGGGGATAGGATTCCGAGGGACCCCAAAGAAGCCCACCATCCATTCTTCTCAGCAGAACAAGATTTCCAATTACAGAAAATAAAAATAAAGATGGCCAATCACATTTGAATTTCAGGTAAAGGATAGTTTTTAATAGAAATATGCTCCAAACCATGCATGAGAAATATACTGAAAAGTTACCTGAAATTCAAATTTAACTGGGTGTTCTCTATTTTATCTGGTAAATCTACACCAGAAGGACACAAAACTCTATCTCCTGGCTGGGCGCAGTGGCTCACGCCTGGAATCCCAGCACTTTGGGAGGCCAAAGTGGGCAGATCTTGAGGTCAGGAGATCGAGACCATCCTGGCTAACACCGTGAAACCCTGTCTCTACTAAAAATACAAAAACAAAATTAGCCAGGTGTGGTGGCAGGTGCCTGTAGTCCCAGCTACTCGGGAGGCTGAGGCAGGAGAATGGTGTGAGCCCGGCAGGCGGAGTTTGCAGTGAGCCGAGATTACACCACTGCACTCCAGCCTGGGGGACAGAGCGAGACTCCGTCTCAAAACAAAAACAAAAACACACACACACACACAAAAAAAAACAAAAACCACAACACTCTAACTCCCTACAGAATGCTCCCCGAAGCACGGCATTGCATTGGCCCCCATACCACCTGCAGTCCGCTCTGTCTCTGAGGGTATGGTGCACCACACAGATCCAAAAGCAGAACGCATCATGGCTAGTTTGCACCATCAATATGCGGTTGCCCTAGAATCTGGGTGTCTGCTACGGGGCCACGAGGAGTAGCCATGAGAGAGCACCTGGGAAGAACAGCGGGTTCCAAGAAATGGACACAAGCACCGTGTGATTACTTGACTTCGTTACACAGAAGGAAACAAGCACAAAGACTCTGGAAAAGTAAAATTAATTTTTATCCTGATTCCTTGTCCTCCCTTCCTCCCATTCATTCAATATTTGTTGACTTCCTGGAATGTGCCTATGTTCCTGGGATGTGGCACTATGACCAGCAGCTGTAAAGATGAGTGGGACCCCAAAAGGCCGCCTTATATACTAGGTTTCAAACGCTGTCTTTGCTATCTTCAAGCTGTCTGATCTTTCACTGACCCTGTTTCCTCATCTGGAAAATGGGCATAAGAGTGCATTCCCACCAGGTTGTTTTAAGATTAATTTAAATGAAATGAGCATTTAAGCAAAAATAATACTCACCAAAAGCTAGCTGCCCACTTCTGACGCTATTCTCATCTTCTATTCATGGAGAAAGAAAGATGATCTCATAATCCCCAAGCAGCGAGAAAAAAAAAAAGGATACAATTTTATAGGCACCAGAGGAAGGAGCAAATTCTTAACAGAAGAAAGGCATTTAACCATAACTTGGAGAAAAAAAATAAGGTGTGCTCCATACAGGCTTTTAATTAAACCTACTCAGGATTCCTCGCTATGGAAAGCCACCCCTCCTCCATCCTTAATAACCCCATTTAGCCCCCGAGGTTTTCTTGGGACTTGTCTTGTTCTCAGGGCTGGTGGCATTGTGCAGCCACTCAGAGAAATTATACCTGAGAATGAAGAGAGAGACCCAATGACATAACTGAGACCTTGAATCAGACTATGTCTGAAGTCAGCTTTGTCTCCTGGACTTATCCATTACAGGACCCAGTAGAGGTTCCTTTTCACTTAAACCAGTTTGATTCAGAGCTTTGTTAATACCAATTAAACAGCTCCCATACTAGGAGACATCTTCCATTAATTTTGCAAATACTGAGTGTTTCCTATACTGCCTGATGAATAAAGAAAAGATACAATTTAGAAGAAAGTAGTCCCAGCTACTCAGGAGGCTAAGCCAAGAGAATCGTTTGAACCCGGGAGGCAGAGGTTGCAGTGAGCCAAGATCGCGCCATTGCACCCTAGCCTGGGTGACAGGGCGAGACTCTGTCTCAAAAAAAAAAAAAAAAAAAAAAAATAAGCAATCTTGTCATCAAGAAGTTTTTAGTTGACTACTGGCGTCTTCATCTCATATGTACATATGGTAAGATATTTCTATTTGAGTTACATTTTGAAGGTGGCATCTTATTCAGATATTGGATAATAATAAAACAACCAATACTACTGTTACTTAATATACAAATAAAATTTTCTTAATTTACTTTAAGGAATTGTTGGTATTCCTTGAGGTAATTGATGGGTTCTAGACGATGGCGAAATCACAAGGAGGTACCCTTGCCTGGACAAATATTTGAGACTCAAACTGAGCTCATAATGTCAAATGCAATTCATGGTGAATTGTATTGTTACTTTGTATTTTGAAACATTTCAGTTAACTGGAGTTAGCTCCAGCAAGATTTTTTTTTTTTTAGATCTTGCACATTTAAAGTGTTTGAAGTTCAATGTTCATGCTTTCTGGGAATTTTAAGAATACTCATTTTATATGAGCAAATTTTCATCTCTATAAACCAATTAGAACAGAGTACTTTTAATTTAAGAAAATTCATAATCTAATTGATTAGTACTAGGAAAGTATCACCCAGGCACATAACGAGGAGTAAAGTCCTTTTTGAATTACAGGCGTATAGAGAGAGCTGGGTTTTCAGCTTCCATTTTAGCCATAGATGAAGAGACACAAGAGACACTGAAACACAGCTCACAGATCCAAATATCAAACAGCAGTTCTTCCCAATGGGCACAAAATTCTTAATTAAATTCGAGCCTAAATAAACAGACACACAAACAAAGAGACTAAAAACTGTATTATCTGTCATTTCCCACCCAACAGAGAATAGAGCTCTATACTTCACTAATCCATTTAAGGAAACCACCTAATGGTCAGATTATAAAACCAAATTCCCAGTCACTGCTGTCACCAACAGGAAGCAAATTTATCAGCTGTCAATGAACCAAAAACAAAACACAAAATTAGTAGAAAATAATATCACAAAACAAAGGGTCAGCAAAATTTCACTAGGCTTAGAATTCACCTCTGTGAGCCAAGAAAAGGTGCACCTGGGTTTAAGCGGTCCATTGCTGGTAACACAGTTTACCTGGCTCTGTCAGGTGAATCCAGGGGCATCTCAATGGACGACTTCCCAAACTATAAAATGATATTATTTTTAAAAAGATAAAATCATGGCTTTTATAGGTCACAGATTTTATTTAATTTATAAATAACGGCAAAACCAGCAATAGGCTATACAGGTTCTACTTAATTGTTTTAACTTTAAGAAATACTCAGAAACTTCATTGAAAAATAGAAACGTATTAGTGATGCCTTTCCTAAATGTGTAGTAAGTAATTTTACTGCACACTAATTTGATGGTGCCAGTGATTCAGAAGGTAAAGCTGAATTGTGTGTAGGTGTCTACAAGAATTTGGGAGGTGTGACTGTGGATATGTGGTGGAAAGGAGTGGCGTGTAGCCCGTCTCAAAGCAACAGACTCGAGATGGCACTTCGTCCTAACAATTTAACAGTTTCACACCACAAGGACATAATAAACAATTTCACGAGAGTCTGACATTAAAGTGCTAAATTCCTTGAGATCAGGTGAAGTATTGGAAAGCCAAAAACACTTTATCTGTAAGAGAAAAGCATTTACTGTTGGTTATCTCCTCAACAAAATGCTACAGTCTTTTTTTCTTAAACAAGATTTGAAACTCACAAGGGCCAAGCTCCTACTGCAAAGAATTATGTCTAAAACTGATTAAAAACATGCTCATAAAAAGATATATATGTATATAAATAGATATCTATACATACATATGTATAAATGTAGATATGTATGTATACATATTGAAAAATCTACAAAACAGAAGATAATGTGTCAGGCCAACATATAGGCATGACATACCAATAGGATTTGTTGAGCATTTCCTGTGAGCCAGCCCTTTAGTAGCCAGCCTTTGAAAGTCAGAAAAGTGACGATGGACTAAGTTTGGGTTTCCCGTTAGGCACTTGTGGATGTGAAATCTATGTGTAAAATTTACATGCATTGCAGCCTTTGGGATTGGGGCAAGTTTTACCTCTGACTCTCAGTTGGCTCCACTGTAAACCGTGAATGCGGTGCTTGGAAGCTTTTGAGCTTTCACATGTGTCTGTGCTTTATTTTCCACTGAACCCTGAAGATTGGATAAAGGACAGGGAGGACAGGAGGGTGGAATCTGAGGAAAGGGGGACTGAGAAAATGAAGGAAGAAAGACAATCTTGGGGTTGTTATCTCTCTGGGGAATGAGTCAACACATGCTGTCAAGCAACAATCACTTGTGAAATTAAAACTCCTCACGGACATGTTTAGACACCTACAAGTAGACTGCCAGTTGTTTGGGACTATGTGACTTTACTGAGTATTGACAAAGGCTATCCACTACAGCTGTGCTTTTTAACACTCCTACCAGCCTTGCAAAAGAGCACAAGGAAATTGATTTGAACGACGTTAATGTGGGGGAAAAAATCAAGGAATGGAGACATAAACTGTGGTTTATATATAAATTATTTTTAAAGTAGCTAAACCGACTGACCTACATTATCTGCTATTGGTTGGAAAAGAAGAAATTAAAAGATATTTATAAAATATAATGCCACTTTGTAAAACTTTCAAACTCACCAACTAATACAAGATATTGCTTATAGCTAAATATCTATGTAGCAAAAGTTCAAACTGTAGATGGGAATGGTACACAACTATTTCAGAATAGTGGTTGCATTTAGGGAAGTAGATGAAGTGAAGGTATGAGAACTAAGGCTTTTGCTAATTTAGCAGTAATGACTATTTCTTTTAAAAAATAACTGAAGCAAATACAATAAAATATTCACCTTTGTTAGACTTGAGTGGTAAGTGCCTTAGTGTCTGTTATTTTTATGTACATTTCTATTTTTTCATTTTAAAATTATAATGAAACCTATGTACCTGTATTTCAGTAAGAAGAGCTTTTCTATCAAAAATGCAAGTGTTACGCTCACTATCTGGGTGATGGGGTCATTTATACTGGAAACCTCAGTATCATGTAATATACCCAAGTAACAAAAATGTATATGTACCCCCTGAGTCCAAAATGCAAGTTAAAATTATGAAAAAAAATGTGCAAGTGTTAGATCAAGAATGATAATTTTTACCGTCTAGAGGAAAGGCCACCACCTGTGCACCCTGATTCCTTTTCTGGCAAAGTGCTTCTCAATTACATTTTGTTCACAATTAAAAATAGGCTGTCCATGGCTTTCTGTATCATGATCTGCAAAATTCTTCCATCTTCCACTCACTACCTGATTTTAATAATACTCCCACTTTTAGGCATTTGTTGTGAAAGGACCCCACTTTTAGACACAAAAAAATATTTATTTTCAACCTATTGTTGCATAAAAATATTACCAAAACTTTAAAGGAATAAAGCAACATATGTTTATCACACAGTTTCTGCAGGGACAGGAACTCCAGTATGGTTTAGCAGGTCCCTCTGCTCCAGGGTCTCACAAGGTGGTAATCAAGTTACAGCTCATCTGAGGCTGCCCTGGGGAAAAACTTGAGTTCCATCTCTTAGGTCTTTGCCACATGGTCCTCTGCTGAGGGAGCTCACAACATGGGAACTTGTTCTTCAAAGTTCGCAAGGGAGAGCCAGTCTCCTTGCAAGATGAGCAGGCATTTCAACATACTGTAATGTAATCATATGCATGAATCACATATACCCCCATCACTTTTGCTATATTCTTTGGGTTAGAAGCAAGTCCCAGGTCTTGCCCACAACACTCAAGAGGGCCAGAAGGCAGGTATTATGGAGACCACTCTAGAACTTATCCACCACACATCTCTGAGCTTCAAGATTTCTTTAGGCTTACTTTTCCCTGTGTCATTGGCTTCTACCTTTAAAATCTCTTGAGTACATGTTGACCGCTGAGGTTTTGTTATCTGGTTCTGACCATGAACCTAAATTCACTTTTCTCTTATGTATAGGCAAAGTTTCTCTAACCCTGTGGACCGCCATCGCCTTCTCTGCTGCAAAAATACCCGATGTAGTTGCCTTCCAGCAGCAGCAGCTCCAAGCAAAATCTCCTGAGCAGCTGCTCTGCCCCATGCCCCACAGGTGACATGTCCATATGTGTTTTCTCCAAATCTGTCACATTCCCACTGCTGAGATACATAAAATCTATTTTACAAATGACTAACTGGAGACTCAGATCAATTAATTTTCTTCTATATACATATTAATACATTGGCAACGGCAGAACTTGGATTTGAATCTAAATCCCTCTATTCTTTCCATTGCACCCCCACCACCTTCTTAATACATGTCTCTTTCTGTGTTTCTACAGGTTCAAGCTATTTGTAAAGTAGCCTTCTTCCCTCCTCTAGATATACACCTGATGTTGAATGTCTTATTCCTCATCCCCCACTGTTTCTCATTTATAGTTAAAAGCCTCCACTAGTCTTTGCTTTTTCCCCCCTTTTATCTCACTCAAGATTCCATTTCCAGAGTATGCAATAAAATAACAGTACTTGGTGCTAGTTTTACATGTTCCAAATATGGTTATATCTCTTCTATTTTTCAGTTATTGCTCAGATACTTGCATGTACAATTAGAACCTGCCTCACCCAAAGTTGAATGTTCTAGATATCCATGTATTTACTTGGTCTCAAAGGATTTCAAAACCTGAATTTAACTGTCAGGTGGAGAAGAAACTTGGATCAGATCAGCCTATAACTATTGCATGCTGTTAGGGAATGTAGCAGATGAAGATGGTGGCTGTACCGTGCTGCGGACAAATATTGCCTATTGTTGTTGTGGTATACTTTCTGAACAAGAACCCTGTCTGGGCCATCTTAGTGCTCCAGATTCCATGGTTACTGCTCACAATTCTGTTCCTCAAGGCACAGTATTGTGGCAGGGTGACTCTGACATGGTGGTATTCTAGCCTCAGCCACCCACATGCCACAAGCAGCTCTTGTATTAGTTAGGTTGTACTTCATAACAAAACATCCTCAAACTCAGGGCTTTAAAGCCTCTGTAAGTCTATGCATTGGGAAGTTGGATTCAACTGAGTGGTTCTTTTGCTTGCCTCAGCTGGGTTCACTTATGTATCTGTAAGCAGCTGCAGATCAGCTACAAAGCTCTGTTTTTGGGGACTCTGATATTAATTTTAACTATTATTATAGGGGAATGGAGGGAATGGGAGCAACAGGGCCTCTGTCCTGTGTCCTCTTGCAAGTTACCCTGAGCTTGTTGACATGGCAGTAGAATTCCAGGAGCAATAAGAAGCAAGCCCCAATATGCATGGGCTTTTCAATCTCTGCTAATGTCACATTTGCTACTATTCTTTTGACCAAAGCAAAAACATGGCCCCAAGTTCAGATTCAATGTAGAAGGGCACTACAAATGGAAGGGCAACAGGGAGGTATATACAAATCAGGGCTAAGATACAATCGATCCATCACAGCCCTCCTTAGTGAGCCCTTGACTTAAGATCAAGGAGCAAGACTGCTTTATTCATTTCTTCAAGATTAACTTGACTTCAGAAGTTTCATGGCCCTTCCCTGCATTCCTATTGATCGCCTCCAGTTTACCTGGACTGCTTCCACAGATCATTACACCCCTTCTGTAGTGATCAGCTTTGCATATTAGGTCTCCTGCAACAGAAGACACTTACTCCACTTGCATGAAAGAGAATAGTCAAGTGCATCTTTACAGACTGATGAAGATGTGATTCAAGGTTATTTTATTCATGTTTGCCGAGAAGTAGCTGATGACTTCTCTTGCTTAAAAAGCCAAACAATAAGATTTCCTGCCATATTTGCTATGCACTGTGAAAGTAAAAAGTCATCATTGCATGTACCTAACTTAAAATACTTAAAACCATATTTTTCAAAGTAACAACACAAATCAATAGAAATGTGTTGGCTCCTGTAACTAGGAAGCCCCATGGTGAAGCCCGGAGAGGACTTAATCGCAATTTGGTTCTGTTTATCTCTATCTGGCCATGTTCATCAAGCAGACTTTTCTAATGTAGTAGGCAAAATGGCCCCCAGGAAGTCCTGCTGAAAATAAATTGTCTGCATTAGCAAAAAAAATGGGTTAGTGTTCTACCATGTAATAAAACCATGACATTTGGAGTCATCTTTTCTACAGGACAAGTGTCATTTGCATCATTACTAGCAAAGGTCGACAAGTTGACATGAAATGCCACACAGAGTTTGACACCTTAAATACCAAATTTCAAAATGAAGCAGAGGTCAATTCCCCCAGATGATTAAATAATGACTGAGTGGACTTATTAAAAAAATGCCCCATTCTGACACTGAAGGATTTGCTTCTTGCTCTTGGCCCGCTTTTCGAGTTTTGGATGAGTTTCTCCTATCAGTTGTAATGTTACCACAGGGAAGTCTAAGCACAATAAAGGTTATGACAGAGATAATCATTCAATGTAGAATAATAAGATTCGATTGCTAATCTGTTAGTGACCTTTCTTTACTTTTTACTAGCTAGTACTTATGCTAGAAAGAAAGCTTTCAAATAATGTTCATATGTTAATTTAAAGTTAGCAATTCAAGGCTGGGCATGGTGGCTCACACCTGTAATCCCAGCATTTTGGGAGGCCGAGGCAGGCGGATCACTTGAGGTCAGGAGTTTGGGACCAGCCTGGCTAACATGCTGAAACCTGTCTCTACGAGAAATACAAAAATTAGCTCTGCATGGTGGTGCGTGCCTTAGTTCCAGCTATTTGGGAGGCCAAGGCAGGAGAATCGCTTTAATCAGAGAGGCGGAGGTTGTAGTGAGTCGAGATCGTGCCATCACACTCCAGCCTGGGCAACAGAGTGAGACTCCATCTCAAAAAATAAAATAGAGTCAGCAATTCATATATGATTAGTAATTTATGATAAGTACAGTGAGTTCAGGGTAAGCAGGTTAATTATTGCAAGGATGGATAATAAATTTCACCTTTTTTGACAAATATAGCCATATTAAATAAACAAAAATAATTCACAACAACAAATACATTTTAATAATCTAAGAGTTATAAACAAATAGGTCTGAAGATATTTTTAAAAATATATCTTTGAATATAACAGAAAGTTCTTTGTCCTGTTAGAAAAGAGACATAAATTAAACTTTAAGATGACAAGATACAGACTAAAATTCTATGACTCTCTCTCTTATCTTCCTGAACAAAGAATAAAGGCTAAGTGCTTTGCATTTTCATCCTTTTAAATTTTCTCATACACTTCCAATGAAAACTGTAGTTTCTGATTTTAAATAAAATGTTAATCAAGGCTAAATCATAAGTATGGGGATCTCATATATTTATAGCGACATTTAGCAGGTAAAATAGACATAGTAAAAGAATTGATTATTAAATTCAGATTTTTAAAAAATGAGCAGGAGCTAAGTCAGCAAGGGCTGGCAGGTAGGATAGGGAATTCCAGACAATGGGAGGAATAAGAGCCAATGCTTCCTGGTAGGTTGGATCTTGGCAAGCTTGAGGAACACAATGAAGGTGAGTGCATCTCCAGAGCACAGCCATCCAGGGGCTTGGCCAGAAATAATGCTGGAAACAGGCTGGCCCTTCCAGGTCAAGGGCTTTGTACATTATCCTAAAAGCAATAGGATGGCATTGTGCGTTTTAATACTGAGTTCAGAAGGAAGACCAGGATTAGATCTGTTTTTTGAAGACAACAGTTTGGCTATTATGTTCAAGGCCAAGACTAGCCCTGGCTATACCCATTAGGAAGCAAATGAAGTCACTCTGGGCAATGAGGCAGACCAAGTCAGTGGTGGTGGACACAGAAGTAAATGGGCCAACTTACGAAACTCTGAGAATGAACATAGAGAAGAGGCAAGGAAAAGCATTTAGCTGACATAGCAGAACTAGATGACAGGTTATAAATACATGAATTACAGGAAGAACTCTGCCAACTGACAGGCTGTTTTGTACTGCAAAAGAAATTTTATGTAAAACATTTCGATTTTTGTATTCTCTGGAAAAAAATCAGATTTGTTAATACTTGAATGACAATTCACCTTGGCAACTATTCGCTGGAGTTGATAAGTGGTTGACTTTTACACTAGAAACACACTCTGCACCATCATCCTCCCAAGGCCAACCCACCCTTTATTGTATTACCCTACTTCCTGCATGGATTCACCTACCTAGCCCTATAAATTTACAGGTTTCCCATCTGTCAAAATATTATTTTCAAAAGTATGAAATATGGATCTCATACACATATAAAAACAAATGTGTCAAAGATGCATTTAGCTCATTCATGTGGAAACTGGCAAGGTATTAAAGCTGGTTTAAATGTGAAATCAATAAACAAAAACAAATATATATATATGTATACACACACACACACACACATATATATATCATACACAGAGGAAGTAATACCATCTAACAATATTACCTTCTCTGTGTGTGTGTATTTATGGGAACAAACTTATGTTATATGAAGCAAATTTGTTAAGTTAAAGACAAAACTTAATGTTTTGTTAATGGGCTATAGGTCAATAAAACCTTAAGCTTTGTAGTTATCTTCCTTACCAGAAAGAAATCACTTACATTACTGGGCAAAAACCTAAAAATTAACATGCATCTCCAGAGTCTGGGCCCTCAATAGTGAATAGTAAGCCAGAAAAAACATCCTCTAGAGAATGACATTTTCTTGGGCATGCCTGTTAGGCAATGTTCCAGCCTGGCATTGCAAGGACATGCAGTCATTCTTCGCTTATGTGTAAGTATTGAAAAATTGTTTTCTATACATACTGCTGGTTAGGATGAGCTTGAATTGACAGTTTTATTATGCCAGTGCTTCTTCTGAAATCCATGCAGATAGTTTTAACCATTCACTTTAAAGGTACATTATTCTGCCATTTGTTCCCTTAATTTTTAAAGAAATTACAAATAAATTTAAAATACCTGGTTAAGAAACTCAGCTCCCTGCGATTATTTCCAACCGGGCTCCTACCTATTACTCCCTCTTTGTCCATTTGCAAATAGTGATTTTCAATTAAGCTGCTTCACTCTCTGAATGAAATCAAGGTCTCAGGTTTGGCTGAAATTACATCACTTACCAACCCATCCATTTTTCTGGATAATGAGGGGTCCAATCTCTGCTTGGTTGTTTGTGGTCCAATTTTCTTTTGAGAGCAACAGCAAGCCATGCTATGTTTAAACACAATGAGTAAAGTGGAAAATTGACACAATTATTCAGAAAATTTTGGCTAAAGAGACAACAATAATCGAGTGGAAAATAATGCATGTTTCAGCAGACATTATACAAATGGGCTGTCTGTATCAGTCAAATTCATTTTCCCAATTATTTATTCCATAGATTTTCTCTAGTAGGTTATCTAGTCAGAGACTTTATTGTACATGACATATGAACCTCAGTTTAATGTCTGTTTGCCCAGGAATAGATTCCCTTGAAATTTTTGCTGTTTTCTGCAGAATGAAAGAGAGTGTGATTTAAGTTGCACAGACACAGGTCTCGTTGCAGCTTCACCCTTTACTTGGTGTGGACTGGGGTAGATCCACATACCTCCTATCCCTTTTCTTTCAAATGGAGGTGACAATGCTAACACTTCAGATTATTGTAAGAAGAGGATGAAATTGTTTATGTATGTATAACAAGGTGCTCTGCATCCAGTGGGTTCTAGGAAATGCATCCCCACGCCCCTGCCCCTTCCCCTTCCTCTTCCAGGAGGTGGTGTGCAAGAGGGTGGGGTTCAGAGAGGAACCATGTGGATGCTCCGTATAAGGAGAGTTATCTTCTAAACTCCTTTTGTGCTAAGATCCCCTTGAGGGTTCTTACAAATGTAATGAGCATGCCCTATGCCCCATGCCCCATCCCAAACACACTGAACTAGACTCTTATTTTCTGGAGGAGAGGCCTGGCAAAGACAGCATCGTGAGTCTCTGAATCAAAGAGATTTGTAATCTCAGAGCTGTGGGTCTCCCGGACACCTGACATTTCAAACAAGCTTGCTTTTCCTCTTGCATAATTGTTTATTTGAACAAAATCTAAATTGGAAATTGGATATGGGAAATAAAGTGGAACCCTCTGATTTGAGTGAGAGGGTGAGGGGCAGTTGGGCTATGTACAACGCCCCACCCCAAACATATCCACATACGAATTTTCAGAACCTGTTTATGTGACCTTGCATGACTAAAGAGGCATTGCCAGCATGATTCAGTGAAATTATCTTGAGATGGAGAGATTATCTTGAATATCTGAGCTCCATGTAATCACAAAGGTCCTTACTAGGGGTGGTCAGACAGTGAGAATCAGAGCAGATGTTAGGATAGAAGCAGAGGATGGATTAATGCAAGATCATGAATCAAAAAATGCAAGTGACCTTTAGAAGCTGGAAAAGGCAAGAAACAGACATTTCCCAACAGCCTCCAAAAGGAACATTGACCTTCTGACCCATTTTGGACTTATGACTTCCAGAACTGTTAGAGAATAAATTTGTGTTAAGCCACTAAGATCATGGTAGCATGCTACAGCAGCAATAGGAGATGAATACATGGGCTCATGTACTCCAGTTACCATGGCTGAAAGTCATTAACATCTAAGAGAGATTTTCCACTGGACGATGCCAGGAAAAGGCCCCCTGAGCTAAGATCTGAATAAATTGGGAGCAGTTGACAGAACTGGCCAGGGCCACAGTGAGTCATGCCATCAGCATTAACATCTCAGCAAAACCCAAGTCCTAGTTCAACTCCCCCATCTCCCATGCCCAAGGCAGTGTCAGCACTTTGGAATAACAACAATAGCTACCACTGATTCTAGGATGCAGCAGACAGCCACAGAGGTTGTGGCTTGCACAGCTGGGAGGGCACCTTTCCCACGGTCTGTAATAATGAGTGGCAATTGTTGACTTGCGTAGCCTTCAACCTATGTGACCTTGCCTGGGAATAGTGGCTTCAACATCATCACTGTGCCAGGTAACAGGGGTACAAAGATGGGTAACTAACAGTTCCTGACTCAAGGAACTCAAAAAGGTGAACCACATGTTTTGATTCCTGGGGTTTTTGCAGCCCTGTCTTTGAAGTGCTACTTCCCATACCCCATTCTCCTTTAGGCTGATCTGGTACTCACGCTATACTCCATGGGAAGGGGGAGGTCTTTCCAAGTCATCCTACTCCATTGATTTGGTAAGCTGGAGACGAGCTTGTTCAGCAGCTACATCCTGGAGAGAGCTTAAGTAGCTGCATCTCAGCCTTGAATGGCCGATAAAGAACAGAAACTGGAGCCAGAAGAGGCACAGAAGGGTGTACATTAGGGGCCTACTCTTACTAGAAACTATGCTCAGTGCCACATATCCAAAATCTTCTTAACTACTCCACTAACAATGTGAAGTAGACATTGCCATACCCATTTAAGAGATGAGGAGAGCAAGACTTATGAATGTAATGACCAGCCCGGGAGCACTCAGACATGAAGAGTAGAACATATATCACTGACCCCATGGTTCAAAATCTTGCTACTACCTCTACCACCAGCTGAGAAGTGAGTGGCTCAGCCTAGAGACGTCCTCTTCCATCAAATTATGTTCTTCTCCATACACAAATACAAACTGAGAGTGAGGAAGGAAGGAAAGAAGGAAGGAAGGAAGGAAGGAAAGAAGGAACGAAGGAAGGAAAGAAGGAACGAAGGAAGGAAGGAAGGAAGGAAGGAAGGAAGGAAGGAAGGAAGGAAGGAAGGAGAAGGAGAAGGAGAAGGAGAAGGAGGAGAAGGAGAAGGGGAAGGGGAAGGAGAAGGGGAAAGGAACATCCTTTTCCATCAAATTATGTTCTCCTTCACAGACAAACACAAACTGAGAGTGGGGAAGGAAGGAAGGGAAGGGAAGGGAAGGCAAGGGAAGGGAAAAGAAAAAGGAAAGGAAAAAAGTAGAGTCTCAGATATTAGATCTGGATAATCCTTTTCAAGCTCATCATTACCTTGTCAACATTTGGTAGTATTTAATGGGCACCTATTTTATACCAGACACTATGCTACTGTGACACTGCATGACATTTATAGGCCATGTGGTAGGATTTTGGAATTTTATTCTTAGTGTGATGGAAAGTGTTTGAGAGGTCTTAAGCAACTGAGTGACATTGGTTTATGTTTTGTGAAGATCACAGGTATGGAAAGAGTGAGGTCAAGAAGGACAAACAGATGAACCTTTGATACAACAGTGAGTTAGAGCCATACCAAGGTCAGAGGGCAAAGGCTTTACAAAGGGGGAACAGGAAAAAAATGAACAGAAAAAAATGAGATCAATAAATAAATGACAAGACCAAGAGCAGTAGGAAAATGAAACGAGTCACTCCTGGGACTGCCGGGAGGCAGCTCCATGAGAATCTGTACCGTGCCTCTCTCATTTGTAGTTATGTCCCTGACGCCTTGAGCTGCGCTCAGCGTACAATGTTCTATAAATATTTGTTCAAGAGTGAAAGGAAAGCAGGATATTATAAGGCACTGGGAGAATGTGCAAATGCAATTGCTAAGCTGAAGTTTAGGAAATCATGAAGAGGGTGCTTGAAGGGCAGAGATGGCTGAAACATCACTCTAGGTATTTAAAAGATCTGAAGAGGGTGGATTCTACAAAACCCATACAGATGCTACTCAACTTATAGAAGCATATTTTCAACTTAGGATATTTTCAATTAATGATGAATCTATTGGGTATAACCCCATTGTAAGTTGAGGAACACACTGAATGTGTAACACTATGCACCACTGTAAAAGGGAAAAGTCTTTTGAACCATTGTAAGTTGGGGACTTGTGAACCTGGCTTCACCCAAATATTAATTAGGATACAGTTCAGCTCTAGGTGAAGGAAAACCCAAAATGGCAGTGGCTGGTAAAAGGCAAAGTTATTTCTCTCAATTTTATTCAGTCATGAGGGAAACATTTCAGGACTTACAGTCCAGCTTGGATTCACAAAGATTTCAGGGACCCAGACACCTGGCAACTCACGCTTAACCAAAAGTGTGGTGTGATCCACACAGTGCAATGCGGTGGCATTTGGATTCTAGGCCACAGAACGGAGGAAGGGAAGGAGAAGAGGCAGCCCTCTCTAAGGAAAATGGCAGGAAGCTGACACTGACTCCCACTCTCATCTCAATTGGAGCTTCATTGCATGATCCCCTCTAGAGAGAAGTCAGCCAACTATGGTGGGCTGGTCGCCTGTTTCTATGAAGAAAGCTTTCTTGGAGCACAACCACACCCGTTCATTTACGGATTGACTTTGGCCATCTCTGCTACAGCAACAGAGTTGGGTAGTGTCACAGTGGCTGTGTGGCCCACAGATCCTTAACTATTTGTGTCTGACTCTTTATAGAAAAAGTGTATTAGCCAACCCCATATTCTATGGAAGAAAGGGATGGAAGCCACTGGGGGATGCCCCTAGTTAGTGTTGTAGAAGAAATCACCAAAGACATGAAGCATGAGAGCCTAGGAGAGGAAGCTGTGATCCCAGGAAGCTGGAAGGAGTTCACTGAACTTAAAGGGAAAGTGGGTGGGCCTGGTGTCCCAAAGGCCCCACTCAGGACCTCTGCTGGGTAAGAAATTGCCCATGAGTGAGAAGTTCCCTTGGCCTCTCTGAGCTGCAATTTTCTCACCTACAAGAAAGCTTAATAGCCACATCCCTTAATGCAAGTAATGGAGATTATATGAGCTGGAAAATGAGAAGTTCCTGGTACCAGGACTGGTACATAGCATATGTTCAATCAACAGACACTGTTACGGTTACAAGGAATATGTCATCTATTCTGATCTCCTTCTTCTAGAGGATCCTTAGTGCAGTGGGGTGAAAAGTCAACCGTGCATTCTGAGTTTTAGTAAGGCCTTGGAGGAAACCCCTGGCCTGTGTGTGCATTTGTGTGTGTGTGTGTGTGTTTGTGTGTGTGTGTGATACTCACATGCCTGTGCGCATTGATCTACATTCTGGGACAAACAAAACAATAATTAATTGAAAATTATATTGTGAAGTTTTCAATTCATTCGTGTTTAATCACTCAATATTAATGACACTTCATGCTTGGGATACCAGCAAAGCAGAGGCATTAAAAATAATCTTTGAAAAAAGCTTTTTTGGAGAGATTTTATGTATGAATGCTCAAAAGCAGCAGCAGAATTAGAACAAATGAGACTTTTCTCCATTTATTTGTATGGTTTATTACTGCTTTTATTTTAATCCTACATAAAGCATTCTCCTATTTTCAGTGTCTATAACCTTCTAAGGTCTTTATCTGGAGTTATGGTAATGATGACTGTTAAGAGTGCAGAGGTCTATGGCGATACGTTGTATAACTGAT
The DNA here is from genome assembly GCF_043159975.1 of Macaca nemestrina. Taxonomy (NCBI): domain Eukaryota; kingdom Metazoa; phylum Chordata; class Mammalia; order Primates; family Cercopithecidae; genus Macaca; species Macaca nemestrina. The sequence continues at coordinate 6,825,805 of NC_092132.1, read as the reverse complement.
TTGGTTCTTGACAGATGCAAGCAGATGCCCAAACGACAAAGAACCAACATTAAACCAAAAAGCTTCCCACGTAAGGCCTGCAGTTTTATCCCCTCAAGAAGCAAACAAACAATAGCAGCAATGAAAGCCACACCAACAAAAATAGGCAAGAAGAACAGTAGCTCTTAAAATTACGTATTAGGGTTAAACCTCAGGAAATTCAAACAAGGGAAATCAAAGCTAGGGCTGTCCTAAGCTGCCTGGAGAGATACTCAGCATCCTCTCGGCCACCCAGTGATCAATGCTCCCTGGGGCACTGCCTGAGGTCACATGGAATGAGAAAAAGAGCATCAGTTTTGTAGCCAGCAGATTTGGGATTGGATCCCAGATCTGACCCTTAGAGATCCCATGAACCTGCACAGGTCACGTCACGTCTCTCAGATCTTTCTCATCTGTAAAATGGGGATGATGCCTGTCTCATAGGGGTGTTGAAATTTAACAGGAAGGTGAATGTGAGGAGCTAGTTCAGCACCTAGCACAAGGTAGGCACGGGAGTGGGCCCAGTTCCAGAGTGTGGGAATGTCTTATTGAGTCTAGTTCTCAGGTCTAAGGAGCTCCAGGATTCCCTAAGGACCCAGATCCCTAAGACTGTGACTCCAGTGATAGACCTCCTTGCTAGGCTCAGTCATGCCAGTGTATGACCTTGATGTTTACTAACTTATCTTGCAACAGTGAAAGGCTCTAAAGCCAGGGGTTCCTATGATACTTGGCAGAGCCTTGCTCTAATACTCCTGGAAGGCAGCTGCTCATCAGCCTAAGCAGCAAGAGAGGCTCACGGTGATGGAAGGTAACATTTCACCAAGCCCGTCTCCTTGGGTATTTCATATAATTCACACAGTTCTCAGCATGATACACATTCAGCCCTTTAAAATAGGGGAAAATTCATTCTTTACGGATGAATCATGGATGAATGAATGAATGAATGAATGAAGACAAAATGTTTGTGTCCAAATCCTAGTTCTGCACCTGTATTAGTCTGTTTTCACACTGCTGATAAAGACATACCCGAGACTGGGTAATTTACAAAAGAAGGAGGTTTAACTGGACTTACAGTTCCACATGGCTGCGGAAGGTCTCACAATCATGGCAGAGAGTGAAAGGCACTTCTTATGCGGCAGTGGAAAGAGACAATGAGGAGGAAGCATCTGATAAACCCATCAGATCTCGCGAGACTTATTCACTATCACGAGAATAGCATAGGAAAGAACAGCCCCCATGATTCAATTGCCTCCCCCTGGGTCCTCCCACAACACGTGGGAATTCTGGGAGATACAATTCAAGTGGAGATTTGGGTGGGGACACAGCCAAACCCTATCAGCACCCTACAGTTAGCTTCATGATTTTGACTCTGTCACTTCTGTGAGCATCCGTTCTGTTTTCTACTTACATATTTGTTATCAGAATAAAAATAATCCCTTATAAACAATGCCTGGTACAGAAAGGACACGAGAAAAACTCAAAAATAAGGTAGTTATGATACTGAAAGAAGGTTAACCCCGCAGGAAACTGTGACTCAAATGAGATAATATGTAGAACTGCTATTATTGTTCAATGACAAATAAATGCTAGTGATTTGAATTCTAAAATCTAATGGGTTGAGTGGTTGAGTCTATAATTTATTTCCTTGGTAAAGGAGGTACAATCTTCAGTGAGTCAGAGCATAAGAACACCTAGTTAGCTGAGCATAAAGAAAATATTCACTGTACACACCATAATAAGAAACATTGCAATGATTTTAATGGGTTCATTATTTGTTCCATTCCAAAAGTAATATATATTCATTTAATGAGATCTGGAAATTATATCAAAGCAGGAAGAAGAAAATAAAATTACTCACTTACCAGCCAGAAACATACTCTGTTAACATTTTAATATGTTTTCCTTTAGCTTTTTACTTTCCTCTTTATAAATTTTGACAAGAAACGCTGTAGAATTTTTTTTACCCAGCAGTGATAATATGTTATATAAGATTTAACATTCTACATTTTATTCACTTTACTTTTTAAGATAAATGTTTTCTCCATGTTTGGCTAGATTTTTTAACATAATTGCTATTGCCTACAAAACATCTCAAGTGTATATGCCTGCTTTTATTTAATCATCATTATTAAGTTTTTTCCACATTTTATTGCTTTCAGTAATGATAGAGTGAACTACCTAGGCAACTTTGTGCATAGTTTTTCTTTTAAAATTTAGGAAATTCTTTGCATTTGATGAGCATGTTACTGTTTGCACAGGGTTAATTTTATTCCATCATTTGAGAAACATGCAAGGTACTTCTCCAGGGACTAGGAATATAACAGAGAATTCAGTGGAGAAGGTTCCTGGACTCCTGGATCATGATAGGTTCCGGAAAGATGGAACACAGCCTCTCATCAGCCATCACATTTACCTAGGGTTGCAGGGACTTGCTGTCATTGCCATTTCAGGCATGCAGAGTTTAGAGATTCAAATGACAGAATGATACTGAAACCTGTTGTTTGGATATAAACCCAGCATGCTTTCTTGCCTTCCTTGCACTCTCCACCCCATAACCTGTACGAGGAAAGCTGATGGCTGGCCTCCACAGGCTTTCTTAGGTACAGAGATCTGTCTGCCCTGGATGGACACTGGACTGTGAGTTCCTTCAGGGCCAAGACAGTCTCAATATCTCTACATCCCCAGTGCTCAGCTCCCAACATGGCACTCAAGAAGTATTTGGTGAAAAACTTCACGATTCTGTCTTCTCTTCTCTTTCCCAGTGTCTATTGTAATAGGGTGCCTCCACTTATCCTGCTGTCAGCAAACCCCAGTTCCTGCAGCCCCGCTGTGAGCATGTCGCCCACACTCCAAACCCTTCCAAGAACTTGCTGTTAGCACAGGATGGTGCCCGGAGGATCGGACACTCAGTACCATGTGATTCCCCGAGTGCCTCCCAAACTCAGGCTGTACATCCTCAGTGGGGTCTACGGTGGATGCCCAGAGGTAAGGGTGGGGGAATAAATCCCAGAGAGACTGCAGACAAGAGAAGCAGGGCTTGATGATAGCAGCGGGATGCTTTCCATCTGGGCGTGAAATAGGGTTTTCTCTGTGGTTAATGAGAACAGCCTGTTTCCAATTTGACTAATGCCTTCCATTAGAGCTTTCGCACAGCCCAGCCGAGAGGCACGACTGGGGGCTTTGAAGTCATTTCTTAAAAGCCAGAAACTGCTTTGTCATTCAGGACTTTCCTTTCATCCTGCCCCAGAATTCTAAGGCAAGATTTATTGTGGCAGATCTGAAAAAGCCTACCTTTCCACTTGCTGGCAGGCTGGTAACCTTGGGCAAGATTTATCACCTCTCTGAGCTTCAATATATTCTTCTATAAAATGGGGGTGATAACACCTAGGCAGCCTACTTCCCAAGTTCAATAAGAAGATCAGATTTGGAAACCACAAACAGCAATGCCTGCTACAATTTATTAAGCCCTTAATGTGTGCCAGACACTATACAAGGCATTTGACTTTCAACGGCTCATTTGATTCTTATAGCAATTCTGTAAGATGTGGTAAGTGGAATCATACCACTCCCAAAGAAGGCTACATCCTAATCCCTGGAAGCTGTGAATGTGCTAGATGACACAGCAAAGGGAAGTTAAGGTTGTAGATGGAATGAAGGTTGTTCATCAGCCAACTTTAAAACAGGGAGATTATCCAGGTGGGCCCTACAATAGCATGATCGTTCTTAGAAAAGGAAAAGAGAGTCGAAGAAAGAGACAATAACATGGCAGCAAGGTCAGAATGATGAGATGTGAAAAGGGCTCCACCTGCTGATGCTGGCTTTGAAGATATTGGAAGAGGCCATGAGCCAAGGAGTGTAGCAGCTTTTAAAAGCTGGAGAATGATTTTTAAAAGTAAAGAAACTGATTTTCCTCCAGAAAGCACACATCCCTTCCCACATCTCAATTTCAGCCCAGCAAGAGACATGCACAATTTCTAAATTTCAGAAAAGATAACGAATGTGTGTTGTTTTAAGCCACTACATTTGAGGTAGTTTTGTTATGGCAGCCATAGAAAATAACACATTTATTTTTCCTTTTCTTGCTGTTTAAAACAGATGAGGAAACGGAAAGTCAGGAAAACGAAATGTCATAACCAAGATCTATCAGCTATTATCAACAACAATCTGTGTTTTTCAGTCCACCTCTAACTGATTATTGGCCACAAATGTGTATCTTTGGGGTGAATAAAGTCACATTTTGAAGAATCTGTATATTCCTAGGTATAACATACACCTGCCATCAGCTTGACATAACCTCTGTTGAAGAATCTAGGAATCATGGCTCCCCACCTTCTGACCTGCAATGGGAAATAGGTTTCTCCTTTTCCCATTCACAATGGACAGCATGGAATAGAATGGTGTTATCACTTTTCTGTTGCTTCGTAACAAATCACCACAAACTTAGAGGCTTAAAATAACATCTATTGTCTCCTGACCTATTGCTTGGGTCAGGAGTATGGGCATAAGTTCAGAACTCCACAAGATTGGACTGGGCTACCTTCTCATCTGGAAAGATTCACTTCCAGACTCTCTCAGTGTGTTGGAAAAAAATTATTTCCTTGAAGCTGTATAAGTGATGGAAGCCTGCTTCTTCAAGGTCAGCAGGAGAACAAGTCTCTGAGTTCCAGACATTCTTTTAAAGGGATAACTCGATTAGGTCATGAGCACCCAGGACAACCATCATTTGGATTAGCTTAAAGCCAACTGATTACGGACCTTCATTATGTCTATGAAACCTTTCGGCCCTTGCCAAGTAAGGGAACATAGTCACAGGCATGGTACCTCGTCAGCTTTGCAAAGTTCCCTTGGTTAGAATCAGGTGGCAGTCCTGTTCACACTTGGGGGAAGGGACTATACAAGGTAAAGAGTCAGAGGAGGGTCATTTTAGAATTCTGCCTGGTAGGATATTCCAGCTGAAAGTCACTCTATATCTTATCCAACCTGAAGTGGAAAGAATTTCCTGTTGTTTAGCCTACGTATAGTTACTAAGCATCTGACCTGCCCCAGGTGGTGGTCTCGGTGCTAGGGATACAGAAGTGAACAAACAACAGACAAAATGAAATCCTAGCAGGTGGAGAAAGACAATAACCACACAAATGAAGAAACAGCTGGTGAGCCTTGGGGCTGGAGAAAGGATACTCTAGCATGGACCATGAGTCGCTGTGGCTGGAGGAAAGGTTAATTCCATGTATGAGTCTGTTTTGCATTGCTACAAAATAGTACCTGAGACTTGGTAATTTACAAAGAAAAGAGGTTTATTTGGCTCTCATTTCTGCAGGCTGTACAAACATGGGCCAGCATCTGCTCAGCTTCTGATAAGGCCTCAGGAAGCTTTTACTCATAGCAGAAGGTGAAACAGAAGCAAGTCCATTACACGGTGAGAGAGGAATCAAGAGAGAGGAGGAAATGGCAGGCTCTTTTCAACTACCAGTTCTGAGTGAACTAATGGAGTGGAAACCCACTCATTACTGTGAGGACAGCACCAAGCTGTTCATGAGAGATCCGTCCCTATGACCTAAACACCTCCCCCTAAGCCCCACCTCCAACACTGGGGATCATTTCAACATGAGATTTACAGGGGACAAGCATCCAAGCCATACCGCTTCGCCATAGGGAAGCCTCCAGTGGGGCTGTTGCTCTAAGTTTCTGATTGTTTTCTTTGCAATTGGTGCCTAATTCCACCTCACAGCAGCCACGCAGCCTCAATGAGGCCTGGGGTGCATGGAGAATTAGCCTAACCTTGAGCCCCAGGAAGGCAGGAGGATCATGCTTGGGGACAAAGGAAAGGCTGAGATAGGGCATTCAGAAATAATCTAGGGAGAAGGAGAGGACATGACAGGAGCAGGAAAGGGGGCACAGTGTTGGTGGGGACAGTGCACAGCAGGGATGGCCCTGGTTATGGTCCTATGCTCTCTACCTTCCCCAGTTCTTTTTCTTTTTTTTTTTCCTTTTTTTGAGACAGAGTCTCACTCTGCTGCCCAGGCTGGAGTGCAGTGATGCGATCTCGGCTCACTGCAGCCTCTGCCTCCCAGGTTCAAGCAATTCTCCTGCCTCAGCCTCCCAAGGAGTAGCCGGGATTACAGGTGCATGCTGCTATGCCTGGCTAATTTTTCTATTTTTTTTTTTTAGTAGAGACGGGGTTTCACCACGTTGGCCAGGATGGTCTTGATCTCCTGACCTCAAGATCTTCCGCCTCAGCCTCCCAGAGTGTTGGGATTACAGGCATGAGCCACCGGGCCTTCCCCAGGAAGTTCTAACAATGGCCACATGCTGCTGCCCACGCCCCTGGTTTTGCTCTAAGTCTCTAGCCCTCTTGTTTTTATTTCCATTTTCTCTTTATCCCACTCTCCCTTACTTTGCCTCATTGTCTAAATCCCAATGTCTCCTTTGCTACCTCTATGTGTTTCTTTCTTCCTTAACTTTTATAAACTGTCTCTCTTTCCATCACTCTTTAATTTGCTCCTCTCTTACTCTCTCATCTCCCACCCAAATAATCCCCCTCACTGGGATTTTCTCTTATCATTTCTTCTCTAAAATCTCTCACTTGACTCTTCCTTTTCCACTGTGCTCATGTTCTCTCTCTCTCATTTCCCCCCTCACTCTTCTCTCTCTCCTCCCCTCTCTTCCTCTCTCCATCTCCCTCTCTTTTTCTCTCTCTCCTCTCTCTCTCCCTCTGTCTCCTCTCTTCCCCGTCCTTTCTCCTCCCCTTTTCTGCTCCCCTTCAACCTCTTGTGCAGTCCTCACTACCCCGCTTCTCTTTCACCTTCTCCTTCTCTCCCTTTCTCTTCCCTTTGAAAACCGTGTTCCCATCTGGTTCCCTCCTACTTACCTTGTCTTTAGAAACTGATTTCTCTTTCAGATATTCAATTTTCTTTTCTCTGGTTTGTAATAATTAAAAAGGACAATGTGTTAAATGCTTTCCATCCCTGTTGTCTCCCCTCATCCCATCTCCTTGCTTTCTTTAATCTTTCTCCATGACTCCTGTTTTACCCTCTCCCTCTCTCTCTTGTTCTCTCCCCATCTCTTTTGCTACCTCTTTTCAGCTTGGCTGGAGAGGGAGGAAGGGACCAGCCTGATGTTCCCCACTTCTGAGCTCTGGCTATTCCACACAATGCCCTGAAGTCTGAACAGACTACCCCTGTTATCCCAGTCCCCTTTGCACCTGTCACCACATGAAATTGTCTGGTTTATTTCTCTGATCACTTGTCCCCACTAGAATGTAAGTTGTTTGGTCAAAGACTTTGCCTATTTTGTCTGTGGCTCTGCTACAGTACTCAGAAGAGTGTCTGCACACAGCAGGTGCTCCACAAGTATTTGTTTTATCGAATGGATTTATAGATGGAGGGATGGATCAATACATAGACACATCAATGGAAGAGTTTTTAATAAAACTAAACCAGACCAAAGTGATGAGGGCATCTTTGCAACGACAAATATAAAGGGAGTCTGCAGAGGTGCCCTATATTCGATCTGGATCTGTGGATGCATCTGAAATATGCTCCTACTGCCAATCCATATGGAGATTTCCACCACTAAAGACAGTAAATTGCTTCTGGAAAAATGACCATCCTTTACTAAAGCAGTGCCAGAGAGGCACATACTGAATTGTGTTATGCGATGATCCTCAACTCTTCACTGTAGCAAAACTCATTTGAAAGAAACCGTAGGTAGCCCACTTTTGCCAGGCCAGGTTCTAACTGATTAAGTACAGACAGGCTCACATCCCTTCTCAAATCCACAAAACAGTGGTTCCCGAGCCAGATACTACCCTGAAGTCATATTTATGGACCTGCTAACTTGTTTCCAAGCCAAATTAATCAAAGACATAAGAGAGAGGGAGAGATATTTTTTATTTTCTAAGTTAATGAACAAATGGATTTTCTATTCATTATTCATTGGTATTTGAAATTTAATGAATAGCTTAGGGACAATCACTAAATGTTAGTATTTATAGAAAATCAGCACCAGCCAGATTCAATATGCATCAAGTATTCAAGTATCCATTTATTATATGTAATGAATTCCACTTACTACTTTAACTATCTAGTATTTATTAACTTTAAATTTTTAATGAACAAAAAGTGATGAATTCATTAAGAATGCCCTCAGTCCTCACTCTTCTGTAGTTTGATTCCTTTGTGAGAAGTGGATTAAATTTTCCACAAGAGCCTGCATTGCCTTTTATTCATGTCTGTCTTTTAAATGGTTTTTTGTTTTGTTTCCAGCAGAACTATCTTTCCCTTGATATTCATCTACTTTTCCATTAGTTTCTTCTGCTGATGGGAAAATATCTTTCCTCCTCTTCTTTCCAGAAAGACATTCATGGATATTATGATTAATGATAAACCGTCAGAAAATAAGACATTTCAAGGCTACTACTTTGTGGTAACTTAAAACTCACAGCAGAAGTGTAAGAGAAAAAAATGTAACTCCATTTCAAAAGTCCTCATTCATTCCCTGTAGTCTATACCTGTAGATATTTAAAGAGAATAAACTTGGAGATAATTTCAAAAGAGGAAAATAAGAGATTGATGTTACCCAGGAAAGCCTCTTGACATATCATTATGATGATAATCAATATTATAATCATTAAGTTGCAGTTTTAGGAAGGAGCCTAAATATGCTGGAAACAGACATGAAATAGCTTTACTTTTTCTCCAGTTAAAAATCTTCCTTTCACTTGAGCAGTGTTTCGGGTCATTGTTTTTTGTTCTTAGCATCCGAATAAGGTTCAATGATATTTTTAGTCATTTTTGTTTACTGAAGCCATCACGTTTAAGTTATTACACCTCATCTGTTCATTTTCATACTTCTACTTCATGTCCTACTCAAGGTTCCCTACACCCCACCCTGCCACCCTACTATCTGTGCAAGCCAAGTGGTACTTCATTAGTGGCTCTACAAACACAATGGGGAGGCTAAAGAATGTGATATTCGCCGGGCGCGGTGGCTCAAGCCTGTAAAACCAGCACTTTGGGAGGCCGAGACGGGCGGATCACGAGGTCAGGAGATCGAGACCATCCTGGCTAACACGGTGAAACCCCGTCTCTACTAAAAAATACAAAAAAAAATTAGCCGGGCGAGGTGGTGGGCGCCTGTAGTCCCAGCTACTCAGGAGGCTGAGGCAGGAGAATGGCGTGAACCCGGGAGGCGGAGCTTGCAGTGAGCTGAGATCCGGCCACTGCACTCCAGCCTGGGCGACAGAGTGAGACTCCGTCTCAAAAAAAAAAAAAAAAAAAGAATGTGATATTCTCTCACCTCCTTCCCATTCATCTCGGGGAAAAGAGCAAAGAGCAGGGAGCTCCATAAGTGATTGCCTGTGATGAGATTGTTGCTGATGGGCTTGAGGAAGGCAAGCATTGGCTTCACAGTTCCCCCTTTGCATGGGTCTCCCTCACGAACAGGCCTATTTTTTCCTGTTCGCCCTCTAAAGGCTGACTCATGGTGCACTCCTTTCCACTGCTGCAAGCACCTCTTAGCCCCATGTGTGGGAGTCCTCAGCCAGCCTGAAACCTCCAATCTCACACCATCATGGACCCAAACTCTGGGGCCTATGAATTGGTAGGGTCCATTTCTATAACTCTTGGGAATGGAAACATGAGGAGAGTGGTCCTCTTTCATTTTTCTGCCTGAACTTGCTACCAGACCAACCTCACCTGATATGATTTGGCTCTGTGTCCCCACCCAAATCTCATCTCAAATTGTAATCCCCACATGTCAGGGGAGGCACCTGGTGGAAGGGAATTGAATCATGGAGGTGGACTTCTCGCTTGCTGTTCTCATGATGGTGAGTGAGTTTTCATGAGATCTGGTTGTTTGAAAGTGGGCAGCACTTCTCCCTTTGTCTCTCTCTCTCTCTCTGTCTCCTGCCACCATAAGAAGAAGGTCCTTGGTTTTCCTTCACCTTCTGCCATGATTGTGAGTTTCCAGAGGGCTCCTTGTCATGCTCCCTGTTAGGTCTGCAGAACTGTGAGTCAATTAAAAACCTATTTTCTTCATAAATTACCTACTCTCAGGTAGTTCTTTATAGAAGTGTGAGAATGAACCAATATAAAAAATTGGTATCAGGCAGTAGGGTACTGCTATAAAGATACCTGGAAATGTGCAAGCAGTTTTGGAACTGCTTAACGGGCAGAGGTTGGAACACTTTGGAGGGCTTAAAAGAAGACCAGAAGATGTGGAAAAGTTTGGAACTTCCTGGAGACTTGTTGAATAATTGTGACCAAAATGCTGATAGTGATATGGACAGCGAAGTCCAGGCTGAGGTGGTCTCCGATGGAGATGAAGCTCTTATTGGGAATGGCAGTAAAGGTCACTCTTGCTGTGTTTTAGCAAAGAGACTGGCAGCATTTTGTCCCTGCCCTAGAAATCTGTGGAACTTTGAACTTGAGAGATATGATCTTGGGTATCTAGTAGAAAGACATTTCTAAGCAGCAAAGCATTCATATTGTGGCTTAGCTGCTTCTAACAGCATACAGTCACATGTGTTCACAAAGAGATGGCATGAAATTGGAACTTAACATTTAAAAGGGAAGCAGAGCATAAAGTTTGGAAAATCTGTGGCCTGACCATATGGTAGAAAAGATAAATCTATTTTCTGGGTAGGAATTCAAGCCAGCTGCAGAAATTTGCATAGGTCATGAGGAGCTGAATGTTAATAGCCAAGACAATGGGGAAAATGTTTCCAGGGCATTTCAGAGATTTTTGCACAACCTCTCCATCATAGGCCCAGAGGCCTAGGAGGGAAAAATGGTTTCATGATCCCAGCCCCATTGCTCTGTACTCAAGATATGACACCCTGTGTCCCAGCCACTCCAGCTCTAGCCATGGATAAAAGGGGCCAAGGTACAGCTTGGGCTTCAGATAGTGCAAGCCCCAAGTCTTTCTGGATTCGACATGGTTAGGCCTGCAGATGCATGGAAGGCAAGAGTTGAAGTTTGGGAACCTCCATCTAGATTTCAGAGAATGTATGGAAATGCCTGAATGTCTTGGCAGAAGTCTGCTGGAAGGGCAGAGCCCTCATGGAGAATCTCTACTAGGCCAGTGAAGAGGGAAAATGTGGAGTTGGAGACCCCATGCAGAGTTCCCACTGGGGCACTGCCTAGTGGAGCTGTGAGAAGACAGCCACTGTCCTCCAGAGCCCAGAATGGTAGATCCACCAACAGATTGTACCATGAGCCCTGAAAAGCTGCAGGTACTCAATGCCAGCCTATGAAAGCAGTCATGTGGGTTGTCCCTTGCAGAGCCACAGAGGCAGACCTGCCTAAGTACTTGGGAGCTGACCCCTTGCATCAATGTTCCCTGGATGTGAGACATGGAGTCAAGGGAGATTATTTTGGAGCTTTAAGATTTAATGATTGCCCTGCTGGGTTTCAGACTTGCATGGGGCCTGTAGCTCAGTTGTTTTGGCCAATTTCTCCCAGCTGGAATGGGAACATTCACCCAAAGCCTGTCATCCCATTGTATCTTGGAAGTGACGAACTGTTTTTTTATTTTACAGGCTCATAGGTGGAAGAGACTCCCCTTGTCTCAGATGAGACTTTGGACTTGGACTTTTGAGTTAATGCTGGAATGAGTTAAGATTTTGGGGTACTCCTGGGAAGGCATAATGGTGTTTTGACATTTGAAAAGGACATGGTATTTGGGAGGGGCCAGTGGCAAAAATGATACAGTTTGGCTGTGTCCCAACCCAAATCTCATCTCGAATTGTAATCCCCACATGCAAGGGGAAAAGGCTAGTGGAAGGAGAATGAATCATGGGGGCAGATTGCCTCCTTGCTGATCTCGTGATATTGAGTGAGTTCTCATGAGAGCTTGTTATTTAAAAGTGGGTGGCACTCCCCTCTCTCTCTCTCTCCTGCCACCATGCAAAGAAGGTCCTTACTTCCCCTTCACTGTCTGCCATGATTGTAAGTTTCCTGAGGCCTCACATTCGTGCATCCTGTTAAGCCTTGGAACTGTGAGTCAATTAAACCTCTTTTCTTTATAAATTACCCAGTCTTAGGTAGTTCTTTATAGCAGTGTGAGAATGGACTAATACATTCCCCAAAGCTTCACTGCTTGCTCCAAGAACCTCAGCCATGTCAGCAAGCCCAGTGCCATAAGGAGCTTCCAACTAGAAAACAAAATAGTCTCCCCCTGTGACAGAACCCCCTTTAATTAGCCAGTTTTATGAGTGGCTCTTTGGAGACCTCCATCCTTTGGTTTTAGTTCTGAAGAAGCTACTCTAGGATTTTCACCCAGTTCTCCACTCATTCCTAAAGCCATGCCCTTTTCAATCAGACCATCAGCTAGCCCCTCTTGTACAGAGGTGTCATCTATTTCCCACCCCTTGAGCATGGGCTGAACTTATGATAAGATAGAATGTGGTAGAAGTTTGTGTTACATCTGAGCCTAGACCTTAAGAGATTTTGTGCACTCTTTCTCACTCTCGGAATTCTCCCCAGCACTTATGAACTATTTACAGTTGTGTTGCTATTTATGTGATGCTTAAGATCTGCCCCCTAAAATATATTTTAAATTTATTGAACAGGGGGATCCTGCCTATTTTTTTCTGTATATTCAGCTTCTAATATCTGGCTTTCAGTGGTACCCAAAAGTATTTGTACTAGGAGAGGCACAGACTAAAGTGGAATTTCTGCGGGGATAATGCTCAAAGATAATGTTTTTAAACTCAAATATTTACTGTGATTTTGTTTATGATGTGTCAAGCAACCTGAGTTCTTCCTGCTATCACATCAATCTTCCCACCCCAGATCTTCAGTAGAACCAATTCTTCTTATGAAGTGTATTTTGCAGTTGAAATTTGTGTATTTTTGTTTATCTGGGAAAATAGATTAAGGAATGAGTCATATTTGAATTAATACAGTAGAATAACAAGACTGAATACAAGGAAGTAGAGCCCAATGGAAAGAGGAGGAGGAGAAAGTTAACACTTTTTATAAATTTGTCTAAAGCTGGGAGAGATTTTTGGACTTCCACAGGCTGTGGAATTTGGGATGCCAAGATAATTTTACCTAGAAAGCTGCAGGGATGCTCCATCCAATATCAGAGTTACATAAAGATGGATGAATAAGACTGCTTTCCGACCCTGACAAGCTTATACTCTGGTCATATCGGAAGCTTACGTGCACACCGAGTTTTCATGCCCAAATATCTTCAAGACTGAGCTCCTCAAAATGCTATACATATTCCAAAAGGCAGCACAGATCACAGGAACACTAGGAAATTTGAAGTCAAAGGGCATGAATCCTAACCTCAATTCTAGCACTGGATCTGTAAGTTTACCCAGACAAGGGCCCTCCTCTCTCTGGGGCTCAGTTTGTGTGAGCTGAGCAGGTGCTCTGGGAATACCCACTCTGCCTCAGCTCCATGTGGTGCCTTGAAAGAGGTACAGATAGGATGGAGGGGTTTTTTCTTCTACCTTTACATGTGAGGTACTTATTAATACTTTCTCTAGTGCCATTCAGAGATCACCCTAGGAAGCAGAATAAATAATCAACGCATGAACAGGACACACGGCAGAGATGAATATACTAATTCGGAGGGAGACTTGCTAATCAATAGTGCTCCCTGTGGCAGGATTTTGTTTCCCTAATGAAGGGTGGGAAGTGGAGTGGTAATATCAGCATCACGAACCACTAAACACTCTTTTTTCCTCGAGCAGGATGGAACGTGGGTTTTAGTGACTGGGTGACATTTGGAAAATAATTTGAAAGAATAGAAACTTCAATGGTTGCTAGGCAGCCTGAAGACTTTGCAAAATACATATATTAAGGTCTGGTGACCAATCTTTTTAAATATTATTATTTTTTCAACCTGACAGGTCTATGGCTCTAGGGGATGCCAGGGCTGAGTTATTAGCAATTATAAATATGGTCATTTGGAAAAGGCTACATTGTGCAGATTTTAAAATCCTGTTTCAAGATGTTCCTCTCATCAAACCACATAAAAGGTCCCTGACTTGTGCCCTAATGTACTCATTTAATTTAAGAGTCAGCTAACATCAACTAAGTGCTATATGCCAAGCATGGTGCTGGGCACTTTAAATGGGGTTGTATTTACTTGATGGTCACCCAAACCCACATGAGATAGCGATTCATAATGCACTTACAGATGATTCAACTGATGCCAGAGAAACAAATTGCCTTATCCAGGGACAGAGTCAACCCATTTTCCTGATCCTTTGTCCAATCCTGAGCATTTGTCAGATCGATCTCTCTCCCTTTTTTGATAGTCAGACTCTGTCCCAAGATGTAATTCAAACAAAATGCGAATTCTCTCATTCTTAATCATTATAATGTGGTGGGGTTTTTGTTGTTGTTGTTGTTGTTGTTGTTTTTTGGTGTATCCCCCCATGTGCAGGGCATAGTTTTGTTTATTTATGGCATTATTGAATTTGATCCTTGTCAAAGCTATGTGAGGTAGAGACTATTGTGACCTATTTTATATCTGAAGAAATTGAGAGTCTTGAGGAGATGAAATAAGTTGCCCAAGGTCACCCAGATCCAGAATATTTAAAGACCAGATCTGCCTGATGACAGGACCTGCTTGCTCAGCATCTTTGCCATGTGACCTACTCTATATGAGTGTATACGCTAAACCCATCTCCCTTTGTGAACACGGGCAGCTGTGCTAGAGATTAAACATGTGCAAAGATCTTGAAATTTTTTACTCCTCCCTGTCATTGACATTAGCTACAACTCTGCCCTTTCTGCCACACTCCGTGTCCAACTCATCAACAAATCGTATTGGTTCTACCATCAGATGCATCCACACAATTCCCTCACTCCTCACCTCCTCCACAGCCACAAGCCTGTCATGAGCCAGTGCTACTTCTCACCTGGAGGAAGTATGACAATGACCTCCTTCCTGGTCCTTGACCTCGCTGAAGCCTGTGGATAGGGGCATCCAACTGGGGCACTCATCTCCTATCAGATCATCTTCCTTCTACACATCTCAGTAACCCATACACAGTAAACAAGTATAATAAACATGTAAAGCATATTTATTGCAGTATTACTTCTTAACCCTTTTGTACATATAAAATGGTGCTACAGTTTTGATTAAGTTTCTTTTCTAATGTGTCACTGATAAAGTTTTTTAGTGTAGTGACTCTGATTTTTGTTCTATGATTGTGAATAGTACAGTGATTTTTATTAACACATGTATAACATTATAGCAGAACTATGTACATACATATGTATAAAGCATAGTATTTATTCCACCTACTTCTCTTCTTTGAAGACTCATGGATTTAGGCATGTGTCAACTATTGTCTTTTTTTCTAATTTTTTAATATCTTATTTTTGATTGACAAATAAGAGTTGTGTATGTTTATGGGATACAATGTAATG
Source organism: Macaca nemestrina (assembly GCF_043159975.1). Taxonomy (NCBI): domain Eukaryota; kingdom Metazoa; phylum Chordata; class Mammalia; order Primates; family Cercopithecidae; genus Macaca; species Macaca nemestrina. The sequence goes on along the minus strand of NC_092132.1, from coordinate 6,810,392 downwards.
TTTTGATATATGTTTACAATGTGGAATGATTAAATCAAGCTTATTAATGAGTATAGAAAACAGTATGGGGGTTCCTCAGAAAACTAAAAATCAAATTACCATGTGATCCAGCAAGCCCAATTTTGGGTATAAATTAGGGGTATAATATTTGAAAGAGAAGTATATTTATTACTATGTATAGATGAGTTGGTTATAAAACTGGAAATTCTAAGAGAATAAACAAAAAACCTGCAAATTATAATTCAATTAGAAGTTGATGTATAAAATCAATATTCAAGAATAAATCATCTTTAAAAATAGAAGCAACAAATAATTGGGAAACATTATGCACAAAATCCCTACCTACAATGACAACAAAATAATATGTAAGAATCCATTTAACAAGAAATGTTTTAAAATCTTTATGAGTAAAATTATGTTCATAAATTACCCAGTCTCAGGTAGTTCTTTATAGCAGTGTAAGAATGGACTAATACATCCCCCAAAGCTTCATTGCCTGCTCCAAGAACATCAGCCATGTCATCAAGCCCAGTGCATAAGGAGTTTCCAACTAGGAAACAAAATAGTCTCCCCCTGTGACAAACCCCCTTAATTAGCCAATTTTATGAGTGGCTCTTTGGAGACCTCCATCCTTTGGCTTTGGTTCTGAAGAAGCTACTTCAGACATAAAGGCAAGTCTGTGGAGACTTGTACTGTGTCAACTCGGCAAACAGGAGCCACATTTTTCAGAATTCCCTTCTCTGCCTGGTTCTCATCTAGGGCTTGCAATAATAAGTCTCCATGGGGTTTGGAAACAGGACGAGAAGCAGCACCCATTGTTTTTCTCTGAAGGTTACCACAGGGCACCAGGCTCTGTGACAGCTTGCTCACATCCTCAAAAATCTTCTGGAGGCAGAACCCAGGCCCATGACTCCCGAAGCTCCCACCAGATCATTTCCTTAGGCTTCCCCGAGTCTTGGACCAGGTATGTGCACAGCCCCTTGGCAAAGTTCTCCTGTATTGTCATCAAATCATTGAGCTTGGAAGGAATGGCCTTATGGATTCCAGTTCGTCCTTTTCTGCCTTGAGTCTAGCTTTTGTCTTCAACTGAGACCAAAAAAAGAGATGAAATGTATCTATTGCCAAAATGATATTTTGTATCCCTCAAATGGGATACAATTGTATCTATTGCCCTGAATGAGCTATAGTGACGGTCACTGAGACAATAGCACTGCATAGGCTTCTCCACCAGCCCCCATAATGGTATAAAGGTCTTACCCCATAGCAAATTCTTTAGTATCCATCACTTCTTGTTGTCCTACTTCTCTGATCAAACCTTCAATAACCCAAGGCCCCTGACTTGGAAATATTAAAAACTGACATGAAATACTACTTTATAGATTTAAAATCATAGTTTATCCATTCGCTTGATGTTGGACACCTAGGTTGCTTTCATATCTCAGCAATTGTGAACAGTGTTGCAATGAACATAAAGTACAGATGCCTCTTTGACCAGTCTTCCTGAAACAATAGCCCTTGGTGGTGTATGCTATTCACTTACTCTAGTTAATTTTTCTTCAGGAGACTTATTTCCTGAAAACTTTTTTTTTTTTTTGTCTTTCTCCACAACTGTAATATAAACTCCATGTGGACAGAAGCATGATTTGTGGGGTCTGCTATGGTGTCAACTATAGTCTTTTTTCTTTAGTGTCTAGACTCAAGTCTGAAGTATTTAAGAAACATCCTGGGAAGAGGGAAAAAAGGGAGGGAAAGAGGAAAGAAAGGAGGGAGGGAAGAAATGAGGAAGGGAAAGAAATTGCTTCATATTTCACCTCACTCGCATCCTAGCTTCCTCCACCTACCCTAAGCCACAGAGGGAATCTTTCTGCCATTTCTGGGAAGAATACAAAGACTTAATTTTCTATAAAGGTTGAGATCACCAAAGACAGGTTGGAGAGAGGAAGCTGATGTTGCAACCTTTGCTGATTTGAGGAGAAATGGTGTTTCCCACGGGACCTCCAGTAAACTACAGAATCTAAGTAGAGGGGAAAAGGCCAGGAAATGGGCCAGGCAGAGCTTTAAGAGAACCTGGCTCAGTGTTCCACACACAGAAGTAAATCTGGGCTCTCAAGGCACCCCAGGGCTTATTACGGAGGGCTGGTGTCCAAGGTGCAGGTGGAAGTGATCCTCACCATGTTGACTTCCAGCATCACTAGGACACATTCAGTGAAAAACGTAAGGTGCCAGAGCCAGGGTAAATCATCCTGTGCTGCTGTTCATGTGTGTAGCAGCTCTGAAGGAGGCACGCACGTGAACCAGGTTAGAGCAACTGCCCGTTGGAGGAGAGTCAGATGACTGGGGGACAGCTGTCTACTTGCTTTTCACTGATGTGTCATTAAGTATTGTTCATATGAATGTATTTTGTGGGGAGATAGTTAATTATGACTACTTGTAGATCACATGGAGACTTCTCGTAGCAGTGAAGGCAGATAGATACTCCTAAATCTTCCCACTTCTCCTTCCATAGCTTGACAGAAAAGAACACAATTTCTTTTCAGGACTCAGACTGAGCCACTACTGGCTTCCTTGCTCTTTGTCAAATGCATGTTTGATTACATGTATAACCTCCCAATGCTTTCTCACTGCTTTACAAGAGAAACTAAAAATATTTCCTCAGCATGCAGGGCTCTGCAGGGCTGGCCAGTGTCTACATTGCCAACCTCAGCTCCCACTCACCCCTTGCTGTCTCTGCTCCCACCAGGCATATTTTAAGTTCCTTCAATGAGATCCTTCCTTCTATGGGTCCATTGTGCATCAGTCCTCTCTGGCTGAAATTCTCCTCCTTCATTCTATTCCCATCCCTTTGCCTAATCCTTCTTACCTAAACTCAGTCATGTCCTGGAGAGCCCTTTCTGTCCTTCTCACTGGTTGGGTCTCATCATAGGCTTTCATAGAAACTTCTGTCTGTACCCAGTGCTTAATGTGGATGGACTCTCACAAGCTTCTGTGTGGTTCCTTGGTTAATGTCCCTACGGTGGCCATAAGAATTGCACCTTGCTATCCTCCAACTACAGGGAACCCCTGCAAGACCTAGGGCTCCAGCTCCTGTGCTTTCATATCCATCATTGTGTTTGCAACAAGGCCATGCCTCCAACAGACAACTACTCACTGGCCAGTAACTGGGCACAGAAGCGAAGCTAAAGCCAGCTTGCTCCTGGGAGACAAAGGACTCCTCAGACAGCTGACTGTGGCTCGAGGACCACCCCCAGCAGTTTTGCCAAGCCCTATTTAGACTACGTGGCAGTCTAGGAAGCTTTTGCCCAGCCTTCTCTTCTTTTGCTGTCACTCAAGATTGGACTTATATAACCATCTGCAGTTCTCTAGCCTCTCCCTGCTTCCTCTCTATTTTTGTTCACAGAGGCTTTTCCCATAACTAAATATTTGCACACTTAATCTCACACTGGCATTTGTTTCTTGGAGAACCTGAACTAATACAGTTCCTTTTTGTGACTGTATGTTCAACTCCCTGAGGGTCAGGAGCTAGCATCCCTCTAGGATACCACTGGCCCTGGGACCTCACACAGCATCTGACACATACTAAGTAGTCAATAAATTACCAGTGAATGAATGAAGAGTCTTTGATGCTGAGCATGCCTTTCCTTCTTCTTGGGACAGCCCCTCATGTGTTTTAGCCACTTGGAGAGCTCCATTCATCCGTTGTAACTTACTTGCTACCCTCTGAAACCTTCACTGATATCATGACTCAGTTGTTTATTCCCACTTCTGTGGTCCCACTAAATATTTCACATTCTTCTATCACAACATTTGCCACTTTGTACTGTAACTATCTGATTTTCTAAATCAGTCGTTGCCACTGATTCCGAGCTCCTTGAGTTGAAAAACTGTATTCTTTATTTCCAAACGCTTATTGTCTAGCACATTGACTAATCCATTTTAGACGATCAGTGACTGTGGGAGGGAAGGAAGGAAGGAAGGGAGGGAGGGAGGGACGGAGGGAGGAAGGGAAGGAGGGAGGGAGGAAGGAAAGAAAAGGAAGGAAGGAAGGGAGGGAGGGAGGGAGGGAGGGAGGGAGGAAAGAAAAGGAAGGAAGGAAGGAAGGAAGGAAGGAAGGAAGGAAGGAAGGAAGGAAGGAAGGAAGGAAGGAAGGAAGGAAGGATCGAAGACTGAGAATAGAGAGTTTAACATCCCCAAGAATCCATTTCTTCATCTTTAAAATGCTCTGCCTATTCCAAAATATTTCAAAAAATTGTGTGAGAAAATAAACATGATTCATACATCCAAAATTATTATTTAAATAGAGACAATTCTGGAATAGTTTGCTACAGTGGAAAGAAAAGGGATTTGGCAATTTATCAGTCCTAAGTCAAAACCTTGGTGTAATGTGTGCCCCTCTACCACCTTGGGAAAGTTGAATTTTTCCCCACTCCCTCATTTTCCAAACTATAAAACAGGATCCAATATGTCTCAATCTGTTTTGTGTTGCTATAACAGAATACCACATTTATAAAGAAAAGACATTTGTTTCTCACAGTTCTGGAGGCTGAGAAGTCCAATATCAAAGTATTGACATCTTGAGAGGGCCTTATGTTTCCATCGTCTTGGGAGGATAGAGTTTGAGAATGAGAAGGATAGAGGAGGGAAGAGGCCAAACTCCTATTTTTCTCAGGAACCCACTCCCAAGATAACAACATTAATGCATTTCTGAGAGCTGAGCCCACATGACCTAATCATGTTTTAAATATCCCACCTTTCAGTGCTGTTGCATCGGGGATTAAATGTCCAACACATGAACTTTGAGGGACTCATTTAAACCAAAGTACAATAGGATGCCATAAGACAATGCATGCAATCCCCTGACACATGGTAGGGGATAGAGGAATAAAATTATCATTTTTCTTTAAGCCACAAGTCTTGGGGGGTGCATTCTTAAAACATGTGACTAGGCTCAATGTTTTAGACTGGAGTCTTGAACAGATAACGAGAAATAGCAACCATACTGCAAAGGAATAGATATTTGTGTCCTGGCAGCCCAAGTGATTTGAGTGTCACATCACAGACAATTGTCAGACCAAAATAGTCCTTACCAGGATTTCAGCTTTGAGACATTTTTTAAAATTTTGGCCTAAAATATTTGTCAAGCTCTAGTTATGTATTTTTATTGGGAAAAGAGCTCTGTAATTTCACACTTGCTTGCTACTGTTTGCTACCTTCTGACAGCTTTCACTATTTGGATTGGAATTCTGAGTGTGTCATTGAGAGACGAGGTGAGACATTTTTAAAATGTTGATGTTTTCAGTGAGCACAGGCAGATTTTCACAATCTAAGCCTCTGGCTTTAACTAATTTTGCATTTCACCAACTCCACATACTGTAGCCCTACTCAACTTCTGTCAAAGGCTCGCATGGGACAGGAAATTGACAGTCCCCTCCATATGTGTCGTCACCTCTGCCCAGAATCCTCTCTCCATCTTGTCTACCTTCTCTCTCCTCTTCACACCTCTTATGTGATCTTCCCCCGAATGCTTCCTTTACCCAGGATGCATTGATTAATCTTCGCTTGGGCCACTACTGGATATGATTTTCTCATCTCCTTTCATATGTCCATTATTGAATGTCCATCATGTGACAACTTCATTGATAAACACTGAGGATGCAAAGGTGAATAAAACAGACTGAGGATGCAAAGGTGAATATGCTCAAGTTGTGGAGCATACCATTTAGTTGGAAAAATAAATAATTGGATTATTGTATAATTACAAGCATTTTAAATGCTTCAGAGAAGGTGATTGTCTACAATGTTTTCACTAGTCAAATGAATAGGTTATGCTGTGGTAACACTGCTTAGCACAACTAACATAACTATAGTAGTTTACTATTTTCTCTGTGTATTAGTCCATTTTCACACTACTATAAAGAAATGCCCAAGACTGGGTAATTTATAAAGAAAGGAAGTTTAATTGACTCACAGTTCTGCATGGCTGAGGAGGCTTCAGGAAACTTACAATCATGGTGGAAGGAGAAGCAGTCACCTTCTTCACAAGGCAGCAGGAGAGAGAAGAGCGAAGGGAGAGCTTCCAAATACTTATAAAACCATCACACCTCGTGAGAACTCATTCACTATCATGAGAATAGCATGGGGGAAGCCGACCCCATGATGCAATCACTTCCCTCCCTCAATGTGTGGGGATTACAGATCCCTCCCTCAATATATGGGGATTACAATTTGAGATGAGATTTGGGTGGGGACACAGAACCAATCCATATCACCGTGTAATGTGTAATGTGATCATGGAAGGACATAGGGAGGAAAGGTTTACGGACTGGCCTCAGCTGACCATGGCTTGCAGAGCAGATTCAGACCCATACCAAGCCAGACTCATGCTGTGAGAGACAACTACACTTCTGGTGCTGCAACAAGCCCCTTTCCAAGGTGGCCCCTAGAGTCCCTGACTACACACTTTCTCCCAGTTACTTAATAAAACCATGGTTTAAATGTTGCCATGAAGAGATTTTGCTGATGTAATTAACTGGCAAAACCTCTTCATAGGAAATTAACCTGTGTAACTACAAAGTTAGCATCTTAAAAGATGCAAATTTGTCATCTCATTCAGGAGTCCAGAACATTTCATCTGGGTCCTCTGCTCAGAAATTCACAAGGCTGAAATTGAGTTGTCAACTGGGTCTGTATTCTCATCTGTAGGCTCCTCTAGGGAAAAGCCTGTTTAGAACTCCTTCAGTTGTTGAAAGAATTCAGAATTCATTGCCTTGTGGTTGTAGGACTAAGGCACTCATTTTCCTGATAGTGGTCAGCCAGAACCACTCTCTGCTTGCAGAGGCTGCTCTGAGGTGCTTGCCATGTGACCCCCTCCCCTTCCACACTTTGATTCTTTGTCTTCGGGAAATGTCTGGTCACATTTAAGAGCTCGCCTGATTAGGTGAGGCTCATCCAAGATAATCTCCCTTTTTATTAACTCAAACTGATTAGGGACCTTAATTGCAACTGCAAAATGCCTTCATAGCAGCACTTAGACCATGGTTTCATTAAATAACTAAGAGAAGGTGTGTAATTGGGGGAGCGGGAATTTAGGGGCCATGTTAGAAGAAGGTTTGTCACGACACCAGAAGTGTAGTTGCCTCTCACAGCATGAGTCTGGTTTGGTTTAGATCTGTGAGGCTACTCTGCAGGCCATAGTCAGCCAGAGGGAGGGCCACAGACTATCTCCCTGTGTACTTCCATGATTATCACAAGAGTAGAAAGGGCACAAGCAGCCCCACACTGGCTCTGCAAGGTGTTACAGCTAAAATCAAGGCTTAATGCTATGTGCTGCTTTGGCATCTGGTGAGATAAAGAGGACCTTGAATGGCCTCATTCCAATTTTCCCACCGCACTCTGCTCTCCTGAATAAGGTCTCCCAGCATCCTTATCGCACAGACCAGGCACAGTTCCTGCCTATCCTGAATAGTGGGTTTCAGTTCCCTGCCAGTCTGCAGAATTATTCAAACAAGCCAATTGCATCTCCTTGTGGACCAGGGGGCATTTCCCCTGCCTTTTACTACAAAGCCTGCCTCCGACAGCCCCTGGTTGTTCTCTGGGTAACCACTTTATGTCTCTGCATAGCGTGCAGTGTCCTCACCACTGAGCTGTTAGTGTATGTGACTAATAAATGTTGTTTATCTCCTTTATCCAGTTTGCATGTCATGTGTGTGGCCATCCCCATAACCCTAGCCTGGGAATCCCTCCTCAACACTGGGGCGAATGGGAGGCAACTAAAACATGCTGAAAACTTCAGCCCAGGAAATAGCACCACTTACTTCAGCTCACATTTCTTTGACCAAAGAGAATCCAATGGCATTGGCTAACTTCCAGGAATTTAGGGAAATAAAATTACACCCTGTTCTCAAAAAAGAGAAAAGTTGGAAGTCTTTAGTGACAGCACTTACAGTCACCCTTGTGGATAAAAAGGCAGACTCTGGAACTGGGCTCTTTCATTCACTAGCTGTGGGATTTGGGGTAAGCCACCCAACCTTTCTGTGCCTTTGTTTACTCTTTTACTTTATTAGTTTAAAAAAAAAAACTCCACAATAATAGTAAAACAAGGCACAATAATAGTAAAACCTAACTCAGAGATTTGTCATGGGAATTAAGCTAACTCGCTGAGGAATTAGATGTGGAATTCCAGAGGACAAGAGAGGTCAGGAATGATGTCATGACTTTAGGCTAAGCAACTAGAAGGATGCAGCTGTTCAACGTGGACGGTACTGTAAGACCCAACTGCTCCATGTATTGCTTTGACATCTCTGAGCCCCCACAGGACTGCAAAGGTCTCCCTGTTAGTTCCACTCTTCTGCCAGACATGCCCCCACTAACAGGGAAAGGCTCCTCACTGTCTAGTTCTCCATCAGCTGGACCAGCTGCACTCTACCGGGTTCTCAAACTAATGGGCTTCATCTCCCTGCCAGCCTATTATATCCTCCCACTGGAGCCAGGGAGCATCTCACTGTTTGTTGTTGTTGTTGTTGTTGTTGTTTGGGTTTGTTTTCTTTTGTGAGATGGAGTCTTGCTCTGTTGCCCAGGCTGGAGTTCAGTGGCACAATCTTGGCTCACTGCAACCTTTGCCTCCCAAGTTCAAGCAATTCTCCTGCCACAGCTTTCCTAGAGCTGGGACTACAGGCATGCACCACCACACCCTGCTAATTTTTTTTTTTTTTTTAAGTAGAGGCTGGGTTTCACCATGTTGGCCAGGCTGGTCTTGAACTCCTGACTTCAAATGATCCACCCACTTCGGCCTCCCGGAGTGCTGGGATTACAGGCGTGAACCACTGTGCCCAGGTGCATCTCACCTTTCAATCGCTCTGATCACTGCAAGCCTGCCTCCCACAACTTCTGCTTACTCATTCCACTCTGCTCCTAAATGCAACCCCAGTAGAGCCCTGCATGGGTGTTGTGGTGTACGCCTTCCCCAGGCTGTCAGTATTTGCAACTAATAAACTGCTGCCAGTCTCATCTGCCCAGTGCTGAGTGTCATGTGTTCAGCCCTCGTGTACCATTTAGGGCAGAGGATCACTCCTTCACCAATGGGGTGAACAAGAAGTGGTCAAAACAGATGGGCAAGAATGTATAAAGAGCATGAATATGTGCATGTGTATGGGAATAGATCAGAAGATTGTCTTCAAGCATATTAAAATTTTAGAAGCCTCTTATTACATCCAAATGAAGATGCCATACAATAAGGTTAAAAAAAAAAAAAAAAGCACACGATGTTCAGTCTCGGCTGGAAGCATAAATGTGGAAGTCATCAGCATGCGTTTGGCATTGCAGGCGGTGAGATGGATGAAGTCACACAAGAAACAGGTCATAAAGACAGAGATGGGGTCTAAGAACTGAGTTCTGTTCAGTGTTTAGAGTTGCGGACAGTAAGAAGCAACAAGAGGGAGAGGAAGAGGGAGAGGGACAGAGAGAGATTAAAGTGACATGATAGGTAGATGGTTTCTTAGAAGCCAAATGAAGATGGTCTTCCAGTGACATGAAAAATAGTGATCACTGTGTCAAACATTACTGATTTAAGTGAAATGGGAATTGAGAACTGACCATTGGAATAGCAATAATGAGACAGAATGAATGACCATCTCAAGAATTATTTTATTGGAATAGTGGCTGACTGGAGCACATTAAAAAGAGATTGAGCTACAATTAATATAGACGACTTTTTGAGTAATGTACTATAAAAGAGGGCAAAGAAAGTGAGCAGTAACTGGATAGGGAAGTCAAGAGAAGTAGTAATTGTTTTGAAGTTGGGAGATACTAAAGCATGTGCTGGTGTAAATCATCTAAAGGGAGGGTAGATATTTAATGCAGGAGAGAAGGTGGAAATAGCTGGAAAATGCCCTTTTTTATTTGAAATGGAAATAGAACTAAGGCATATGTAGAAGGGTCGCTGTGTTTAAGAACAAAGTCGGCCAGGCGCGGTGGCTCAAGCCTGTAATCCCAGCACTTTGGGAGGCCGAGGAGGGTGAATCATGAGGTCAGGAGATTGAGACCATCCTGGCTAACCCGGTGAAACCCCGTCTCTACTAAAAAACACACACAAAAAAACTAGCTGGGTGAGGTGGTGGGCGCCTGTAGTCCCAGCTACTCGGGAGGCTGAGGCAGGAGAATGGCGTGAACCCGGGAGGCGGAGCTTGCAGCGAGCTGAGATCTGGCCACTGCACTCCAGCCTGGGCGACAGAGCGAGACTCCCTCCCAAAAAAAAAAAAAAAAAAAAAAAAAAGGAACAAAGTCAATCCATCCAAAGCAATGGGAGGGGGACATGGAGATGATGGGCACAGATGTAAGAGGTTATTAGCTAGGGTGGTGAGTGTGTGGAAGTTTTTGTCTCATTCCTTGAATAAAACAGAAATTAAAGTCATCATCTGAGAGCAAAGATGAGAAGAAGGTGTCAGAAGTTTGTGGGCAACGAAAGCATATAAAACAGTCATCTAGGAATATGAGATGGTGACTAGACAAAGAAAATAAGTGGCATTGCCAGGTAGCCAAGAGTTTATCTAGTATTAGCGATCATTAATTTTAAAGGAGGCAGCCAATCAGAATGACTTTAAACTTTTTCTCTATCATGAACAGCTGTTGTAGGGGAAGTACAGAGAACACAGGAAAAAAATAGAATCTAAACACAGCTGGCATTTTCTCCTGAGAGTTACGTGAGGGAGAAGGGGCCCAGGGCACGGAGGGTGTGATGATGATAGATTGTGGAATATAAGCTTGGTAAGGAGAGAAGTGTAGGCTCAACAGATTTGGAGACCTTTGTCAGTGGAATGATTGCTGGGTGTGGAACAGCAGAGAAAATGGGTTCAAATGAAAGGAAGAGGTGGTTAGAGAGTGGAATGTTTAGGGTGAGACTATGGAGAGGGGGCTATTGTCACAGTAAAGAGCTAGACTAAGTCTCACTGGAGTGACTGACTGAAGCAGAGTGGAAATTAAGACCATAAGAGGAGAAGGAATTAGGGAGCACCAGGCCTGACATATTAGAAAGATCATCTATGAGGACAGTGAAATTACCAACAATTACAACAGAGAACAAAGCATTAAAGTCATCAACGAATAAGGACATCTGAAGATGACTACAACAAGGAGGCTTGATGGAGGGAGGGTCTGCTAACACGTGCTTCACAGACTTATTTAGCGGGGAGGGTAAGGAGAGGAGGTGACAATAGACTGGAAGCAGCAACACAAGGAACATCACGCTTTCCTCCTCTTGGATTAATAGCACGAAGCTAGAAGAGAAAACAGCTACCACGGGGAGAGCTGCAGAGGAAACTGTGTGTGTGTGTGTGTGTGTGTGTGTGTGTGTGTGTGTGTGTGTGTGTGTTTAAGGGAAAGTAGTAAAGGGAATGTTCAGAGGAAGCACTGAGGGTATAGGAGATTTATCTGATGGACAACAGTAAGTTCAGAGGGCAGAGTGGATGATTTCAGCGGCTGCAGAGGGAAAGAATTTTGATCAGATCAGAGGATACATATGGCCAGTAGGAATGAGAGTCCAGAAGAGGAATGACCAGGCATCCCAGGCTTCCCGTGTTAACTACACTTAACCAGAGTTTCAGGCAGGAAAGGATCGCCCAGATGGTGCTACAAGAGGGCTGGAGGAATGACACTGGGAGGTTGGAGCTGCAGAGTCTTGGCCATAAGCTAGAGAACTCTGGGACCCCATCTTCTTTCATGCTTGAGAAGGGATGGTTCCATTTTAAGCCTTGGAGAGATTATTGAGTCTCCTTCTTCAGCAGGTCTGAAAGTTCCATGCTGGGTGATTTCCAGGCTCTGCTTAGATACTTCCAGTATCAGGAAGATTGTTTCCTCACAAAACAGCCTAATCTACTGTGAATCAACTCTATTTGCTGGACATATATTTCTTACATTGGTCCAAAAAATGTACATTTATATCCTTGCCCTCAAAAGTCAAACACACCAAGATTTTTAATCTGTTCCTCAGGTAATGGCCATCAAGCTGTTGAAGCTCAAGCTCCATGCTCCTGCTGGCACCTGCCTTTTTTTGTCCAGGTTAAACAATCCCGTTTTCTACAGCCATCACTCACTGTCTTGGGTCTCAGACCCTCTCCTCTGATAGCTCTCAGGAGTATGCATAGCAATGTGTGTCCTTCTGATGACCAGTGACCCCAAATGGCAGCCATTTCTAGATGTGGTCTGAGGATGAGCCACAGCCATAGGGGAACCTTCACCTCCCTTATTCTGGATTCTCTGCTCATATTCATGCTGCTTATCATGAAGCCAATTTTTGCCTTTTAAATTCATGTCAAGTCATCATGATATGCACAGAATTATTTACATGATTTTCCAAAGAACAGGAATATCACATATGTAGGGGAACACTGGATTCGAAATTTGCCCACCCTAGAACCGAATACAAAATTTGCCTACTCTAGAACTGTGCTGTCATTTCCACACTTTACTTGCAGGTGCCATAAGTCTATAGCATTGAAAATTCAAACTATAAATCAAATACACATTTCCACTGGGTAAATTTGCCATTCAGAACACTAAGACCCACCAGAATATGAAAAAAAAGAAACAAAAGAGCTTTGTTTGAATTTTTGCTTTGCTATTTACTAGCTGTGACCTTGAGCAATACCCTTAACCCCTCTGAACTATTTATTTGTTTGTCATCCCATCAAGGACAGATTTTTTTTTTAAATAAAAGCAGTTTGGGGATGATCTGATCTAAAATATGTTGCCTAGAGTGTTCACAATTTACTTTAGAAAATATTAAAGCATTAATGTTTCAGAAAGCTATAACCAGGTTTTACATTTTTTAAAAATCTGATTTAAAATTCAAACTCTGGCCTGCAGGAATTTACCACGGGAGGTCCTGGGAACACTTCTTTGGGAACAGGCAATCAGTTCCCAGCATATCCAGAAAAGAAGGGAATCCTCATCACCCTGCTCAGAGCGTCAAGTCAAAGGACAACAACATGGGTTTGACAAGGAACCCCCAATCAAGTCACAAGAGTGGTCTAAATTTCATACAAGATCTTTGGTCATTCCAGTGTCTTGCTGGGGGGTATATTTAAAACAACAGTTAATGATTCTCCCAAGCAGTGGCCTGGAGACCCCAACTTCCTTTGTGATATGGGCATAATTGCATTGTTCCTGCCTTGCTGTACTGGGGAAGTTGTTGTAGAGAGAAAATGAGATATCAAATGTAGAAACGTTCTATAGATAGATTGACAGACACATAGATGGAATGAAGGGAGACAGGAAGGAAGGAAGGAAGGAAGGAAGGAAGGAAGGAAGGAAGGAAGGAAGGAAGGAAGGAAGGAAGGGAGGGAGGGAGGGAGGGAGGCAGGGAGGAAGGAAGGGAGGAAGGGAGGGAGGGAGGGAGGGAGGGAGGGAGGGAGGAAGGAAGGAAGGAGAGGTGGTTGAATGAATGGATTGATGGATGAATGGGTGATTGTTTGGGTAAATGCATAGATGGATAAATGGATAGACAGACACACATAATGGAACAAGTGTTATGTACCAAACATCACCTGAAGGAGGGAAGTAAGTAGCTAAAACTTGAGAAAACATATTCATGATATCACGATTTTTTTAAAGAAAGTTTCTGGAAGAAATAGGAATGTAAATCATTTTCAGATGAAGCAACTTTGAGTACTGAGAGGGGCAGCACAGGTAGGGGTGTTGCCAGGGTCTGGATGAGTGTAGTCTGTGCCTGTGAGCAGGAGTACATTCAGGATGGTGGGTGTGTTTTACCTGGTGAAGGGTGGAGCTGTTTCTGGAATGCCCCTGTATTGTCTGAATGCTAAGTCAGACAATAGGAACTCTGGAGTCTTCAAAAGAGGTGTTAAACACCATTGAGCTATAAGAGAATTAATTCTGAATAAGTTTCTAATGGTCAACACACTTATAATGACTTGTTCCAGGCTTTTCCATTCTAAGGAATGTAAACTCCATCAAAACAGGGACTGTGAATTTTCCATTTTTCCCTAAATCTGCAACACCGAAGGTATCATGCAGAGTGGGAACTCAGTCAACATTTTTTAAAGGACTTCACATTTTATTCTGTTGTCAAAGCTTCCAATTCTTCTTCCTGGCCTGGACTCTGGACTGCCCCATGGTTCTTTCCTCTTAGACAAAGGCATTCCTGGTAGGATTCTTTACAGGATTCCTATCTGCCTCCCTCCCTTGAATCTCTTCCTCAACCCTGGCCTGGTTCAGATGTCCTACTGCTGTTTCTAAATCAATAGCTCTGGATGGATAGCATGCTCAGGGTTTTGCTTGATATTTTTACTTGCTCGCTCTGCACAAGAGAATGTCCCCTAGACTGGACCAAGGACAACTCCCGGTCAAGTTTCTCAACAGGAACTATTAAAACACACTTAACCCCTCCACTCATAAAAATGTGAAATATCACTTGGTCTTTACAACTGGGGCTAGTGTAGTGGATAATTGCATTTCTGAAGTGAATGGCATAGGTTATAATGAGCAATTGGGGAAAAAAAGAAACATTAACCATGATTCATACCACAAATTGAAGGTAGGACAAGTAGTTCTTGAACATCCTGATTAGATTTTAATCTTGTTTTAGCAGCAGCAGCTCAAGTTAATGTTTGCTCGGTGCAATAACGTCATGTGGATTGACACATAGGTAATTATGCTATTTATCTTCTTACAAAACTCTCTCAACTGGGGAGCTGTGATTATTCAGTGCTTGAGAAGGCTGGGAATAAAAAGTCACGCTGGCAAGAGAAGAGGGCAAGACCAATGCTTCGGGAGGGTGAGGCGGGCGGTTCACAAGGTCAGGAGTTTGGGACCAGCCTGGCCAAGATGGTGAAACCCCATCTCTACTAAAAATACAAAAAATTAGCCGGGCATCATGGCAGGCACCTGTAATCTCAGCTACTTGGGAGGCTGAGGCAGGAGAATCACTTGAACCCGGGATGTGGAGGTTGCAGTGAGCCAAGACCATGCCACTTCACTTCAGCCTGGGCATCAGAGTGAGAATCTATCTCAACAACAACAACAAAAAGGTCAAGTCCTTGACTAATGGGGTTGGTGCGAAGTGGGAAAGACTTGTTCTTCCAGTGGGAAAGTGGCTTGTTTCTCCGAGCTTTTACACCCAGCACACTCTGCCTCTCCAGCTCTCTGCTCTTCAGACAACCTGGATTAATGAATCTGTCCATGTCACATTCAATTTCCATCTCTAAGGAGCCTCCTAATTGGCTTCAGGTCTCTTCCCGTCCACTGCGGCTTCCTCCTAGTTGTTTTTAGAATGACCTGCTACCCTGCTTTTATTCTATTTTTAAAGCTCTCTCAATTATGTCCTCACTCATTAACATCTCTTAATCTTCTCTCATTTACTCAGTAGATCACTTACCTAACATGTAGTGACTACTTTTCTAAGACACAAAGCTAATCACATTACTTACTTGCTTAAAAAAACCTTTTACTGGCTTTAACATATAGAATAAGAGCCTCATAACAGTCTATCCAAATGCTCCATCATCAGCCGCTATTTACTGTTCAAAAGTCTTTGCTGTCACACTTCGCAAGAAACCCAAACGCTGTGCACCTAACCTTCTTTATTTTGTTTGATACATGAACCAAGGCCCTAACGACTGACAGGGCCTACAAAGATGGGAAACCCGCACTGATAAGAGTGACACGGAAGAACAGATAATACCCCTTGGGAAAGAGGCCAAAAGCAAGACTAGAAAAGCTGAAGGAAATGAATTTGCACTGCTAAGGTCCTAGATTTGAATATATATATTTGGATATATGTATATTTGAATAGGTACAAGTATAGATATAGATATCTGCATAGATATATATATAGAGATACATAGATACATACCCATCCCCACATCCCTCTCTGCTCTTCTTCCCAGCAAAAACCCATTAAGGGAGATGTTTGTATTAATTTCTCCACATTCACACTTTTGATGTGTCCCCAGGTAACTAAATTAGGCCTCACACCCACCACGATTCTGAAATTTCCTTATTAACCTTATGAGTGGTTCCCTGCTGATTGAAGCCAAGGACCAATTCTCTGTTCTCCTTCTCAATCTGTGATGGTGAATGCTGAGTGTCAACCTGATTGGATTGAAAGATGCAAAGTATTCTTCCTGGGTGTGTCTGTGAGGGTGTTGCCAAAGGAGATTAATATTTGAGTCAGTGGATTGGGAAAGACAGACCCACCCTCAGGTTGGGTAAGCACCATCTAATAAACTGCCAGAGTGGCCAGAATAAAAGCAGACAGAGGAATGTAGAAAGATTAGACTGGCTGGGTCTTCTGGCCTCCATCTTTCTCCTGTGCTGGATGCTTCCTGCCCTCAAACATCGGACTCCAGGTTCTTCAGCTTTTGGACTCTTGGACCTACATCAGTGATTTGCCAAGGGCTCTCAGGCCTTTGGTCACAGACTGAAGGCTGCACTGTCAGTTTTCCTACTTTGGAGGTTTGGGGACTCAGACTGACTTCCTTGCTCCTCAGCTTACAGACGGTCTATTGTGGGACTTCACCTTGTGATCATGTGAGTCAGTACTCCTTAATAAACACCTCTTCATGTATACATCTATCCTGTTAGTCCTGTCTGTCTAGAGAACCCCGACTAATAATACACCAACCTCTCAGTAATAGTTGACATGTCTATTCTTCACTGCTTTATGAAAAACTCTGTTCTATGGGCTTGCTTGACACCAACCAAGCTGGCTTTTGCATATTTTACTTGAATATTTCTCAAGTTTTTCTTAGATTCCTCCTCCTCTAGGACCTCTAGGAGTTGCAATGGACTGAGGCTCAGCTCTCTTTTCTGAGGAGTGAGTACATAAGGAGAAGAGATTATATCCATTGTCAGATGGTACACGCCCTGTCTCTTAGTCCTTTTGGGCTGTTATAACAAACCACCATAGACTGGGCATGGCTTATGTACAACGTAAATTCATTTACTATAGCTCTGAAGGCTGGGAAGTTCAAGGTAATGGGGCAGGAAGATTCGGTGTCTGGGAAGGGCCATCTCTCATCTCTCACTGTAACCTCATATGGAGGAGGGAGGCAAGGCTGCTCTCTGGGGCCTCTTTCACCAGGGCACTAAATGCCATTCATGAGGCCTCCATCCTCACGTGCTAATCACCTTCCAGGGGCCTCACCTCCAAATATCCTCATGTTGAGGACTAGGATTAACATAAGAATCTGCGGGGGACCCCAATCCAGACCAGCACACGATCTCTATGCTAAAAACTCTGAAATTTACATGGTTAGCTGGGTCTTCTCCCTAAACTCCAGATATGTATTCCCAATGCTCAGGCCAAAATATAGGAGTACCCCTCTCCTGTCCCACAACATGCATCAGTAATGCTCCTCAGTGGCATCTCCAAAACCTTCCCTAAGTAGCCCATTTTGCCACTTGCACAGTCTCCACCTTTGTCCCAGCCCATCCTCCTCACCTGGACTCAGGCAGCCACCTCCCACCTGGCCCCCACACCTGCCATTTTGCTCCTCTAAATCTGCCAGAGGAATATTTTTGAAAAACTTTTGCTGGTTTTTCATTTTTTTCTTAGACCATTTGGGCTGCTATAACAAAATATCATAAAGTGGGTGGCTTATAAACAACAGAAATTTATATCTCACTGTACTGGAGCCTTGGAAGTCAAAGATCAAGGTGCTGGCAGATGCGGTGTTTGGCAAGGGCCTTCTTTCTTTATAAAGGGACCAGTTCTCACTGCATCCTAATGTGTAGGAAGGGAAAACAAGCTCCCTTGGGCTTCTTTTATAAGGGCACTAATCCCATTCGTGAGGGCTCCACACTCATAAGCCAATCGCCTCCACAGCTGCCACCTCTTAACATCATCACTTTGAGGGTTAGGATTTCATCATATGAATTGTAGGGGGACATGATTATTTGGACCATGTCATTACTCTTAGAATAAAACCCAAGCCCCTGACTCGGTCCCTTACGGGCCTTCCCAACCAGTTTCCTCTCTTTCTGTCATCTCAGCTGTCTTTATTTTACCCCACAGATGCTCTCTTCAATACCCTTCAAACAAGGCACGATGCTTCCTACCACAGGAAATTTGCATATCCCGTTTCTTTGTTTTAAATCCCCTCTCTTCCCCAACAGACTTGTGCTTGTCAGTTTCTTTCTTAACATCCAAGTTTCAGTTCAAATGTAATCTTCTCAAAGATTTCCCCAAACTCCCTAAGACAAGTACTCTGTCATACTAACATACTCTGTCTTACTAGTAGCCCTTTTCAATATCTATGTATTGTGTGTGTGTCTGTGTGTCTTTAAGAGTTATACTGCCTATCTCTGCTAGAATAAAACTTTCTTGAAAGGAGCCATAATTATTTCTTAACTATTGTATCTCTCGTGCCTAGAACAGTGGCCTGTTAGAGTAATACATTCCTCTCTAGTAAGTTATGGATCATGTGGTTGGTGATAGAGCCAGAGGCCAAAGGCAGCCTGCCTGGATGTAACCCACAAAGCCAGTTGAAAAGCTCACAGCTATGTGTTCAACTGCATCCACCGATATACATGAATAAGTGCATCGTCTTTATGTGCTATCAAGTGCCCATACACCGTAAAATAAGGGGGGGGAAACTCCCATAGTAACCTACTGCCTGGAGAGAAAAGACCCCCTTGCCTCAGTTTGAGTCCTCTGCTTACTGCTGGGTGAACATTGGGTCAGGTCGTTTTTCTTCAACAGGTATCACCTCTGAGCCTCAGGGTCATCATTGTAAAATGCGGATAATAAGCTCACCTATCAGAGATCTTGACTATAAAGATTGTACATTTTTATGTGGTTAAGGCACGGTAGTGACCATCCTTCACTTTCACTTCTCTGAAAAATAAGAGCTTTCTCCCTTTGGTCGTGAACTGGTAGGGTCCAGGGCACTGAACTGCAAGGAAGACAGAAGCTCCACCCCCTCCTGCCAACTCCCCTTTTCCCAGAAGGCCCCTCTAGGAGAATGTAAGGAGGCAGGAATCAGCCAAGAGTGGGCTTCAAAAGAAGCTTGTTCTAGTCTGCTTGTGCAGCTTTACTAGAATTGCCTGAGTCTGGGAGTTTACAAAGAGCAGAAGTTTATTTCTCACATTTCTGGAGGCTGAGGAGTCTAAGATCAAGGCACAGGCAGGTTCCGTGTCTGAGGAGGGCTGCTCTCTACCTCCAAGATGGTGCCTGGTACACTGCATCTTCTGGAGGAAGGAACTCTGTGTCCTCACATGGCAGAAAGTAGAAGGGCAAAAAGCTGACAGCTCTGCCAATCAAATCCTTTCAAAGGGCACCTAATCCTGTTCATAAGGACAGAGGCCACATGACTCTATAGCCTCCCAAAGGCCGCATCTCCTAATACTGTTGCATTGTGGATTACATTACAACATGAATTTGAGAGGGGACAAAAACATTCAAACTGTAGCAAAGCTTACCGCTCTCCTGCCCCAATCTCTCCTCCTAACTTCCACCACCCACTACGGAAGGAAACTGCTCTTTTGGCACGCCTCTTGGGGAGGAGGAGAGGTGGTTCACAGGGCCTACTTGACCGTGGTCCCCCAATACCTGAAGGACTGCAAGTAAAGAAACAGCTATGTTAGGAAGGCTGCCCGGTCTGCAGGAGCCAGGCAGATGAGCGTTAAACACTGGCTCCCACATGCCTGGGCTTCCTCTTCTATAAAATCCACATGTGGCCCTAGCAGTGACAATGGAAAGGACAGGAGGGGCAGTCATTTGGTGAATTATTGATCACGCATACTCGCGGACGGCAACACAGACCTTCACGTGGAGCTGGAGTCATGTCAACCAGTCCAGAGAGGCCACTTGACTGCTTCACCTCCTCTCTCCATCTGGGCTCGTAGGTCCTTTACGCAGCAATAAAGTCTTGCGGTTCTCTTGGGCCTCACTCAGTGCTGAGCCGAAAAACCGTGCTCACTAAATAAGTGCTAATTGACCCGCAGAGAGAAAAAAAGAAGTGAGTGACTCCTTCCTGGCTTAACTTTTTTTTTCTGCTTAAAACGAATCTATACCACCTTAGGGAAATGGCCCAGTTTCTGAAAGGCAGTGCTGGTAATGTAATATTCTTGGCTAAAAGGCAGTGCTTTCCTCAGGTGAGATGACCTCTCTGGACCTGCAGCCAGGAGGCCTGCGTTCCATTCCTACCCTTCCACTCAGCATGGGCTTCTTCCTAGACATGTCGCTCCACCTCTTCACTGTCTGCAGTGTATAAAAGTTTATCAGAAAATCCGCCTCGCTGTGGCTGAAGGAGTCTGATAAAGGCGCATTTGTGAAAGATGCCAGCAGAGTATTGGGCATACGTAGGAACTCAGAAAAGGTTGGGCGTGGAAGGTTTCAGTCAATCTAAGGTTATTAGAAAGTGCTGAGCCTTGGAGCGGACTCTTCAGCATGGGCTTTCAGAATAAGTGTCCTGGAGGCAGGAGGGAAGGAAGACTGAGAGGGGAAGACCAGAGAAAGGACACTGCTGCTCCTCCAGGTGGGAGATGAGCGAACCCACACTGAGGCAGTGGCTGAGGATGAACGGAGGAGAAGCACGGGAGGGGCTGAAGTGGTGGAATAAAGAGGTCACCCATCTCAGCACCTGAGAAGTTTTCACATTTCCAAAGGGACCAATATGTCCAGGGATGCTTATTCCCACGTGGGCACCAGCTGGTTGGTGACAGTGTGGTCCTGGGTGGTGCTGTAAAAGCCGGATGAGCTTTAGGGGCTGCAAAGCAGCTGATCAAGCAGAACTCAGAGTGTGAACACCTCCAGCCTTGCAGACCACTTGAATTTTTCATCTCTCTGTCCTCTCTTTGTCACTCAATATGTAGTCAAACGGTGCCTGGAACTGTTTTCTTCTCTCATGGGCTCTGAAGAGCCCTCTGCAGTAAATGGTGAGGGCCCGGCTTCCTGGCTTGGGAGGGCAGTGGAACTGAAGGGGATCTTGAGTAGAGGGCCGAGCTCTGGGGTCAGAGCATGGAAGCCGATCTCCAGCAGCTTCCCAGAGTCTTTCTCCACTCGGACCTGCATGACTTGGGTGGCTTTGTTCACACGAAAAGGCCACTGTCTGATGCCCAGTCTCACAGGGTGATGTTTTGTGATGGGTCTACTCTGACCTTCAGGGATTAACAATCCACCAGGCAGATATGAAAGGATTCTGAAAACAGAGAAGCGCAGATCCCAAGCAGGGCGAGGGGTGCACCGTGTGTGGGTGTCAGAGCCCCAGCAGGGTGAGCAAGGTGTCCACACAGAGGGGCAGGACTGGCCAAAGAACTCAGAGCCTGTGCTGGGTAGGGATGCCTGCTTGGAGGTGTCAGAGCCCAGTCAAGATCAGAAAAACACAGTGTGGAGGCAGAGCCACGCAGAGAGGGGAGAGGGCAGCCTGCTCAGGATGACACAGCCTCAGTGGGTGAGAATGACTTCCAGGAAGGGCCACAGGGGTTGGAGGTGGCCTGGGGGTGTCAGAGCCTGGATCAGGTTGGGGGTGTAATAGCAGTGGCAGTGGGAGTATACAGGGAATGGTCGAAATAAATAAAGATATTAGGATGATGGGGTCCATTTCTCATTGTTGGAGGAGAGAGTTACAAATGTGGAAAGAGAAAACTAGAAGGAACCTGGTGGTTTTTGGCTGCAGTTCGAGGTATTGATTTAAAGCCATTTTCTATCTATAGATAGATAAAAAATAAATATAGATGCAATATGGGATCTCAAGGAAGGATTCATCACTTTTTATTTCATGCTAAAATGATACAATTCAACTCACATGGATTTCCAGGTGGAATGAGGATGGGAGAATGACTTCTCTGATTTGCTTAACTGAAGCCAGAGCTTGGGGCTATCCTCTTGGTGGGCAGAGACCACTCACCCTGAACTCTCCTTCTCTGAGTCTCCTACACCACCTCTCCCCGCTCTGAACAATCAGAAGCTCTTATCATCTCCATCTACTCCCATCCCACCCCCAGCCCCTTTCCCACATCTCCTCTTCTCTTTGCCAGGCTCCTTGAGTGGTTTTCCATCATCCTCCACTCCTCCTGTCCTCACTGCTGGATGGAGGGGACAGGAAGCCCTTTGGATCTTGAGGGTGGAGGAATGGAAGCATGAAAGAGGGGTTTAGCCAGAGGACTGGAGATCCAAAGAGCAGTGAGCCCCTATACCATCTGAGTCCAGCCTCCCAGCAGGCTGCCTGTGCGTTATCTAAGACGGGGGACGGGGGAGGAAAGGCAGGTGAACGAGCCTTCCCTGCCTGTTGTTGTTGCTGAAAGCTACCTGGCCACAGGAGGCTCCAGGAACTGTAAGGAAAAGTGGTCATAGAACAGCTGTCTCAGATCAATGCTAATAATGAAATGATGATGATAATGGCGATGCTACTGATAACACCAGCTTTTTAAAAATATTTCCTACATGTCAGATATTGAAATACCATTCATAGAATAATTGATTTACACTTCCCACCAATCTTATAAAGAAGGCACTATTTAGGTTCCCACTAAGAGAGGGGGAAATCAACATGTTGGGATGCTTTTGAAACTTGTCCAAAGCATATGCTGGAAAGTGGGAAAGGAGGCCCATGTCCTTCCAAGTCAGGAGTCGGACCCTTACTGTAGGTTTGCTTACCATCTGTCCGACTGCACTGGCGCCGCTCCCACAGTAGTGGTAGAGCTGAGTCGACCCTCAGGACAAGTGAGAGCCAGTGAGTCAGGGCAGAGGGTGCAGTAGCGGCCTGGGAGGATGTCCTGGCCAGAAGGGCAGCTTTGCGGGGGATGGTAGGGCACTCAGAGAACTGAAGATCTTTGGATGTGTCTATGGAGAAGGACTTGGAGGTGTATCATGGAGCTGGGCCTGAAGAGGCAGCTAAGGACAGACCACGAATGCCTGTCAGGCCATTCAGAGACCAGATGGCCACAGGCATGGAAGGAGACTCACTACCTACAGCTTCCAAATCTTGGCATAGGCAGGCTCAGAAAATGCACAGCAGGAAACCACGGTATTGCTGTAATCTAAAGTTGGGAGGAACTCACCTTCTTAGGTGGGCACCAGAGGAAAGGGGGCTGAAATCAACCCCAGGGGGGGAGGAAGCCCCATCTCTGTCACTCAGTCCCATGGGGTATATGAGCAAGATCATCAACTGCTTGGATGTTCCAGACACAGAGAATGTGCCTGTTAATGAGCACCTTTAGGAGGCTTCCTAACCAGAGGTCCCAGCTAAATGAGGAAACCCCGTGAAAAGTACGCACTCCATCACACAAAGAGCCCCTGTTTTTACCAGAGGGCTAAGAAACTCATCTAACGCTGCTAACAGACTATCTTAGACTTAAAAATAAGTAATTAAATAAATGACTAATCAAGTAGCTTCCGGCTAATGAGGAATGCATCCTGAATCTCATCTAGTTCTGCAATGAAGGAATGAGCCACAGGGCAGGCCACGTGTGGGAGTGAACCATTCAGGGCTTCCCTCTCAGGAGAAAACTGCTCCAGCCGGGAAATTCCTCCCACCTGCTGAGTAAGTGGCTGGGCCTCTGCAGCTGAGGCCCAAAGAACCAAAGGCAGGTGAAGCTTGGGCTTCCAGGACACAGGAATGAAAACAGGACCACAGAAGCTGAATGATCCATCTTAAGGTTATCACCTTTCCTTTCCAGGGGTCAGCAGACTGGAAGGTCCAGGGTTTTCCCAGCACCCTTACAGCTGGCAGCAGTTCAGGGAGGCTGCGCAAGGCCTCCGCACATGGTCCCAGCTCAGGAGACAGAGACTGCAGGCAGCTGTTAGGGAGGATGAGACGCTCAAGCTTCCCCAAGGAGACCATTGCTGGGGCAGCTCCTGAAGGTTGTTGGACCCCAGGTAGAGATGAGTGAGATTGTGCAGGTGGATGCTCTCCCCTGGGAGTCTAGAGAGACTCCACTGGGAGCCAGTTCTGTCCCTGGGGCTCAGTCTTAGCTCCTGCAGATGTTTTAGTCGAAGCAACCCCTGAGGCAGGTATGCTGGACACCCTCCAGCATAGGACCTTGGAGAGGAATGGAAGGCACACCTTAGGAGCTGCCTCCTTCTTGCACTAGGGTGTGCCATCTTATTAATATTAATATTAAGACAGAGTCTTGCTCTGTCATCCAGGCTGGAGTGCAGTGGCATGATCATAGCTCACCATACCTACCTCCTGGACTCAAGTGATCCTCCTACCTTAGCCTCCCTAGTAGCTGGGAATCACAAGCATGTACCAGTAGGCTATTTTGATTTTTTGTAGACATGGGATTTCACTGTGTTGCCCAGGCTGGACAAAACTCCTAGGCTCAAACAATCCTCTTGCTTCAGCCTCCCAAAGTGCTAGGATTACAAGTGCGAGCCACCGTGCCTGGCCTAGGCAAGTCATCTCAGACACCCCTTCTCTGGGCTTTATCTCCCTGTCCCTGTGGTGAGGAGGTGGGAAGAAATCATCCCTCAGATATTTGTCTAACTCCCTGGCTTCTCAGCCCAAGTAATCTGGTCTGCTAGCTGGGTTAACTTGTACGTTGCCTGGTGCTGTCTCAGAGTTAGCCCAGCCCAGCCCAGCCCTGGGGACAATCTGGTTTTCCTGACAAAATAGGCTGCCCCTGGCACTTCACCAGCCCACTCCAGCAGGACAGGGATTAGGGGTGAGACAAGTGAAGAGCTCGTCTTGGGGGAGAAGTACGGGTGAGCCACAGATATTCTCAGGATGAATATGTCAATGCAGTATTTTTTTAAAATCAGAATTCATGCCAAAAATCCATGATGAACAGAATATCAAATTTTAAATAAAGAATCAGTGTTGCCAGTTTCTCTCTTTGCCTCTAGCACTAACCTGGCTTCACACAGCACCCTTTATTGATCCTGTCTGGACTTAAAATTGTGTCCTTCACAGCATCTCCGATAAACCTCACTAACACCCTTGGAGGTCAGGATTATGTCTCCCTGCTTGCAGGCAGAGAAGTCAGGTGCCTTTTTTCTGGGGACCAGTAATTGACTGGACACTGGTTCTGTCTGATCCTTTACCCCACAATGCTCTTTCCAGTGGTATCTGTCTAAGGGGGTTCATAACCCACTGGTGGACATGGGTAAACACATTTTTCAGTGTAATCATTTTATTTTCATTTTATCATCTGATTAAAAAATACATAGATATTATGCCTCATGAAGAAGTCAAATATAAATATAAATTAAGGCAAAAAATCAAGGTGTTGAATTAAAAAATGGTCAAGATGTTTCTTGGACATGGCAGCCATCTGGGGTCTGAGGGCACTTTCTTGCTGTTTGATCTTGGCCAAGTGGCTTTCCCTTTCTGAACCTTTAATTGTTGCAACTACAGAATGGGTCTCCAAGCCACCCTACAGCGTCAGCATTCTTGGGCTTTGGGACTCATTTCTCTGTTGTCTCTCTTAATTCCTTTCAGGGAACCATGGCTACTTAGGAGTCCCAGCAGGCTGGCCCTGGGTATCATCTGTGCCCGACCTGGGGTCTGGCTGCTCCTGGTTGTCACCAGAACAGTGTCAGACTTGGTAATATAAGAGGCTCGGCCCCACCCAGGCCCCGGGATGATGACAACCCAGCCTGTGTCTTCCCATCCCTCGCGTCCATTCCAGTGGGTAGAGTTTAGTACAAGCCCCCTCGGAGCTTGGCCAGGGCTGGGCCTCCATCCTCCTCATCTCCTAGTGTTTTATCTTCAAGCAGCAGCAATTCCTGATTTGCATTCCAGTGGCACCTGCTCTTGAACTCCTTTCACCTGGAGCTCTGGGCAACCCTACTGCCCAGGAGAAAGAGAGAGAGCACCCAGGCTCTTCTTCCATCTCTGCACTGCCCTGCTACTGGACCTGGGGAGCATCGACTTTGAGTCTTGAGTGCTTCATCTTTCAAATGCAGAGGTATCAATTCCTGCCTCAGATGCTGGCCACGAGGGCCACATGAAACAGCGTTTGTACAGTGTCTAGGCCAACATCTGCCCTGTAGAAGATGATTCATCATTGTCACTTCTCTTTTTCCCCCACCCCACCCCCGCTGCTACCCAACTGTGACCTAAAAGATTCTCTTTGACACAAGCTGTGTGGCCTGTTTCTTTACCATATTTCTCTTGCTTACCACCTGGTAACCAGCATGCTGGTCTCATTATCCTCCCAAAAAACAAAGTCCCATTCCTCAGCTTCAAACTATGAATCCCCAGCAGCTAGCACAGTTTCCCTAGGCTGACCCCATTTAAGGGTGTGTCCTGAGCCCCTGCTGTGCCTGGAATATTCTCTGCTTGAAGACCTCTGGTGGAGGGGGCTCAGGTCCTTCATGGCTGTGCCCACTGTCTCTGGGCCTTTCTGACCAAATGTTTTCATGAACGCCACCCTGAGAACCATCATCTCCTAACTTTACTCATCCACTCCTTTCTTGGACTCTCCCTTCAGGTGTCCAAATTCAGCTGTGAGGCATCTAACATTCGTTTTTCAAGACGAATATCACAGTTCTTTGTGTGCCATGGGTTGAGTCCACCCAGCGTTCTCCAATGTACCCTCGTGGGTCTAAATTCCTCCTCGTGGCCCTCAGAACCCCTCGTTGTGCTGTGGCAGGTGGGGAGTTGAGTGGGTTTGTGTGTCCTGATTCCTTCTATAGGATCAAATTCCTTAAATGTATCGCTTCTGAGAGGGGGTACATTTTGCCTTCTGCAGGCCTCCTGCATGTCCTCAAAGGAACATCTCAACAGGTTCCCGTGAAACTCAGGCAACTCTTATGCCCTGAAAACAAGATTCTGAAAAACAGAACCGAAGGGTCCCCAGGGTGGAGTCTCACAGAAGGAAGAGCTCCATGTTTCCTGAATAAGACGAGGAGAGGTCCCAAATGCAGTTCCGCCTCACCCTACATCCAGTGTGTGGAGTGGTCGGGTGGGAAAGGCCAAGCCGCAGACACTTCGTATTTCATAGCAGGATTTGGCCTTGCTGCTGTGAAGCCTGGGGGCGGCCCTTCTTCTGTCTTGCTGCTACATCCTTCCCTGTAAAGATGGGGCTAAAAACACCTGCTCCCCAGGACTGTGGTGAGAGACAGTGTGTGAGGCTCCAAGCACTCAACGGGCACACTCACTGGCAGATGATAGTATCTTTATTTCTACTGTGGAGTCTTCTATAATACCTATAAATTTTATTTATAGCTCTAATCAAATTCAATTGCCAGATTCTGTTCCATGCGTGTCTGTCCCTGTACATGTTGCCCAGAAACACACTTTGGGAGTTAATTATAGACCAGTCTCCTAGACTGTGAGCTCCTTAAGAATGGACCTCTATCCTGTTCACTGTGGTATCCCCAGCACCTGGCCCATGTTTGCTCAGAGTGAAGGACTGTCATTTGCCCACTATGCCCCATCCACTCTGACCATGGAGAATAGCCCCGCTATGAATGGCAGGGAGCTCTGTCATCCCTGTCAACTTCTCTATTCTTCAGTGATGACAGGGGGCATTCCAGAAGGGAACCAAAGTGAGACCAGGCCAGACAACCTCACAAATGTCTCCATGGCAAC
Organism: Macaca nemestrina; assembly: GCF_043159975.1. NCBI lineage: Eukaryota > Metazoa > Chordata > Mammalia > Primates > Cercopithecidae > Macaca > Macaca nemestrina. The sequence goes on along the minus strand of NC_092132.1, from coordinate 6,782,904 downwards.
AGCTTGTCCTGCCGCACACAAAGGATCCTGGCTAACTATGCCGCCAAAGGTCAAATTGTCAGCGTGGGGCCTCTTAGCCAAGCACGCCTCTCAGAACAAGGCTAGTTTTCCTTATTCTCACTCCTTCTTTCCCATACATCAGGATTGTAAGTAGTGAAGGCAATAACCAAGAACACCTTAGGAACAATGCTTGTAGAAATGGGGAATTAGGACACGTTTACACTGTTGGTGGGAGTGTAAATTAGTTCAACCATTGTGGAAGACAGAATGGCGATTCCTCAAGGATCTAACTAGTAATATCATTTGATCCAGTGATCATATTACTGGGTATATACCCAAAGGATTATAAATCATGCTACTATAAAGACACATGCACATGTATGTTTATTGCAGCACTAACAGCAAAGACTTGGAACCAACCCAAATGTCCATCAATGATAGACTGGATTAAGAAAACGTGGTACATGTACACTGTGGAATACTATGCAGCCATAAAAAAGGATGAGTTCACGTCCTTTGTAGGGACATGGATGAAGCTGGAAACCACCATTCTGAGCAAACTATCGCAAGGACAGAAAACCAAACGCCACATGTTCTCACTCACAGGTGGGAATTGAGCAATGGGAACACTTGGACACAGGGCAGGGAACATCACACACCAGTGCCTGTCATAGTATGGGGGGCTGGGGAGGGATAGCATTAAGAGAAATACCTAATGTAAATGACGAGTTAATGGGTGCAGCACACCAACATGGCACATGTATACATATGTAACAAACCTGCATGTTGTGCACCATAGAACTTAAAGTATAATAATTTAAAAAAAAAAGAAATGGGGAATTAGTTGGTCTGGAAATGTCTGTGTCTGGTATTACTTCATTGTATGCACCTTTTCAGGCCTCAAGTACCTGGAGAACAGATTACATCGCTTACCCCACATTCCCTCTCTTCCCAAATGAACGTTCAGACCAGCTTCACAGAGAGCCCACTATCTTCAACCACACACATTACCCTCATAACCCTGGCTTCACAAAATAGCACCATCAAAGCAACCTGAAGACAAATGTTCACAATTGGTAAGAAAAGAAAAGGAAGAGAAAAAAATGATTCCCCTAAAATAGCATCTCCCCAACCACGTCAAAGATGCAGCCAGAAATACACCCTCCCTCCTTTTAATGATTTAACAAACAGCTTCTCCTTTGCCCTGGAGAACATTTCTAAAAAACACAGGTTTGGAGTCAGCTCTCTTCACCTCAGCAGGAGAGTCCAGGAGGGACACAGGTAAAGGCGGCCCAGAGTGAGGCTGCTGTCTGCTGGCTCAGAGCATGCTTCTGTGTCATGTGTCACAGAGCAGGGAGGTGGGGCATTCTCCAGGAAGTGGGAGACAGGAGTTTTGTGCATGACTTTGGGCATATTGCCTCACCCCTCTGACACAGTTTCCTAATGAATGGAGGGGCAAAGATCTACGCCTGGCCCATCACAGTTGTGTTGCAAGGAATAAATGATAAAGCTTAAGGGAACATGCTTTGAAAAATAGATAAGCACCCACTGGTTTAAAAAGAGCTCCTCTCCTTGAATTAAAGTGAACAAATGAGCAAGGTTGACTCAAGTGTTTTAAAAGATGCCAAAGAGACTCTTGTAAAGGATGGTTTAGTTTGCCCTACTTTTAAAAAATTTAATCCTCACCCAAATCCTGTGAATTAATGTTGTCGATTTTATTTAATGGAGGAGGAAACTGAGGTTACTTGGTTATTTCTTTGATGTCTCCAGTTTCGAGCAGCTGGAGTACATTGGGCAGCAAGGGGATGGGCTGCAACACTAAAGCCAAGCAGCTGGGCAGTTCTTAGGGACCAGAGAGACTAATCAACAAATGAATGGGGGTCACCCAGCACTGCAGCCTGGCTGCACTCAAGCTGGGGAAGTTCTTCCAAGTCCTAGCCCACAGAAGCCAGGGCTGCTGATCAGAAGGTCTCCAACCTGCCCCCAACAAGAAAGCATGCAGGTGCCCTGTGCAGAAGGCAAAGTGGTCCCTGAGCCAAGGCCAATATGACAGGATTCTACTCATTCCCCTTCTTCCAACTGGAAGAGGAGTGAGCTTGTATGACCAACCCCATATGGGAGAAAGCCCATGTGGGCCCAGGCATCCCAAAACACACCCCGGAGGTCTTTGGGAAACCCCTGGTCTCATCCATTATTTATTGAATATCTGCTGTGTATTTATTGAGCATCTACTGAACCAGGTGCTGAGTTTCTCCAAAACACAGAATCAACTCTTTCTGCACCTTCCCCATGGCGTTCTAAGAAAGAAGGGGTTTGCAGAGATGGACCCTCAGGCTGTAGCAGTTGGCAGAAAGCAAGTAGGAAGGTCTGGCTAGAAAGTGCTGGTCACTCCAGGTTTGAGCCCAACTCCTTGGGCTACTTGAGTGAATTATCTGTCTCTTCCCAACCCAGGAAAGCATCTTTTCAAGCTCACAGCAGTGAGGATGAAGCATCTCATCTTCGAAGATCTTAAAATCTGTGGGGACATCTGAGTCTTGTTCTGGGTTTACCTGAACTCTGAGCCCCAGGTTTGGGTTGAAATATATGGGACTCTGGGAAACTGAGCAGCAGGAGGCCTCCATGGTGCTTAGGTTGGAAGGGAGACAGCAAAGGAAGTGTGGGGAGATCTCTAAAATCTGCACAGATCTCTAAAATCTGCTGGGGAGACGTCAAACACTGATTATTCCATACCATCTCCCAGAGACCCTGATCCAGTGGCTCTGGAGCAGTTCCCTAGAATCTATACTGTTAGAGATAAAGTTCCCCAATGAATTTTTTACCATCAGCATATCAAGGGAATCACCAGAGAAGTGGTACGAACCCTTGTATCCAAATACTGGGCTCCACACTTAGAATTTTGGGAAAATCACTCTTTCTTTCTGAGCCTTGTTTTTCCCATTTGTGGGAGAAAAATAAGGATTTGGATGACACCAGATATTCCCAAGTGTGGGAATTATGAACTGGTACTTACAAAATAATAATTATTGGGAACTATATAAGGTAGGTAAGCCAGATCTTTATTTTGTCAAGTAAGGATATAAAAAAGAAGTAAATATTACCCTACACACACACACACACCCCCCCCACATTCTCCTCTCACTATTATTTCTCACAGTATGAATCATTTTAAACTATAAAAATTAGAGAGATTTCAGTCTCAGAATGAAAGGTCATCCTTCCAATGCAACACAGTTGGGTTGGTTTTCTGTCCAGCTCACACTGTTGACCTCTCGTCCCACCTGGCAAATGAACACCTCTGCCTGTGAATGTGAACTCAGTACCAGTAATTGGGAACCTCAGGCCTGTGACTGCCAGGTTTCTGACAAAGAACTGTCATCCAAAATATACAGAAAACTCTTCAGACTCAAAAATAAAAATCAGATAATTTTTTTAAATGGGCAAAATATCTGAACATAAACTTCACCAAAGAAGATATTCAAGTGGGAAATAAGTGTACGAAAATATGCTGGATATCATGCTATTAGGGGATTGCTAATGGAAGCAACAATGAGATACCACTATGCACCTATTAGAATGATCAAAATCCCAAACACTAACAGCACAAAATGCAGGTCAGAAGGTGGAGCAACAGAAACTCACCGCTGATGGAAATGGAAAAGGATGCAGCTATTTGGAAGACCAATTTGGCAGTTTCTTACAAAACTAAACCTGCTCTTACCATGCAATCTAGCAATTGTGCTTCTTGGTATTTACCCAAAGGAGTTGAATAATTACATCCACACAAAAACCTGCACAGATACGTTTATAGCAGCTTTATTCGTAACTGCCAAAACTTGGAAGCAACCAAGATGCCCTTCAGTAGGTAAACGGATAAAACCTGAAACTTCCAGGCAATGGGATATTATTCAGCACTTAAAAAAAAAGGGAGGCTATTAAGCCAAGAAAAGCCATAGAGGAACCTAAATGCAAAACACTAAGTGAAAGAAGGTAAATTGAAAAGGCTGTATGACACCAACTAGATGACATTTTGGAAATGACAAAACTATGATGACAATTTTAAAACATCAACAGTTTCCAGAGGTTAGGGGAGAAGAGGAGTATGAAGAGGTAGAGCACAGAGACATTTTGGGGCAGTGAAACTCTTCTGTATGATCCTATAATGGTGGATAATGGCATTACAGTATCCATTCATCCAAACCCATAGAGTGTGCAACAGCAAGAGTGAACCCTCATGTCAACTATCGCTGTTGGGCGATAGTGATGTGTCAGTGTAGATTCATCAACTGTAACAAACGTACCGCTAGGGTGTGGGATTTGAAAGGTGGGTGGATGGGGGAGGCTGTGTGTGTGTGTGGGTGGTGGGGGGGTGCAGGGAGCACATGGAAATCTGTACCTTCCTCTTAATTTTGCTGTGAATCTAAAACTGCTCTAAAACTTAGTCTATTTCATACAACAACAATAAAAATGAAATAGAATAGTAAATGTTCGAGGGCATTGTGCTTGATCATGTAGATACTTTATTTCAAAACCCTTGCTTTATATATGTATGCATGTACTGATCAATAAGAAATTACACCTCTTACTGTGGGTTATGGTCAAAAAATGTTAACAGTCACTGGATGAGAGTATTTCCAAGGTCCCTGGGATAGTTTCTTCAAATGAAAAAGGGTATTAGAGTAACACCCCTGCATCTTTAATGGTTGCGAGAACCAACTAAGATGGTCAATGTGAAAAAGACTGAGAGGGAGACAGTCTTATTCTGCACTGACAGGAATGGCTTCTTTTGGACCCCTGACACCCATCCAGCCCCAGAATCACCAGCTGACTGAACACAAGGAACAGGTATCAGATTTCACTTTTAAATCACCGCAATAATACTTCTCTACCCATGGAAACATCAAACTTCTTGAAATGTTTATGTTCCTGGTTTCTAAATCAATCAGAGGTATCCAGAACAGGGAATCACAAAAAGGAAGTTCTTGATAAACATCTGCTGCATTAGTCTGTAAGTGGCTAACAGCTTGGGTGAATGGACAAATGAATGGATGGATGAACTGATCAATGGATCGATCAATCAGTCAGTCAGTCAATCTGTCAGTCAAGAACAAATGCAGGAAGAGTACATCTCTTAGACCACTGGTGAATCACTCGGCCTCTAGATGCAGTTTAACAGGACAGGTTCTGCTAAAACTTTCTGACTTGCTTCACTCCCTCCTCACTGTGATCCTGCATAAATGTGCACATCTAAATGTCTGCTTCCATATGAAGGGGAGGCTAATGAATGGCCCTGGACTAGCTCAGTCAGGCACACACATTCACTCCCTCATTCATTCACCAGGTGGGCTGAACATGTGGACTCTGTGCTACGGTTCTCGGAAAGAAAAGATACATCCCAGTGCTTGAGGAGTTCACATTCAGGTGGGCGCTGAATATAAGAAATCAATCATCAAGAAGAACTCAGGAGAAGGAAACTTGGATTTATTGAGCACCTGTTCGCGCAGGGCATGTCACATACACACATGAACTTGATGCCATTTATTTCAGAGACAGAGCCCTGGAGATACAAATTTCCCAGCTCTGCTCAGTGCTCTGGCCAACTGCCCACCATTAGGGAACACAAGTGGATGGTCACCACATCCACTTGTTTTATAATTAATATAATTGAAACCAACAAGAGGAACTTGAAGGGGCCTTACCCACAGTTTAGAAGACAAATCAACTCTCAAGGGCTGCCTCTTCAACATGGGTTTTCCCATCTTTGGCCAAGACATATGATCCCACAAAGCCATTGCCAACCACAGACATTATTTCATTTCTGTGAGCTCGGGGCACTGAGATGGCTGGAGTGCACCCTGAGGGCTGATTCTGTGTTCTCCAAATGCACGTCCCATCGGGAGGTGGGAACATTCCTCATGGTTGCAAATTCTTTCTCTTCCTGCTTCTTTTCCCTCTCTGGACAGCGGTAGTGTTTGTATTATTTCTCCCTGGGTGATCTCTGGACATGACTGACAATGAAGCCCACTGACTCATTTTCTTAAAGTTTTTCTTTTGAAGAAAGAGGTAAATTTGTCAAGTGTCTGATCAGGGTTTTGTAGCACCAAGAGTTTCCTTAAAATGGGCAGTTACACATCAGACGGGGGCTGTCAGAAGAAAGAAGAAACGATCTCCTGCCCCATAAATCAAGTTTTCCCAACTTCAAAGGAGTGGGAAAGAACTCACAAAGCATCAGCATATGAAATAATAATAATAATTAGCAACAAGAATAATATTAATAATCATCTGACCGACCGGCAGCATCTGTTGGATTTAATAATTTTGAGGTCTCTCAAGAAAATAAAACAAAAAGCAAACAATAAAAGAAAGAAAAAAAAGGAACACATGGCTGAAGTCTTTCAAGACCTCTGGCTTCCCACTGGGCTCCGAGTTCAAGTTTCAGAAATCCACTGCAGTCTTCCGGCTTTCCAGAGTCCTCTAGGGGCCCTTCACATTACCTGGCCGGGCAGCAAGGCTGGCGAAGTAGGCACACTGGGAAGGGTCACACTGGCCTGGGGGACCAGGGGGTCCTGGGGGGCCAGGATGTCCAGCTGGTCCTGTCTCCCCTTGAGGGCCAGGGATCCCAGGAAGTCCATCTTTAGCATAGCCAGGTTCCCCTGGTTGACCTGGCCCAAGGAGCAAAAGAAACAGAAGGTGGTTCAAGATCCTTCTGGGAGGGGATGGGCCCTGACCTCACAGCTTCCATTCACTATGAACTCAGGACCTGAAACGTCCTCAGATGGAACATCCCCAAGGTCTGGGAGCTCTGAGTAACTAGAGTGGTCCACATAAACACAAGGTAGCAGGAGCACCTCAATATGCAGAAGGAGGGGTTGCTTTAACTATTGGACCTGGGATAGTAATCCAGGTACCACTGGAGAGAAAGAAACAAGGGTAGATTGAGACCAGGTAGGGTATACGTTTTCCACTGAAGAGTCAGATGAGAGACCTGGCCTTCTGGGTTCTTACATGGGTCTAGGGAACGTGTCTGAATGGAGAGTAGACACCAAGTCCTAATCATTAACCCTTAGCCCCAATTCACATGACCTTAGAGACACCTGGTGACATTCCATTACTCAACATCCAACTTGTCCCAAATCTCTATTTTCTCAGCTTTATCTACACATTAAATTTGAACCACATATTTGGATTACATTAAGCTATTCTGCAAAACCATGGCCAAAGACAACATCTAGGATGCAAGTAAGTGACACTTAAAATAGTCCAAAATTGAGATCCAGAAAATACTGCCTATAGACAAACTTCTGTCCCTTCACTTAGTAACATCATAACATCATATATAATCAACCTATCTTTCTTCTTAGCTTTGGGAACTTGGAAGGTCAGTGCTAAGTCTTGCGTTTAACCCTAGTAGTGACATCCCTTCTTAAGTCTTAGTAATCATCTTATCAGAAAATCTGATATAAAATAAACACAAAGTAAACTTTTCACTTAAAAAGATCGGTAGATATTTCGTTAATTCTATTAATGCTTTGGTAATAGCTATTTAATCTATAATCTTGCCTAGATCAAGTTTGGAGGCCTCAGTGTTATTCATTCCTTGGGCTAAGAGCCACTGAAATGTGATAATTATCTCACTTCCACATTGGTACAGTTACTTCCTCCTTTTCAATGGTTTCTGTTCGGCCATTTACTCTTGATTTGAAATTGCCTGGTTTTAAATGTTACTCTTAATATTACAAGCTATTTGAAAATAGGTGAGCCATAAAAATAAATATTTATAATGTATTTCTAATTATCTTCTCTAAGGAAAATAATAATAAATATCCACTTTAGAAAATTTGGAAAATCATGAAGGTATAAATACTAAAATTGAAATTCTCTATAAGATCAATATTCAGATATGACCTCAGGCAAACATATAAATTAAAGTTAAATAAAAAATAGAAGCCTCAACAGTCAAATTTCTTCTACCTTCTACCTATACACCTCATTTTGGAATGTGATTATTGTTGCATTGTAGAGATCTTCCAACATGGCCACTGGGTAGCATGACCAACTTGTCCCAGTTTTCTCAAGTCATGTCTTCGTTTTAAAGCTGAAATTCCCAGGTCCCAGAAACGACCTCAGCCCTGGGACAGCTAACCACCCTACCACTGGCTGAGCATTTCCCAAAACATATTCTGAGAAGTGCTAAAGGGATATTAACAACTGCACAGTGAAAGAAAAAGGACTCCTCTTTCAAGTGAATTTCGAAAGTGCTAGGTTAAACAAAATAGACACATTTTAAAATGTGAGTCCTCAGCACTTACGATAGTGAATGTGCACCAGAAATGTCTGAAAGAGAAACATAGTCCCCAGAAGTTCCTGATTTAGCCCAAGTCAGTTTTTGTTTTGTTTTGTTTGTTTTGTTTTGCTTTCTCTAGGACCATTTCATGAAACTTTAAATTCATAGGACACACTTCAACAATTCATAGAATACACTATAGTTTTCTTAGTAAGTCAAGAAGGTCGTAGTTTAGAAATATTTAATGAAACTAAGTAAGTGATCTCTGTCTCCTCCTCATCTGTAGAGCCTAACCCCTCCTCTCCACTCACTGCTGAGTCCTGGGGGGCCACGGGCAGGAGTGCTGCGTCTCCAGGTAGCTCACACCCTACCCCTGAGCCTCCAGAATGAGTCATACCTGGGATGCCAGGGGGTCCCATCTCGCCTCGGAGGCCAACTCCAGGTGCACCTGGGTCACCTTTGGCTCCTCGCTCACCTGGGAAGAAAAACATGCACTTTTGATGGTGGAGACCCCCGGGGACAACAGAAACTGGACATCCTGCAACGGGATGTCCAGGTGCAACACTGGGCTGCTGCAGTGTTCCAGTCTAAATCACCCTGTGTACATACCCTCATGCCGCACAGTACCCCCAATTCCCATTCACATACTCATTCACACACACACACTCCAGCACACACTCACATTCAGAAATATGCATATGGAATCACCAAAACAAACAAACACTCCCTCCTAAAAACGCATATTTACATATGAACATTTGCTCAAGCACACATCTACCCAATTCCATACAGACATATATATATATTCAAACCATATTGACAACTGTATACATACACTCATATACACATACTGACTCATTCAGACAAATGTACACACCTACACACTCTCTCTCATATGCCATACACACAGAAGTCCGCATGTATCCCCTCTTATACGTCCATGCTTCCTGTATTTCCAAGCATTGTACCTGAACTTTTATCAGGAAGAAACGGGATGATATATAAACAAATTCAACACTCACATAGGCATGTGCAGTGATAAGTAAGACACAGCTCTACTCTCAAGAAGCTTGAAATTTAATAAGAGAAATAAAATAGGGCACGAAGAACATTCTAGTATGAAACAGAATGTGCGATAAGTACCATCATAGGAATTTTAAAAACCACTCCACGCACGCAGAGGAGACAGAGTGATCCGTTTCCCCTGGGAGGACACTTGAGATCATATTTGAATGAAGATGGTGGAGATGGGAGTAAACTGTCTCTCACCCTTGTTTTTTAAATCAATCACTTGTTTTGCCATATTGTTTCCAGAATATCTGCTGCATGCAATATATTTTCTTTTGTAACCCCAACTGAAATTCTGCTGGTTCACAGGGACTTCAGACCATTCACTTTCATTGTTATAATAATTATGTTTGGTCAGTATTCTGCCACAATCTGATGTTCTCTATGCTTTATGCTTTCTTGTTGACATTTATTTTATATATTTTGTTTTATGAAATCATATGAGTAGGACTAGAATATACAAATTTAACAAAAAGCCTTTCAAGTAGGAGAAACATTATAGGAAATGGATACACAAATTAAGAATTAGTAAGAAAATGGGAGATCAAAAGAGGACAATGTTAGAGGCATCCGTCTCCCTAACCCCAACAAGTCACTCCAGAGCAGCTAAAATGACACCACATGCTCTTTTCCCTGCCCCACACTTACTCCTAATCGCACAGGAGTGAATTATGGGCTGGTCTCCTGTCTTTTATCTTTATTTGAAATTGCCTTATTCAAAAATTATTAATTGTATAAGCTATTTGAAAGCAGGCAAGCTTTAAAAAGTAGATCAAATATTTTTTAAACAACCTTTTATAAATCATTCTACTATAAAGACACATGCACACATATGTTTATTGCAGCACTATTTACCATAGCAAAGACTTGGAACCAACCCAAATGCCCATCAATGATAGACTGGATTAAGAAAATGTGGTACATATACACCAAGGAATACTATGAAGCCATTAAAAAGAATTGAGTTCAGATCTGTTGCAGGAACATGGATGAAGCTGGAAACCATCATACTCAGCAAACTAACACAGGAACAGAAAACCAAACAACACATGTTCTCACTCATAAGTGGGAGCTGAACAATGAGAACACTTGGACACAGGGAGGGGAACATCACACACCGGGGCCTGTTGAGGGGTGGGGGTCAAGGGGAGGGAGAGCATTAGGACAAATACCTAATGCATGCGGGGCTTTAAACCTAGGTGACGGTTTGATAGGTGAAGCAAACCACCATGGCACATATATACCTAATGTATCAAACCTTCACATTCAGCACACGTATCCCAGAACTTGAAGTAAATTAAAAAAACAAAACAAAACTTTTATTTGTTAAAAAAATAATTTTTTAAATTTATTTTTTAATCCTTCCCCTCTCTCTCTCACATCTGTCTTCCTGCAGAGAGAGTAAGTGCTCTGACCTGTTTGCCACTGTGTGATGAGTTAAATGGTACAGCCTCCACCCTCTGAAAGAGAGACCTTCTGTTGGCTGGAGCTCTGATGTCCTGATAAGTCACTGCCTTGAGACCTGGGCAGTTAACAGCTGCTCTGTTCCAATTTTAAGGCTGGCATTTAATCTCCATTGAGATGAAATGTCTGATTCCTCAGTGCTAAACTCGGTAGGGGAAGAAGGAGGCATGTTGTTTACCTCCCTGAAACTTGAGCAGCGGAGATGGAGAGAGAACAAGAAAGTAGGAGGGAACTGATTCAATCTTCCTAGCAGAAGCATAATTTTGTAGAAATGTCAAGTATGAAAGCCTCTTATGCATATGATAAAATTATATGATGCGAAAACTCTGGGTGTTACCAAGCTACAGGCAGTGAGAGTGGCATGAATAATGCATGCAGTGCCACCTCCCAGCCGTGTTCCTTCTCTACCTTCCAGAAGTACATGGAGCACATCTCCAGGTCTTCACTCACCTTTTGGACCTATGGGTCCAGAGGGTCCTTCCAGACCACCCTGCCCAGGACGACCTGGCTCCCCCATGGGGCCGGCCCGACCTGGAAGCCCATCTTTTCCAGGGGGCCCTGGGGGCCCGGGTCTGCCTTGAGATGCCTTCATGTGCGCTGGGGGCATCTGGGCCAGGAGGTAGGCGAGTTTGGCTGTGGAGTAGGAAGAAGAGAGGCATTTCATGAAGAATGGATAGTGGACATACGACAGGACGGCTACTCACTGCCAACTCAGAACCAAGGGGCCAATAATAGCTGCAGAAACAATATCGATGACACGTCACTTGGCATATGTGCAGCATTTGTATGGGCACCTTCTGATTGTGGCTGGCCATGGGGTGACTTAATCAGTAGTGACCATCACTGACCCTGGAGCAGGTCTGCCTAGGCTGGGATCCCAGGACTGCCACGGCCAGCCAGGTGGCCTCGAGCAAGCTACTTGACCATTCTCAGCCTTGGTGTCCCTTTCCATACAATGGAGACAATGAACTAGCACCTACCCCACTGGGCTGGAATGAGGATGGAGTACGTGAGATGATGTATGTGGAATAGTGCCTGGTACTTGCTAAGTGCTCAGGAGATGCTGGCTGCTACCCCAGGGGCAGAATGATGGAAGCCATAGTAGCATGGACAGCAGTAGCAGTAGTAACAATTGCAATGGTCAGCTGGGGAAACTGACGCTGGGATGGAGGAGATAAGTGGCTTACACAAAGCTATGTTGGTCACTTTTCCTCTCCAATGTCAAATTCCTCATCTATAAGCTAAAGGGCGGGACACGATGGTCATTGGAGATCCTATACATCTAAAATGTTAATATGACAGAGCTGATTTAAAGACCCAGAGGTCCAGTGCTGGTCTGGCAGCCTTTCAATGGGACAGGGATATATGCCCATCTGGTGGCCACCAAGGGCAGTCTTTGTTTGCCATGCAGTCACAGGTAATCAGGCCCAAACTGCTATTTTGCAGACAGTGTGACCAAGACCAGAGGCTGGGAGGCTACCCAAGGCCCCTGGCGTTTGACAGGGAAACCAAGGCAGAGTCAGGCTCTTCTGACTGCCTGGTTGATCACTTCCCAGAGTACCTCCCTTCTACTACTCCTATCACAAGGTGGCAGGAGGACAGGTGGTCCACTTCTGCAACCTGACAAACTGCTCAACTTTTCTGAGCCTTGATTTTGTCATCTTTAAAGTGGAGTGGATACTCCTTCCTCAAAGGCCTGTTTGGAAGAAATGACTTAGCCCAGCAGATTCTCTACCCAACCCAATTTGAAAGGGGTCTTGTCTCTGCTCTTGGGCTAGAGATCCCCCAAAAGCAAAGGCCATTTCTGTCACTGATGAATCCAACATTCAGAAGGCAGAACTCAGAGATCTACACACATGAGACCTCAGAACACCACCTACCCATGGTACCCACCAATCTGGTCCTTATTTCCCTCCTCTCATCGCCTCCTTCTCCCACCCAGCACCCACTCGTTGATGTGTGCTCCAGAAAACAGTCCTTTGCCCTCATTTCCATACAGGAAAAAGACCATGTTTTTTTTCCTGTATGGAAATGAACCGTGTTCCCCTGGACACTCTAAGAGGACAGGAAGGAGGGCCGTCTTGTTTACAGCTGTGTCCTTGCTCCCAGCACAGAATCTCGCAATGGGAGGTGCAAAATAACTGAGACATGATCATGTAAATAAACGTGCCCTCCCCTTTTGTCCTTGTGCGCCTGGAAAGTAGTTATGGATTTCTCTTCTTCGCTGCAACAAGATCTTGTGTGACTTTCTTCTCCTCTAACTTCCCATTGCAGAGGGAATGGGAATGGCTGTTGTTCAAGACAGTTTGGTGATGAAGAGCACAGAACCTTCAGTGAGGCTTCCCGGGTGCAAATCCTGGCCAGATCTTCCCAGCTCATCAACCTTAAGTTACTTAGCCCCTAATAATTCTGCTTCTAACAATTCTTACAATAATTACATGAGCCTCATGAGATTGTTTGGAGGCTTCTTTGGGTTAACACTTGCAAGTGCTGAGAACTTCACCTGATCTTGGCAAATGCCAACATGCTGGCATGATTACTACCATCCTCCTACTTTCCCCTCCCTAAGCATCTGCTACGCACAGGCACATGCTAGACCTGGGGACGTAACAATGAGTCAGTGCAACAGGACTGAAAGGATTTTAGTTCCTTGAAAGCACTAGGCCTGCCTGCCCCACTCAGGGCCTTCACACATGTTGTTCCATAGACCTGGGGTTGCATTTCATCTTTCAGCTTGCAGCTCACATGGCCCCTCCTCCAGGACGCCTTCATTAATCCACTCCCTGGCCTCTGAACTATCTTAGGTGTGTTCATCTGTCCTCTTTTAATGCCTGCCGTGAAAAATAAAATTTAAGAACTTTTATTGACTTTACTAAAATCATCTTGTCTATTTGTTTATCTACTTCCTCCTCTGGACTGTGAGTTTCATGAGGTTCATAGCAGTAAATAACCAAAATTCTTTACAGACTAGATAAGTGGCTCAATGCACAGAATAAATGATTGATCATAGCAGAGCTGTTTTTGTAGATAGTGAGCTCTCCTTCACTAGAGGTAATCAAGGGAAAGCTGAAGGACTAGTCCTAGAGAACGTATGTGTCAGATAAAGGACAGACAGTCTTCAGGGTGTTCCTCAACCCTGTTAGTCTACACTTGAGCTGCCAGTCAAGTGCTTTTCTTACTCCAGGATGCAAAGGCATTCAAGTCTGAATGAAAGGACTGCTTCCTGGGCTCTTCTCTGCAAGACCGTAACACAGTCCAGATACTCACTTTCGAGCTGCTTCCCCAGCTCTTCTTGAATAAGCCGACGCAGGGTTTCCATGGATGGAGACTCCCCCTAGGAGGGAGGGAAGGTGGAGTCATTCATCTTCCCAGTAACTTCTGCCACCTAAGAACCCGAGGACTCAGGAAGCCAGGAAGTTCGTAGGTGGTATATACCCACACAGGGAAGCACATGTTCCTAACCCAATCTTTTCCATGTCTCAAATCCCTTCCTCCCTTCTGTTATGCAGGCAGCATCATCCCATTTTACACAGCAACCCGGACTCTGGGCTCTCCAAGCCACTGCTGTCCTTCCTTCCATACCCTTCCAGCTTATTCACTGGATATCCTTCCTGATCAAGCCACCATGCCCATTAATTCCACTCATACTCCCTTCTTAGCACTGGACCTGGGAGATCTGGCCCCTAATCTCTCCCTGCCAAAGTTGTGTTCACTTTTCGGACATAGCCCACAGGCTGCCTTCTATGTGAACTCGTGTGGATTTCCTCTGCCTGGCTACTTGGCCACTCTGGTTCCTGTGGTCTGGTTTTCCCTGCTTAGGTCCACTGTGGCTCTAAAGAACTTTCTCACCAAGTTCTGGTGCTTGGTCCACAGAAGCTGATGAGTTTGCCAACCAGAGGAGCAAGTGTTGTCTCCAAGCTCACACAGTGGCATGTGATTCTTAGAAGAACCTAGAGGAGCTGTCCTCAAGCTGTACAGAGCTGGTCCCTTCCTGTCTGACTGCTCAAGGGCAGTGTCTACCCCTCAAGGGCAGGGGTCTTACTGTGCTCATCTCTGTAGCCCCATACCTGGCATGAGATAGACTCCATTTCCTTATTCTTTTATTCTGACCAAGAATCTTTTCTATTAGTCCCAGAATTCTCATCACTGCCCATAGCAGCAGGACTGGTAGAACTTGGCAAAGCTCCAAGAGGGCTTTGGAAGCCAGCTGAGTGCTCCAGCCTCTCCACTGACTTGGCCAAGAGACAGACTCTGGCTGCCTGGCATCTTTCAGGGCAGCTGAAACCCAGGCTGACCACGGCCACCAGGAACTGACGCAACTGCAGAGCATCAGAAGTGGCAGGGACATGGAGGTCATCCAGACCTGGGCTCTGAGAAATACAAGGGTCTCCAGAAGACCATATGGGCTGCTGAGCAGGAAGGGGTGGTCACATGGACCTCCACCAGGGGAGCTCTGCGTCTATCTTTTTATAGCCCATGTATGCCTGTGTCACGAGATTGTGTAAATGAAAGTTCTGCCACTAGGATAAAGGATGTTTAAAGAAAGAAAAAAACATCACTCTAAATAAGCCCTTGTTCCCAGCTTTGGAAAAAGAGAGATGCAGGGGGAAGAAGGAGTACTCTAGGTTGGCAGATACAAGAGTGGCAAAGCCAGGCATCAAAATGGATGGTGAACCATCCCACAATGAAGTTCAGACCCCTGGGAACTGGGTGTCTTCTCAACTGCCTTTTGCACAAGGTCCTGGGCAGAAGAGTTCTACAGCCCAAGAAATGAAGTCTTAAGGATTCATTACCACTGAGGAAGAGGGTTGAACAGAAGAGGGACTATTTTTGAGCATTTCTTAAGCTAGGCACATTATTTAACTTGATCATCATAAATCAGAAGAGGATTGTTTTTCCTTTTTGCAGACAAGGAACGGCAGATTCAGAGAGGAAAGGTAGCCTGCTCCAGGTCACACCTTCAGTCACTGGAAGACTGGGATCTGTAGCCTAGTGCCTCTGAAGTCCACACACTTCCCTGGCTCCCTGTAAGGCCCCGAGGAGCCCCGAGTCCAAAGCCGTACCAGCATCCTTACCCTCAGTCCTGGAAATCCTGGCTGGCCTGGAGGCCCTGGGGGTCCAGCTGGTCCGTTCTCCCCAGGTGGTCCTTGGGGACCCATCAGGCCTGTGTGGCCTTTGTGGCCTGGGATTCCAGGGTCCCCAGGCTGGCCCTTTCCACCAGGAGGTCCTTTGTCACCTTTGATCCCAGGATCTCCCTAAGGAGGCGAGAAGCATATTAGCATGTGTCTCAGGGCTGGAAACTGTACCCCATGCGGCTGCAAAAGAGGTTCCCCCAGTCTGCCTCTTAGATCACTGAAAGGGAGACCTTGGCCCTGGGTGGCCCATGTGTGGCTTGGGGTAACAAGAGCCCCAGAATCCATCACATGCACCATCCTGATTGTACAAATGAAAACATGGGCAGCCTGGGCAAGATGTTGTGACCCCATCATTAGCAAAAATAATTTTTTAAAAAACTAGCCAGGCACAGTGGCAATTGCCTATAGTCCCAGCTACTTGGAAGGCCAAGGTGGGAAGATCGCTTGAGGCCAGGAGTTTGAGACGACAGTGAGCTATGATCATGCCATTGCACTCCAGCCTGCGTGACAGAGTGAGACTCTGTTTTTTAAAAAAGAAAGGAAAAAGAAAAAGAAAACATGCAGGGCCCAGAGATAGAAAGCCACCAGCCCATGGTCACACAGCTAGTCTATAGAGAACAGGATAAGAATGTTGATTGCAGAATTCCAATCCTATTCTTAATCCCAAGAGTGCAGCTCCTCGGGCTGCCTGGAGAAGGCTGGCCCTGGCAACTGAGACTGATGGTGGAGCTGCTGACCCCTTTCTGGCCTGGTTTTGCTCTCTAGAGACAGTGGTCCTCTCTCAACAGAGGTGACTCCCTCCCAGGTCATCTCCTTCTCCTTTCTCTCAGCTCTAGGGAGTTCACAGAGGATTATCCAATGGCTTCCAACACTGCCTAGGGCTCATCTCTCCCCACAGCTGACCCAGAGTTGGAAGTGCTGGACCAATGATTTAGTAACTATGGCAAGCCCAGGGCAGTCCAGTCCTCCGCCTTTATGTGCTACTGTGTGTTTGACCAGCAAGTTCAAATGGTTGGTTGGTCTGAAAATATGGCACCCACATTAATGGCCTCGGAGATAATGGAACTCCATTGCTGGGATGTAGCAGAGAAAGGGAGGCTCAGGGAGAAAAAGAAGAGACACCATATGGTAACTGTAAATGTGTGGCATGGCTGACAACATGACCCAGAGCCACAGCAAAGGAAAACGGTACAGTCACCACACCATCTCTAACATAGGCACTTACATGAAAAATGCAAGGAGTGAGACAATAGATAACGTATGATATGCTCAGAGTGGGGAGGGGGTTAAATACAAGGTAAATGCACATTTATAACACACACCGCACACAATTCTGTATGCACAGACTCCCTCTGAAAAGATAAAAAGGAAAAGCACTGTGATAGACCCTGGAGACGGGTGGGGCTAAGGGGTGAGATAGAAGAGGCACATCATTTTCGTTGCATTCACTTGTCCTGCGGTTTTCACTGTTGAACAATGTACCTGTACTGCTTTTACTATTTCAACAATAACCCAAAATCAATGAATTCAAAAATAACAATTGAGCAGATCCAAAGAAGTCGCTTCAATTTTCCAGGTGTGATGCATTTCACAGGACGTTGCAATCTCTGTCAGTGATCTTGAATTCAGGGGTCTAGTAAAGTCCTGGTATTTGTACACCCGGATGCCAAGGCCCTATCTCATGTGTGGTACAGCATTTTCTATTCATTAAATGTCTCACAATCACTTTGTGGTGACAGCACTTGTCCCATATTTCAAATGTTCCCAGAGTACAAAGAAAAGGGTAGTCTAATGGCTCCCTGGCAATGTGCCATGAAAGCACTTAACAGGCAAAAGGCAAGCTCTCCGCGTATTGATTCGGTATTAAAGAAGAGATGCCATTGGTGGTCTGAGTTCCTTGGCTCTCAACCAAAATTCAAGCCTATATCCTGCGCCAATAGCTCCCACGGGTGCCTGAGTCGCATTCTCGGAGGGGCAGGGGGGAACGTCAACGCCTTCTCAGCCACATGTCCCTCATGTCCCTGGCTCCGTCGCTCAGGAACCAACAGCCACGGGATAGAGGAATCAAAGTCATGGGAAGGAGACAGGAGGAAGATCCAAGGGGGAGAATCCCTGAGACTCTGCCCCCACTTTTCTCACTCCTCTGGCTGTGGGAGAAGCCAGCCGGCTCCCCACCCACCCCACTTGTGAAGAAAGCCGAGATAAATTCTTTTCAGGACCATGGAAAACAAGCGGGGGTGGGCTGGGGGTGCCTGGGACGTCCGTGTCCCTGTCGTGCAACAGTGTGACAGCGTGAGGCTGACCAAACGCAGGATTGTGGGCAAACGAGACACAGAAAGCCTCCAAAGGGAGCAGCAGTCGTGAGTGTGAGAACGCGTCCGCCTTCCACAGGCTCTTCAGCAAAAAAAGAGAGAAAAAGAAGAAAAAAGAAGTATTTTCCCCTGTTGTTTTTTGGAGAAATGAAATGTAAAGAAAGGCTTTCTGAGTATAATGCCAAGGCAATTCATTATGGGAAAATCTGTTCCCTTGTCACCTCCAGCGACAAATTTGGCTCCTGGCAAATTGGCACTTCGGGAGCCGAGCCCATCTCGGCGGGCATTCGCACATGGGGAGAAAGAAATCTGTCAATGTCTCCCAAGGCTTGCTTTTGAATCTCTAATTGTGATGATTTTAGTCCTTAAACTAATAACCAGAAAGGAAAAAAGGAAAAAAATAATAATAACATCAAGTACAAACAATCCTGGGAGGAAAAGAACCTCCCTTTGTGGGGCTGGTGATCATCCAGGAAAAAGTGAACAAAATCACGACAGGTGGCGTGATCCAGGCGGGTGTTTACTAAGTGCTTTGGACAAAGGCCAGGCTCAACATCCCGTGGCCACTGTGCAAAGGTCACGTTCGGCGTGTTCAAGGTGCCCGTGCTCTCTCCACTCACCCTTTCTCCTTTGAATCCAGGCTCTCCAGGCTTCCCAGGGACCCCCTGCAAGGAGAAAGCAAGGACAGTCATTGCCCCAGACCCTCTGCACTGGTGTCCTTGCCTCGCTGGATATTGTTCACAGTCCTGCATGCTGAGGACAAGGGATCCTCAAGAGATAAGGTCCCCCGAGGGCTCCTTTCTGATTTATGCCCTCTGATTTATGTGGGGGTGGCACACTGCGTCTTCTTTCCTTTCCTCCTGGCACTATCCACCTTTGACTGATGGCACCAGCCCCTGGTTGGCCCCTCCAGATTCCTCCCCTACCTCTTGTGGGATAAACCCCACTCCCTTTAACATGCCCAGGAGGCCCTGCACGAATTGTTGTCTTCAACAGGCTGTCACTGCCCTGGATGGCTCTAGTGCAAGGGACAGACAGTTCTGCTATCTCATGGCCTCTGTTCCTTGTCTTCCCTGTGCCTGCAGCATGCTCCCCACCTCTCTGTCCAGACACCTACTTCCCACCTGGCCTGCAGGTCTCCTCTTCAGGAAGCCCCCTGACCACCCAGCACTTAGAGAAGTGGCCCTCTTCTATGTTCCCACAGTCCCCACCCCCTCCTGGAGGGCAGTCACATCAGGGAACAAAGGACACAGCCCACAGTGCCCACTGCTTCTGTCACGGTCTCCACCTGGAATGTCTCTTTCCTGCCCCTTTGCCCCCAGCTCCTCTGCCATCTCCTCTGTAAAGCATTGGCTAATCCCTCTGGCCAGTGTCCATTCTCATGCATGGGTTACTTTCCTGCCAGCTGACACCTGTCTTTCTCCCCATATATGATGACCAAGGTATGCTTGTCTGCCTGCCTCTTAGACAGCACACATTTGGAAAGCAGAGCTTGATATTGGGAAAGGAAATTCAGCCCAGGGGCTCTTGTCCCATCTCTTGGTTGATAGACTTGGTTGATAGATTGAAGAGAAGAAAGTCAAAGAGAGGACTCTTGACCTCCTCTGAGCCTGGCTATTTCAGCCCCAGAAACATTCACTACATCGCTTTCATGCAGGTGCCATGTTCAGCCCTGAGACCTATGCAGAGGACAGGGATAAGACATGATCCTCATTCTCACAGAGTTCACAGCCTGTCCACGAGGTGGAGGTGGGCAGGAATTGATTCTAACACAAGGCAGACTGATTTAATTTCTGTAACATAATTATCAAAAACTGCCTCAGTATTCCTGGGTGAATCTGTAAGTTGGGAAGCATGGAGCCTTGAAAGTTGGATAAAACTGAACAACAAAAAGTGGCAGGAAAGGCAATCCACATGGGTGGAAGAGTGAGGACCAAGCCTTGGATGGGAGAAGATGGAGACATATTGAGCATGGGGAAGCAGGAGGCTCCCGTTCTAAGGGGAGAGCTAGATCAGATCTCGAAGACCTACGATGCCTGCTTAGCCTAGAATTTATTTGAGAAGTTCAGAGAGAATTTATTTAAGCAGCAGCCCAAGTACAAGCACATGGGGCCGATGCACATTCAGAAATGGGAGCTACAGGTATTTCCTCTTTACCTCAATCCAGACAGCAGAGGAAACAGTGATTGGGCAATGAGTGGATGATACACCCAGTGAGTGGCACCCTGTGGCTGAGGTGAGGAGCAAACACTTTCCAAGCATGAAGCTATCTGATTCAGTTTCAAGCCAGTGACCACCTCCTCGCAGTTAAGAACGTGACCCAAAGGCACAGAGTAAAAATGCATCTTCCTCATTCAAGTGGGAGGATGCAGGCTTTGAAACGGAGAAGCTAATTTCCATAGACCTACTTTCTCTGCATTCAATCATTCTTCTGTTCATCTCTCATCAAATATTTTTGGTATCTAGTCTGTGCTGGTCTCCTGGGCTACAGCAGAACAGAGCAGGGTGCTAAAACCAAGCATCGTGGGGGGTCTGCTTTGCTTCAGTGTCAAGGAAAGTCGGCAAAAGGAACATTTCAGCTGAGACCTCAGGGTGAGTAGGAATAAGCATGGGAAAAGTGGGCCCTTGGAAAAGAACTTGGCATGTCTCAGGAGCTAAGAGGCCAGTGACTGGAGCTTAGAGAAGAAGGGGAGTGGTGGGACTGCGGCAGCCTGATTCCACGGAGAGAGCAGGGGGAGGGCTGAGCTGCAGGTTGTACTGCAGCGTCTCCATATGCTTATGCTCTGCAGACCCTCTGCCTGCTGGGTGAAAGACTGTGGAGGGGCAAGACTGGACAAAGGGAGATCCATAAGGGGATCACTGCAGTGTTCAAGTGAGAGCAGGTGACAGATTAGATTAGAGTCCCAGGGGCAGAGACAGAGAGAACTGGACAAAACCAACAGGTATTTTGAAGTCAGAGTTGACAGGATTTGTTAATAGCTTGGATGCTGAGGGATAAACAAATGAAACAGACATATCAAGATGGTGCCCCGGAACCGGCTACATAATCTGTGGGGCTCCTGGCAAAATTAAAACATGAGCCAGTTGTTCAAAAGGCATTAAGGATTTCAAAACAGTGAAGGTAGATAGTGTTAAGGCAAGTGTGGGCCCTTCTAAGCCGAGGGCCTGAGCCTGCATAGACTGCCCATCCATGGGAAAGGGTTGCCAAGGGGTGAGTGGGCATGGGATACTTGCCTCCTTGCCTGGGACTCCTTTCTCTCCTGGTTCTCCCTGGAAAACAGAACAGAATATCAGTGGCTCTGCAGCATCAGCCCAATGTCAGTACTAAGACGGTCTTTAAAACTGACATTTCCATTCAAGTCATGTTCCAGCAAAGACAACAATCGATGGTCTATCTGGCCAAGGACATCCCAGACAGGCTCTCTGGCCAGCCTGTGCAGGGGAAAGCAAAAAATCGCCCCAGGTTAGGAAGAAGAGCCACAGGTTAAGAGCTCCTTGTCAATGGGATGGGTATGACTCCACCAGGAGGGCCTCCAGGATATCAGTTTTACAAATAGTCCTGTTGTGGTCAGGAGGCCTCTCTCAGAAGTAGGCTCACAATGTATGAAACAAGAAGCCAATAAGACACTGGGCTCCAGGTTCAATTCTTGGCTCCTCCACTGTTTGGCTCTGTGACCTGAAACAACCTTCCTACAACTTCCATAAGCTCTCTGTGCCTCAGTGTCTTCATCTGTAAAATGAGAACAGTGGTTGCACCTGCCTCAAGGATTACTGTGAGGTATCAATGTGTTAGTTCTCCTAAAGCACACTGGGCAGCAGCAGGCATGTAGTGAGGGCTGGACAAGCACCCCATTCTTATCATGACTCAGGAGCAATTGCTACAGGGCATCCATAGGAGTGGGTGCCTGGCTGCTCAGTGGCAGCACATTATTAACAAGGGGATGGAGAAGGAGACTTGGCCTTTAGCAAGGGAGTGCATAGGCCCATGTAAAAATCAGTGAATGGGACCATGCAAAGCCTGGGCAGCATGGTAGAAAAGGGTAAGAGGGGCTACCACCTCCAACAGGCTGGGCTTGGCTGGCAGTGGGGCATGCAGAGGAGTCAGAATTCAATTGGAGAGGATGGACAAGAACATGGGCAAGCTCTCTACTCTGGCATGTTGCATGCAAGCCTCATTCATCCGGTCAGCAGTCCAAGCAGTGGACTGCAATATGCGGATGACACCAGAGGGCTCCACTTGGAAATGTTTGAATCCCTTAGCATCTCTCTGTCCAGAAACTTGGCAAAGATTACCTTACAGCTTCCCCCTAACTTAAGCCATCAAGAGACCTTGACTCAAGGATGAGCTGGAGCGCAAACCTACCACGTGGCTTTGAGTAAATCACCTACGTGTTCTCACCCAGTGGCTCAAACTTGCTCACCTTTACAATTATTTCCAAGCGTCCTTCAAGTTCTAGGATCATGATCAACACCATTGTCCCACAACATGCATTATTACAATGGTTTGTATTTACTGAGCACCTGCAATGGTCAGGAACCATTGCTGATCCCTTTATATGAATGATTTCATTTAATCTTCAGAAGTAGATGCTGTCATTATCCTCATTTGAATAATGAGACAGCTAAAGCATAAGAGGTTACAACACTTTCCTAAGATCTCATGATTAAGGAGTGATGGCACTGAGATTCCCATGCAGGTGTGACCTCGGGGCACTCCACTGTCTCATAAACTGTGATGCAACTTTGACTCCACACCAGGTCACCATGGCCTGAGCAGACAGAACTGAAGACACAGGAGGTGGCAGGGAAGGTACTGCACGTGAACATCACAACCTGGAGCCAGGTATCTTGGGTTCCATTGGGGTTCTCTGCTTACCGGAGGCCCACGGGGACCCAGGAAGCCAGGAAGTCCTGGGCTGCCATTTTCCCCTTTGCTTCCTTTCTGGCCCTGCAAAGAAAAAACAGAATTAATTCCTCAAGGTCATGTACCAACTCAAGCAGATTCGGAAACCTTGTGACCACTCTGAAATCAAAAGGCCTGAGACATCCACTCAACACACAAATCCTCCTATGATGGAGGGGCATGGGTTAGAAAAAGACACAGGGTCTTGGGACTCCTGGTAGTGCTGTCATAGGAGGGGAAGAAGATGAGAAGTCTCCCTGTAGACAGCCGAGGGTCTTTCCATTCGAAGCAACTAAAACAAACTGGGACAGATATTTAACAAAGACCCTGAGATGTGCGGAGCTCTCCAAGGAGTGCTCTAGTGAGATGGCATACCACTGCCCATGAGGTGGCCAAAGCTCACTTGGTAGAATCACATTTTGGGAAAGGACTTCGGGAATCTTTCAACTTCAACTTTTCTGGGGAGCCATCATGCATGGGTCAGTACTTCCAGGATCAACTCTGCACCAGGGGAGGTGATGGGTCCAGTTTCATGACCCAACCCCACCTCCTCTGTTCTGTCTCACCAGCAGCAACAGGTCTCACACCATAGCCCCTGAGGGAGGTCACTATATTTGCTAGGAAGTTGGATTCCTTTTGTATAGCTGTCCCTAGTCCAACAAGAAGAGGGTCTCTGCTAGGGTAATCAAATGCCCAGTTTGCCTGGAACCAGTAGGTTTCCCAGGATGCAGGATTTTTCCAACTGGGAAAGTTCCTCACAAACTGAGATGCACTGGTCACTGCAGTATCCGAAGTACCAAGGCCTGGTCAGCCCATTGTCCAATACTATTGACATTTGACTCACACCTTGCAGGTGGCCTTCTGAGTCAGGTGGCCAATTTTAGCAACTAAAAATACAAGACGACTAGATTGGAAGGAGACTAGTGGCCGGAGCTTTTCTCATCCAATCCTAGAACCCATTAAGGAACCATCTTCCCCACCATGTCTCCCCACCTACCAGGACTGAACCCCAAATCTTGTATTTGCTATCTAGCTGACCAGGACTCTGCCAATTGGTATGCACCCTCTCTCTACTACCTGCCCATTGAGCTCTCTCTGCTACCTACCTGTTGATCCTTTTTGTCTCCCACCTCCGTCCCTACCTCCATTTCCATGCTGCACACTTTGTCATTCGAGGTGATAAGGGTTGCTCGGTCTGACCTTGTCCTCACATCCTCTGGAAACATCAAACTTCTACCCTACAACCTCGTTAAACATTTTTTTAAAAAAATATTTGTTTTGGGTGCCTATGGATGTAGACCATAGATGCCTAAGGTTATAGTCAACAAAGAGCCAAGAGTATGATCATATGTACTTTAAACCTTAAAAAAGGGCCCCATGGAGCTTCTTACCTCCAACTTATTTCTACCACTCAAACCCGTATCTAGGGACAGAGGCTGGACAATCTGTAATGTGAGCCACAAGCCCTTTCAAAGCTCACCCCAATGCCATCACATAGCAGCCAAAGAGAACTCACGGGGGTTCCTGAAGGGCCAGGCTCTCCTGGAGATCCCGGTGATCCATTCTTGCCCTGGTGGAAGAAACAGGGATAATCATCCTGCCAGGGCATCAAAGAGCAGGACGTGGAACAAAGAGATAGACTGATGCACAGGACTTGGTTTTATACAGAATCTGTTACTCTAGCCAGCGTGGCTCTCAGTCAACCACTTCATATTCAGAGGATGTTTCTCAACTTCTAAAAGGGACTGTAATATTTAATTCATAATATTGTTGTGAAATTAAATGAGTCCGTGGGCATGAAAAAGTCTAGCCTGGTGAGTGGTGCCCACAGCTGAGGCACAGTAAATAATTATGACCACATTCACTTATTCATCTATTCATCCTTCCATTCAGTTGCTGTGCTGAAGAACAAGCAAACCATCTAACACAACCCAGCTTACACGCAATTGCTCACACTGCCACAGTGCTGGTCTCAGCTTAGGGACCATGTCCATGCCCTTATCTCCTTGGACTCCCCGACTGAGAAGATCATTATACTCTCATTTAAAATAGGTAGATACTGAGGCACAGAGAAGAAAAACGGCCTGTGCAGAGTCATGCAGCTACAAAATGGAAGGTCCATTCACTCCAGATTCCAGGACTGAGGTTTCCAAGTCTAATTCTCTCTAACTTCACAGAGATATTGTGCACATTCATAGTTTTGGCGAACACATTTAACAAATAGGATCCCAGTAGACTAAAAACAAGAAAGCTCAAGAATGTTCCTGGCTACTCCCTTTCAGTATCAGACAAATTTCTATTAAGCCAAAAATTCACAGCTTCAATTCCCCAGGCTGTGTCAGTCTCTTCCTCTGCCCACCACACTCCCCCACTCAGGGCACTTTCCCGTTGGCTGCTGTGTCTTTACCTGGCTCTCTTCCTCACCATGAGTAACCCAAAGGCAGAGTCTATGCCTTGTCATTCTTTATATTTCCAGCCTAGGAGAAGAGAGCCTCCTTGTGTGTCTCCAATGCTGTGCCAGACACACAGGAGGTTTGCTGCTAAATAATGAACCAAGGACGTCCTAGAGAATCACTCTCCATTGATCCTTTAACCAAAAAGTGTTAATGCCCTATAATCTGTGAAACATATATTCACAAATGTGTTGGATTTATGGAAGCATGTTCCAGTATAAAGTAGCTGATGCTGACCGGGCACTTCTTACATACCAGACTTCTTTTTTTTTTTTTTTTTTTTTTTTTTTTTTGAGACGGAGTCTCGCTCTGTCGCCCGGGCTGGAGTGCAGTGGCCGGATCTCGGCTCACTGCAAGCTCCGCCTCCCGGGTTCACGCCATTCTCCTGCCTCAGCCTCCCGTGTAGCTGGGACTACAGGCGCCCGCCACCTCGCCCGGCTAGTTTTTTTTTTGTATTTTTTAGTAGAGATGGGGTTTCACATCGTGTTAGCCAGGATGGTCTCGATCTCCTGACCTCGTGATCCGCCCGTCTCGGCCTCCCAAAGTGCTGGGATTACAGGCTTGAGCCACCGCGCCCGGCCCAGACTTCTAAGAGCTTTGCATTTCACATGCATTAACTCACTCACTGCTCACATCAGACCCAAACATCATCACCCTTTTACAAATGGGGAAACTGAGGCTCAGAAATGCTAAGCCACCTGCCTCTGAGGCAAGGGGAGGAGCTGAGATCTGAACATAGGCAGCACTGATTCCATCTCATACTGCTCTGCCCCTCCTTAAGGACATGCCTTATGGGTCAGCGATCATAAATACAGCTTTCATCTTATGCCTCCAAAGCACATGCATGGCCATGGCCTGATGTCACTGGATCCTGCCAGGAATCATACAGCACAGACGTCTTTCTCCCCATATCCCAGAACCCCCTTAACAGACCTGCCAGGGATCGCTGAGCTAGTAAGGTCTAAAATCAGAGCAGCCAGCTGGATTTGTGGACTGCTTACCCGTACTCGGCCCTTCCGCGAACGCTGCATAACGCTTCTCCCTGCACCTTCCTCCGCCCACCAACCCATCTGTGTCCCTCTAAAAATATGTACTTCGCCTTATCCCTATGGAAATTCTATCTCTCCTCCTTCTTCCTCTAATCTTCTCTTTGCAAGGAGGATAAGGGCCAAGACATTGCAGAGAGGATAAGGGCCAAGACCCAGTAGCATACGGTGCCAACACAGGCCATGTGCACAGAAGGCAGGGTGGGTGGTTCTGGGCGGCCGCCTGTGCTCTGTGCACTTGAGGCCTATTGGGGCTGGGACCTGGTTCCCTCCCAGGCCACTCCTGTGTCCTGCTCTCCCTCGCCAAGCCCCTTGGGTCTCTGCTTCCCAGGAATGGAAACCACAGCTCCCCTTTTCAACCCTTTTGAGCTCCAAACTCCTATTCTAAGACCCCTCCTTCCAGGATGATCTTTCTGACAAGGACATCTAGCACATGCCAGCCAGGCTGGGTGTTGCAGCTGCAGGCTCTTGAATGAGAATGCTGGGGTCCAAATCCTGGCTGTGTCACTGACTTGCAGTGTGATCTTGGGCACGTTACTAGACTTCTCTGTGTCTCCATTTCTCATCTGTGAATGGGGACAGCAATGACACCTGTCTCACAGGGTTTGGGGAGAAAATGAAGGAATCATGTAAATGCCTCATGCAGTCCCCAGCACTGAACTCCACTCCACTGGTGCTTGTTGGAAGCTAGTGGCTGTGAGGTGGTTGCCACATGGGTCATTCTTACCCCGGGGTGGCTGTAGATTTTAGAGAAAGCAAAATGAAAGTTTTCAGGCCACACATACATTCACAATCACCACAACTATTGATGGAGGCACTCTATACATATTCCGTGTCCAGTTCAAAGTTGTGTGAACTTGCCAGAATCCTTCTCCTAACTCAGAAAAGCACAGAAATTACAGTGGAGTAAGAATGAGGCTGTCAGAGAAAGAACTCAGAACTATTCTGTTTTTTAAAAAAGTAGATATTTGGCGAACTTCAGCAGCTCATTTTTAGTATCAAATTCCTTATGATGTACCTCAGAATTGATAGGAGCAAGCTAGAACCACACAGCAGCCTTTGGGGGCCTTGGGATTTTGGGGCCACCCCCCACCCAGCATGTGGTATGTGAAGCCCTTCACAACCTCACCAGGCCAGCTGCTTTCTTCCACCTCACACACCTGTTCTGAGTACTCGCTGCTCGCCAAATGTCACTTCCCAGCCAACCATGGTGGCTTACACCTATAATTTCAGCACTTGGGGAGGCTGAGATGGGAGGACTGCCTGGGCCCAGAAGTCTGAGACCAACTTGGACAACACAGAGAGACCTCATATCTACAGACATTTTTTTAAATAGCTGAGCATGGTGGTATGCACTTGTGGTCCCAGCTACTTGGGAGACTGAGACAGGAGAAGGGCTTGAAACCAGGAGGTCAAGGCTGCAGTTAGCTGTGATCATGCCGCTGAAGTCCAGCCTGGGCAACACAGTGAGAGCCTGTCTCAAAACAAGAAGTCACTTCCCTTTCCGTCTTCTGTGCCTTTGAATGTGTTTGCACTCATCAATAATTTGATTGCTGCCCGATGCCAAGAGGCCAGGGAGAGAAGCAGAGCAAAGGCCCCTCTTGCCTCCAGGAATGAAGAGGACCTGGCTCGGGGCACATTCCAAGGGCTGGGCACTGTTCTCTCACTTCACTGGATGACCATGCTGGATTCTTATAGTCTCCTTGTTCTGTCCAGATTGCCTCCGTTTTACAGATGAGAAAACTGAGTCCTGGGAGAAGTGAAGAAACTCACCTAGTTCATGTGATGAATACGGGAGAGGCAGAAATCAAGCCCAGATGGCTGAACTCCAGAATTGGTTGCAAAAGCCCAGTGAGGGAGCCAGGGAGACCCGGTCAGGGCCACCCCGCTCTTGGGGGGCTCTGGAGCAGGGTTTCTCAAATTTTTGTCCTTATTACTCCCTCTCCAGTTGCCTTTTTACATATTTTTTCCTAATCTCTCCATATGAAACTTTAATATCACAGCTAAGCTATACATCTGTTTATGTACTGTATTCGTATCTGTATTTGACACATACTCTTTGACACCTCAAGAATCAATGTTTTCCCCGTGGGGTTGATAACACCCCATTGACAGCTCACACCTGGGGAGCCTGGGCTTCAGCTCATTTGAGTCACTGTGGCCCCATCAGGGGAGAAGATGACACTACCTGGTAAGTTCTGAAAAGATGGGACATCCAAGCTCATAGGATCTGCCACACACCCACTCCCTAGGATCTCGAAGACAAAGCCCACGCTTGTCCACAGTAGGGTGGAGAACACAGGATTTGGCATCAGAAAGTCTTGGTTTCAAACCAACCTAAAGCTCTTACAAGCTGTGTGACCTAGACTTGGGAAACCAATATTCATTCACTTGTTTATTCCATCACTCATTCAAAAAATACACAACATACAAGCAATACAAAATAAGCCAGTTGCAAAAGATAAAGTGTTGTGTACAAAATATGTATTCTGTATGCCCGTAGGCGTATTGAAAATATTTTAAAAGATACACAAAGTGCTTCTAAATAGTGGCTTCCTCTGGAGGTGGGATTGGGGTGGGGGTGAAGAGGGAATTTTCTTGTTACTTTGTAACATTCAATTCTGTCTGATTGCCTCTACAATTAGCATGAATTATATTGATAATAATATAGAGAGAGACACAGATATCAAAGCTGCGTTTCTGAGATGGCCCCTGGGCTTAAATGGGATAATGTATGCTTTTGTCTTTGCACAGCACTAGGCACCTAAATATCTATTATTGACCTTCTCCGTACTCTTTCAGGCTGCTCTTAGATAAGGATTTGCCTCTTTGCACAAACAGGCAGAGATAACATCCAAATATTTATCAATCATATGGAATGCTATGGGGTTCAACTGTGTCCCCCCCAAATTTTTAAGTCCTAACATTCAGTTCCTCTGAATGTGACCACAATGGGAAATTGGGTCATTGCAAATGTAATTAGTTAAAATAAGGTCATATTGAATAGGGCGAGCCCCTTACCCAATAAGGACCGGTTTTCTTATAAAAAGGGGAACTTTGGGCCAGGTGCAGTGGCTCACGCCTGTAATCCCAGCACTTTTGGGAGGCCGAGTGGGGCAGATCACTTGAGGTCAGGAGTTCGAAACCAGCCTGGCCAACGTGGCAAAACCCCATCTCTACTAAAAAGACAAAAAAAAAAAAATTAGTGGCATGGTGGCGCACACCTGTAATCCCAGCACTTTTGGGAGGCCGAGTGGGGCAGATCACTTGAGGTCAGGAGTTCGAAACCAGCCTGGCCAACGTGGCAAAACCCCATCTCTACTAAAAAGACAAAAAAAAAAAAAAATTAGGGGCATGGTGGCACGCACCTGTAATCCCAGCTACTTGGGAGGCTGAGGCAGGAGAATCGCTTGAGCCCAGGAGGCAGAGGTTGCAATGAGCTGAGATCGCACCACTGCACTCCAGCCTGGGTGACACAGCAGGAATCCATCTCAAAAAAAAAAAAAAAAAAAGTCGGGGGGGATATTTGGAGAGAGACACAAGCAGGGAGAACACAATGTGAAGATGAAGGCAAAGGCCAGGGTGGTGCCCCCACAAGCCAAGGAATGCCCTAGGGAGTCAGCAAAGCCCCAGAAGCTGGGAGAGACACCTGGAATGATTCTGTCTTAGCCTCAGAAGGAACCAACCCTGTTGATCTGAATGTCAGGCTTCTGGCCTCCAGAACCATGAGGCAACACATTTCTGCCATGTACCGTATTCCATTCATGGTACTTGGTTACAGCAGCCTCGGGAAACTAACCTCTAGCAAGCACCAACCCCTAGTGTGGCCCAGAGCTAGAGCAGAGCATCGGGGCAAAGTCCTACAGAGCTCCAGTGGTGCCCGGTGGCACCTTTGTAATTTTTCTATTGTTGTGGGGGATGGTCTCAGAAAACAATCTGAGTGTTGGGGGAGGTGACTAGGGGGACTTAAGGGGGCAGCTATTTACCAACTGCTAAAACATATTACAATTTTTTAACAATATATACTGTGGCACCAGAGGGAACTAACTAAATATCATCGTGGTAACAGGCCCTGCAATAACATGAAGCACATTAGTCGCAAAGCAAAACTCACCGGTGGGCCCCTTGGTCCTTGGGGACCCTGTGGCCCAGTGGGTCCAGTGTCACCCTGGAACAAAGAGAGAAAGGTGGTGTCATCACCAAGTAGCTGTGTGAAGATGATGGCGTCACAATTTCAAATATTAACCAAACCTCGCCAAGTTACCCAAAGGAACCAACAAACTGTCCAGCATGTTTCATCATCAATTGTCCATTATTCCAAATATGAACAAACTCCCTTCCTGTGGGTGAGTAAATGCACGCAAGCCCGCATTTGTGCATCCATTTATTCAGTTACTTTTTAGACATATGCATAGGGCTCCACACATTAGACTGATCTTGTAAAACAGATTCCACAGCTAAGAAAGCACATGTGAACTAGATCAGATTTCTCCTAAGTATCCTTTCCAGCTCCACCATTTCTGGGAGCAGATCAGCCACAGGGACCATGTGCTCTGGTGTGTCAAGAGCCATTGGGGAAGAGTCCACTTCATCAATTTAAAGGCAGATCCTGAAGGACCCATATGGTGGGCATGAGACCACTTTGTACCTCAGTACCTGGTGCCTCTGCGTCTGACCAAACGGCCAGTTCCATGATGCCACTCTGCATCCCATATGTCCAGCCACCCTGCAGGATGCCACATGCAAAGGGCTGGTCCCTAGGGGATGTGGAGCTGCTGGATTCTGGACTCCAGGTAAGCTATTCCTGCCTCTGACTCTCTGGGTGACCATAAGTCAGTCCCTTAATCTCTCTGGATCTCAAATTTTTCATTTGTACACCTGGGGTCAAAATTTCCCTTGTTTTGGATGGGCACAGTGGCTCACGCCTATAATCCCAGCACTTTGGGAGGCCAAGGCATGTGGATCACCTGAAGTCAGCAGTTCAAGACCAGCCTGACCAACAAGGTGAAACTCCATCTTTACTAAAAATACAAAAATTAGCCAGGTGTGGTGGCAGGCACCTCTAGTCCCAGCTACTCAGGAGGCTGAGACAGGAGAATTGTTTGAACCCGGAAGGTGGAGGTTACAGTGAGCTGAGATCACAACACTGCACTCCAGCCTGGGTGATGGAGTGAGACTCCTTGTTCTGCTGAGATACCAACACCAAATAAAAGGGAGAGCCATTCAAGCGGTGTACAATTAACACGGCACACGGTGGTGGCAGTGAGGAGTGTTTAGTTTCTTTGAACACTGCCGAGCCCGAGAGATGGAGAAATAATCCGGGAGAAACTCTGAAATGCCTGTCAAGTCCATTTAAGGCTGGACCCAACAGGCCTATCATTTGTACCAGTGGACAAATCACGACTGATCCAGAAAAGCTTCCTTATCAACCATAAAGCCCAGCTACCCACCCACGAGGCTGGAGGCTCCAATCTCACCCTTGCCAACCAATCCTGTGACGTCATCTGTGTGCCTCTTGGCAGTGCTGCCACCAACCACTGCGGGGCAGTTTCTGGCTGTCACTTCCTTGATACCCCCAGCCCCAGCCCAGCCAGGCCCCATAGGACCCCACTTACATCTTTTCCTGGTAACCCTTCCTGACCAGGAGGCCCCATGGCACCAGGCTCTCCCTAGGAACAAAAAGGCCTGCCATTAGGGAAGGAGATGCTTCAGCCACTGGCTGCCTCAACCACAGGGGCATCTGAGGAGCTGGGAGAGGTGGAGAGACCCAGGGGCCCTGTCAACTTCTGTACGCAGAGCCTGGCCCTGAGTTGAGGTCCGGGGCGCACCCAAGGCCAGCTGTGAGTGCCTGGAGCCATGCTGTGCCTCTCTGTGCAGCTCAGGCAAGGAAGAACAGCAGCTGAAGGCTCTGGCATATACGCTTGGAGCGCTGCCTCCTCATCTGCTCATGCACTTGACCCTCTCTACACCTGCGCTTGCTCCTTGGTGACTAGATCATGCAAGGGATCCAACCAGCTGACCCCTAATGTCACTTCCATTCTGGGCATTCAGAGGAGACAGAGGAGTTAAAGGATAAGGAAATAGTTTCTGGAGTCTTCCCATCCAGGGTAAAAGTGATGCTTTCCATATATAAGATCTAGGACCTTGGGAAATTACCCATGTCCTCTGGGCTTCAGTTTCCTCCTCCACAAAATGAACATAATAGCAGCAACCGCCTCACAAGGCTCAGGGCTGACGTGTATGACACACCTGAGTCCAGACTGATTCGGCCAAACTGGTTGGCCATGATAATGTCTGGACCCCAGAAAAACCACCTGAGGGAATTAGGCCAAGAGGTGGGGATGGTGCATCCAAGGTGTCCCTGTGCTGGCCTGTTCCATGCTGGTGTGCTCCGTGTCCTCTCTCGGGTAAGGCACTGCCAGGGCCTGCAGGCTGCAAGAACCATCTGTCTGGGAAGTGTAAGCTCTGCCCACCTCAGGGGACCTCCAAAGAGGCGCCCACTTACTCGGGGACCAGGTGCACCAGAATCGCCTGTGTGTCCCTTGAAGCCCTAGAAGGAAGAGAATGGAGTTACCCCATGACAGAGCAGGCTCTTGGGGCAGAAGGCAGGTATCCCTCCCCGCCTGCTTTGACCCACATTGCCCCCACTCATTCTTTACCATTTGCAGGATACCGAGCCCTACTTGGTGCCACACTTGGTGCCAGAGGTTTGACGGCTGGACACCAAGAGCCCTTCCTCCCAGCCCCCTCTGTACTGTGGGCCGGGCTGCCAGGCCTCATCCCACAAATGCCTCGGAGTGTCGGGGCGTTGCCCTAATGGTTCAGGTGTCTCCTGCACTCCTTGTTCCTCCTGATTGTTCCAGGCTCACAGCACATGGCTTGACCGGCCCCTCTCTGCACGGCTCCTGAGTCAGGTGATTCCCTTGTAGGGAACATCGCTTTCACCCATAGTTAGGTCCTGTTGCCCCTTCCTTGTTCCTGTGGCCATTGCTGGTCCTACCAACACCCCTGAGTACGTTCAGCTCTGGGAGTTACATCCCGAGTCATAGCGCTGGGGTCTCCTTGTCCAGAGTTGCACCTTGGAGGCATATTACCTGAAGCTCCGCTACAGAGCTTCGGGCCTTGTGAGTGAAGATTAAACCATTAGCAGAGCTGAGACCATCATTTTTAATCTCCAGACCAATCTGACAGTGTGGGAATCCTCACCTGGTGGATGTAAAGCTAAAGCTCAAGGATAAAAAAATGCCCGCCTGGCATAGCTTTGCAGTATTAAACTATGGAAAGGATTGCCATATGCTCTTAAGTTTCATGGAACTGCGCTGACTTTGGAGTTAGGTCTGGGATGGGCCATGGCTCCCACTTTGTAGCTGTGGGATCTTGGGAGCTCTACTTCTCTTCTCTGGGACTCAGTTTCCACACCTGTAAAATTAGGATAGAACCTACTTCTGCAGAGTTGCCATCAGGACAGAATAAGACTAAATAAGGACTGCACAGTGCTCTCCAGTTGCTCAAAACAGTCCAGCTACATTTCCCTGGAGAGGGCTGGGGTTTTCGTGGGGCTCCGCATCTTCCTTAAGGACTCCAGAATTCCAAATTCCTTAAGGACTCCAGAATTCCAAATTCAGCCAGCCCAGAGGAAGAGACTCTGGTGTGCTCTCTTCCCATCTGATCATGACAAAAGCACCAACGGGGGGAGCCACACTCAATGAGCCAGGCACTCTGCTGGGAATGTCACATGTCCTACCTTCTCCTTTAGTCCTTATAACCACTCTGCAAGAATGGGAGTCATTATGACTGCCGTTTCACAGAAGACACAGGGGTTCAGAAAGGTCCTTGTTGCGACCAAGGTCACAAAGTCAATACATGATAAAGTAAAGGCTGAATCCAGGTCTTTCTATCTGAAAACCCACTCCATTCTACAAAGCTTTGTCCTGACTTATTCTATGTCAGCCAGACGAACTTGGTCTTCTTTTCCCTGCCTGGCTTTCAAACCTCAGTTCTTTCATTACAACTCCCAGTTGAGAGATGGGTCTTGCCCCCAATACAGGGTCCATGGGTTTCCTGGCTGAAAGGGAGCCCCTGTCACTCCAGGAACCACCTTTAATAAATTGATCACTAGCTCAGTGTTGCAATCCGCATAAGAGGTAATATTCCTTATTCTCGGGTGTTTTCTGGTGCAATCGTGTGAAAAACAAGGGGATTTAGGAAAACAGAAAACTTATTTTTGTATATTATTTCCTTCTTATTGAATACTAGCCAGAAAGTTGATTTTTAAAAAGAAAAACATGAAGAAAACAGAGCTAGGATTTTGATCTGCTGGATAAAATCCAGATAATTTTAGGATAATCATTTAAAATCATATTTTTTTCTAAAAGCAATTTAAGAAATTGTGAAAACAATTTTGAAATTATGAAGAGATGAAACACTTAGCAATAAAACCCAATAACCCTAAAATACATAGAGTTCATTTTTGTAGGTAAATAGTATCTGTGTCTGTTTATATGTATAATAGCTAGATAGCGAGATATAGATGTACATATATAGACGCTAGAGTTCATATATAGAAAAAAGGACTAGAAAAAATACACTGAATATTAAAAACTTTACTTCTCTGTTGTAGAATTAGAAGTAAATTAATTTTCTTCTCTATACCATTTTTTGTGTTCTTTTTCTTATTATTACCATCATCATTACTATTAATACCACTAGGCAATGAGAATGGGTTACTTTTACAATTGGGAAAAAACCTGAGCTATGGAAAGTGTTCAAAACTAAAATTAAGATTCATTTCTAGGCTCTATTATCCAGAGAAAACCCATTGAAATTATAATAAATTGGATAAGAACAAAGAAAACTTTTAGCAACAACAAGGTAATGGCTGCAATTGTGAAGATGAATTTCACAGCTATGTAGTGTGACAAAGCTGAATTGACCGCACAGATGCACAGCCGCCTGGAGGAGAAGGACTTCCAGGACCCCATGACCGGGCAGTCTGGGCTAGCCCTGCCCACAGTGGTGAAAGCCATGTGACTGATGGGCTTGGTTCTACTGTTCCCAACACACATTGCACACTTACAGGTGGGCCTCGGGCACCCTCTGGTCCTGGTAGACCCGGCTCTCCTGCTTTGCCCTGAGAGTAGGAAGAAAAGAAGAGTTTGAGAACAACATTGTAAGAATCTTCCTATTCCTGGCTCTCTGTGTTTCCTACCATTCTATTCCCACAAGCCGGTCTCTGTCCACCCTGTCAGCCCTGTCCCCTGGCGTCTTGGTCCATCTTAATCTACACAGATCTCCACCATGTATTCAGGCCTATTATATTCCTGGTTTTCCTGGGATGGTGCTGGTTACACAGGTTTCATCTCCAAATTAATGATGCCTAGTACCCCCCCTTTCACTGTCAGAAGCATCTTCGTGTGGATGAGAAATTATATGGCCATCTTAGCTTCATAGATGACTTTATGCCCACTTGCAAAAAACATGTCAAGGCTGCTATTAACACTTGCACTTTACCGATGGCAACACTGAGGTTCAAAGAAGTTATATTTTTATGAAGGTATTAAATAGCAAAGACAGGCTGAATTCCAGCTGAGTGCCACACCCAAGCAGATGCTGTTTCCAGGTCAGCCGCAGTACATACTGGCAGGGTGACCTGTGATGTACACAGCCTTTTACTCACCCCATCATCTTAAAAGAGCTTGTCAGAACACTTTTGTTATTTAAAATTCTTTACTGCCCACAGCTTGGCATTGCCCTGCACAGAACCAAACCAGGAATAGAAGACAACTAGAGGCTTGGCAACTTAGGTCCATATATATTGAAGATGGGGTCAGGGGAAGAATGAGGGGAGGAGGGGCAGAGG
Source organism: Macaca nemestrina (assembly GCF_043159975.1). NCBI lineage: Eukaryota > Metazoa > Chordata > Mammalia > Primates > Cercopithecidae > Macaca > Macaca nemestrina. The sequence continues at coordinate 6,746,383 of NC_092132.1, read as the reverse complement.
AAAGTAGATGAAAGGCTAAGTTTGATGGATGGGCAGAAGGGGCAGCACGTTGGGCCTGGAGGACATGCCTGTTCCCAAACATTCTGTCCAACTCATGTTTACAAGTTATAAACCTTGGAAATTATATGCAGCCCATTATTAGGGAGCAGGGAGAGAAAGGAACATCCTTGGATTTAGAAAAAAAAAAAAAAAAAAAAAACTATAGAAAGAAGGGTGGGGCCTAAAGCCCTGACTTCCAGGTTTGCCTGTTTCTTAGTTTAGTTGCGTGATCTTAAAGTGTCATTTCCTTTCTCTGGATCTCTGAATCTGTAAATTTGGGACAGTCCTCCCTTGTAGGTCTTTGTGATATAGGGTGTACATAGCCTGGCTCCTGCCTCAGAGTCAACTGTCATGGCCATCACTGGCCCAAGGCACCAGCAGAAAAATGGAACAACCAGTAGCTACTGAAGGTTTTCACTATGATGTCACTGACGCCTGACTCTTGTTAACCCTCAGGCAAAACACTGAGGCACATAGAGGTTCAGTCATCTGCTCAAGGTCACACAGCTGGGGTTCTAATCCAGGCATTTTGGTTCTAGAGTCTGCACTTCATCCTACCCTATAATTAATGTTCAAATATCTCTTAATAAAAATTAAGCAACAGGCAACACAAAAGGCTGTCTATATATCCATGTGTATCCATTCATTCATCCATCCATCCATCCATTCAACCATCCATCCATCCATCCACCCATCCATCCAACAATCCATCCATCCATCCATCCATCCATCCATCCATCATCCATCCATCCATCCAATCCTCCCTCCATCCCTCCACCCCTCCATCCATCCATCCTATGTTCTATTTATCCAGTTGGTCTGTCTATCCATTTGTGCTCCTCCCATATACAAACTCTGAATGGGCAAGTCAACTTGAAGAGGGGCCACCGAGTACCTGTAGCAGATGCTGCCGTTTTCCAACCACATCCCCTGGGGCCCACCCAGGAAAGTGCCTGCCCCCTTGTGGAGCAGTTCCTGCATAGGTTGAAGGGCAGACATAGAATGAAGATGTTCCCTGACCCTAGAGGATGCTTGACTTTGAGGTGTGGAAGGCCCAAGTGCAGGGAAGTCAATGCCTCCAGGAGCAGTCAGAGGATCCCCAGTGAGACTGGGCCCCAGCCTGGAGTCACCAGTTGCCAGCCTCCCTTTCCTTCTTTCCCAGTTCCATTCCCTTCGTCCCTCCATCACTGGTTCATGGAATCACCTCCTAAATACTCTACCTGCATCAAATTAGGCATTGAATAGACAGACTGGATGAAGACCAGTGTCCTCAGCTATTCTGAACTGTAAACAACAGCCCCTCAGCATAATACACGTTCGGCAGAAAGGTCAATGCACTGCTCTGCAGCAGCAAACTCTGGGGTCAGCCTCCAGGAGTGTGAGTCCTGGATGCTTCATTTACCAGCCCTATGCCCTTGATCAAGCTATCATCCTCTTTGTGTCTTAGTTTCTTCATCTGGGAGAAATAATGGTACCCACAGCCCATAAGGTTCTTCTGGGGACTACAGTGGAAAAATGTAAAGAAGTGCTCAGTGCCCCCCCCGCAGGCGCACACACAGTTGCTGTCAGCCATGGTGTAATATGTGTGCTTCTCTCTACCCTTTCCACATTTTTGCCCAGGCTGAATGCCATTTGCCCACCATGGGCAGCTCTGCTGGGTGTCAGTCCACAGCACCTCATCGAGACTTTTCAATTTGCTCAGCTGCTAAAAGCTCTTTCTTTTGCTGTCAGCAGTGAATTTTGGTTTCAGCATCTGGCAAACAGTGTAAAATGATAAAGAAGGTGCTTCCAGCAAGTTGCGTGAGATTCAGAATGAGTCATAATAGTTTATGATCAAACAAATTAAATGGAACATAAACCTCACTATAGAAACTTTTATGTAGTTCCACTTAGTGGTTCTAAAGGCTCTGCAGTTCTAGCCTCACCAGGAGCCACAACTAGGGTAGTTGGGAAAAGTAGCTTACTAAAATAATTGATAGTTAGATAAGCCTGATGCATTTAACACATTTTCTACATTACATGATTAACCAGCAACTCTGGCAAATTGGTATATTATTCTCATTCTATTTCAGAAGAAACTGAAGCTCAGAGATGCTTTCTGACTCACTCAGATCACAAAACCTAGTAAGGAGTGGGGCCAGAATCCAAAGCCAGCTTTTATTGCTATTATTATTATTGTTGTTGTAATTTTGGCATAAAATATTTTTATTTAATCACTATATTTTCAATTTAATTTTATCAATAAGTCATGCATACTCATGGCTCCAAAAAATTAAGAAGATAACCGTAAAATAAAATACCATGGAATAGAAAGTTGTCTTCCTACTGCTATGTCCCCGTGTTTGACAATCATCCTCCCATGGACAGGAACTACTTTTATGGGTGTTTTATGGAGTCTTCCAGAGTTCCTTTAGATAAACACTGAAAAAAAATAGGCCCACAACTATTTTTATACAAAATAGGACAGACTATACACATTGTTTTACTCTTTGCTTTTCTACTTCACAATCTATGTAGGAGCAGTTCTGCATCCGTATCTAGAGAACATCCTCATTCGTTCTGACAGCTCTTGATATTCTATGGTGTGGACAGCTCATCATTTAACTAGTCTCTTACTGGTGGGCATTTGGAGAACCCAGGTCTCTAAACCACTGATGCCATCCTTCATCTTCCCCTTGGTGTAGTGTCTGTGAAAGGGCTTTGGGAAAACATAAGAGCTGCTAGGAACCAATGAATCATCATCATGATGAATCTCTGATCCACAGGCAAGAAGGACTGACCAAGCTCAGTGAGCACAGCTTTGAAGTCACAGATCCGGGTCTTTGGAAATCCCTGCACATTCCCAACTAACAGCTACTGGGGCCAGCTACCGAGACATTCTCACTAGCACTTGCTCCATCTCACTGTGTGTCCCTGGACAGCTGACATTAAAGAAAACCAAAACCGAAACCAAAATGAGAAAAATCTATGCCAGAGTTACAAGTATGTGCATGTGTGTGTGTGTGTGTGTGTGTGTGTGTGTGTGTGTGTGTGTGTGTATGCAATCCCACAGTGTCTGGAGCTAGCAGGTCCAACTCAGATTTTACTGGAATATCCTGGTCTCTCCAGATATCAGCTTTCTCCTCCAGGCCATGCTTATCTACTTCAGGTTCCTCTATCATATCAATAGGATTGAGGCTACAGGGGGCAGTACAGCAAAATGTGGAACAGGGACAGGAGCCCTGAGCTCAGGTTCAGAATCTGTCACCAGCCCATCATGTGACTTTGGGGCCATTTCACCTCCCCGAGGCCCAGGTTTCTTCTGCTTTAAAATGGGGACAGCAGTGTTTACCATGCAGGGTTGTCGGAGTATATAAATGAAATAATGCACAGAAAATGCCTATCTTCGAACCTGGTTCAAAGTAGCTCCCCACACAAAGTAGTTGTTATTGACGTGTAATGGATTTGGTATGTGATATAATAGGAAGTTTAGAGTCCTTTACCGGCTCTCCAGGGGGACCTGGCTTTCCATCTCTGCCTTCTTTGCCTTCTTCTCCCTGCAAGAGAAACTCAAATTGGTTATCAGGTCAAAGAAGATTCAAGGGGATGGAAAGACAAAGGCAGTTTCAGCACGTCTTTCTGCCCAGCTTCCAGCAGTTGCATTCACAGCTGGCAGCTAAGGCAGCGTCTTGACAGACGGAATTGTTCTGATTTCCTGGTTTCTTTCTCAACACCAAGATTCTGGCTGTGGATCTCTGACTTGCAGTATCTGGCACATAGTGGGAAAGCAATACATTTTGCAATAGCATTATTATGATTGCTATTGACCTAAAGAAGCCTCTCCTGGGCATTTTCATGAATTCAAGTGTAGAACATGAGAGCCCAGTGTCTGGGCCTCGTGGGTGAGCACAGTGATGGGTGAGGGGGGGATGTGGATGCCGACGATGATAATGAGGACATTCAATAACACGCAGGAAGGTACTCAGCATGGTTTACCGCTGTGAGCACAGGAGGAGCTCAGTGAACGACAGCAAGGAGCACCTTTGGGTCACAGAAAGGCTATGACATTGTTCATTTCTTTCCTTGAGGTGGAAACAGAGTGATAAAGGAACAGAACAAAGCTGGGGCTGTTCACAAGGTGCCATGGAAGTAACAGGGCCCAGTCTTTGGCTTAAGTCTAAGGACAACAGTGAGCAGAGGGAAGTAACATGATCAGATTTCCATTGGAAGGAAAGAAAGGATGGGGGAGGGAGGAATAAGGGTGGGAGAGAGAAATTGATATTATTAAGAAAATAGCATAATCATAGGTAGGTTGTATCTCTCTTCTCCAGTACTCTAGAACTTTGATAAGGGGTTAACACAAAATCCAAATTGGAGTTTTCTCTCCTTAGCTTTACCATTGCTAAAATTAAATCAATATATATTTCCTAGCTGCTAAGGCATCCTAGTCTCCAGAGCTGCAGTTCATACCAACATCCCGGCATGTCACTTCAGATCTGTGTGCCCTGGACAAGTTACTTAACCTCCAGGTTGCAGAGTTACAGACAGGACTGTCAGTGATGCCCCGGAAATGCCTTCTTGATCAATGGCAGTACATATCAGATACTGTAGGAGAAAGAGCTCTAAGAAGCGATTCATTCATACACACGTTCCTTTCGTCAATATTTGCTGTGTGCTCATTATGTGTGGGGACTCAAAGCTAAACAAAAGCAGATGTAGTTCCAGCTCATGCAGAACCTACAGCACAGAATATGACCCCGTGATTAATTACCACACATGCTTCAATGTTATGTCCTCAGATCTAACAAACAGAGGTGTTTGTTGAATGAGTGATTCAACCAAACCAATGAATAATGGGAGAACTAATCAATCCATTACATCAATAGAAATGCGATCACCAGATGAGATAAGCACTCAGAAGAAAAGGAAGAGAGAACCTCTCCTAGCCTGTCAGGGAGCAGGGAAGGAAGTGATAGCTGAGACCAGATGGGGAAGATCAAAGGCACCTACTAGTGAAAGAAGGGAAGAGGCACCCAGTAGCCTGGGAAGGGGTGTAGAGTGTGGCAGGAGAGAATTCCGCGCATTCCAGGAACCAAAAAAAAAAAAAAATCCAGTGCGGCTGGAACAAAACAAGGCACAGTGGAGAGTGGGGTTGGGGGGACTGTAGACAGTAAGTGCTACAGCAGCAGGCAGAGGCCAGACAAAGAGCCACAAAAGAATTTACTCTCAGTGCAGAAGGCAGTGCGTGGCCTTTGTGGAGGAATTTATTACAAATGCCTTGAACAGCTCGACTCTAATGAGAAGGATATTAAATTGAAAAGTTCACTTTGGAAAGCAATTTTGCAGTATGTATCAAGAACCTTAGATGTTTCTCTACTACGGCAAGCCAATCATATTTTGGAGGATCATCATAAAGAAATTTTTAAAATGCTATGCATACAAAATTGTCCATTGTAGTTGCTTTTTAAAATAATTGTGAAGTTTATGAGGCAACTGAGAAATGATCATATATATTATGGTATATCCATTGTATATATCACATGTAAAGTTCATGAACATTTAACACTAGTCTGGGAAATGGAAAATGTTTACATTATCACAAATAGTCAATTATCACAGTTTTACATATATATGTGTGTGTGTGTTTTGTTTTAACAATATAAACATATATATGTACACATACATATATATGTAGAGATAGAGAGAAAAATTACTATTTAAATAAGAAACAACTAATAAATGCCTAAAAGAAGCACAAGATTAAGACTGATTCTACCCAAATTTTAGTTGGATTTGACTGATAAACAAGTTAGTGATTATTTTATTTCTAGTTTTCTACAACATTCAAAATTCCACTAGTGGCCAGGCCTTGTTTTGACAGCAGAATATATTTTTGTTTCCTTGTTTTTATAAAAAGAAACTAGGTTTTGTTTGTTTGTTTGTTTGCTTTTATAAAAGCCACTTACTGGGATTCCTGGCAATCCAGATGGGCCTTGGGGGCCAGGAGGGCCTTCTTTCCCCTAAAAGATCCAAGACATAAAAACACCATGAAAACCTTTGCTGTTTTTTTTGGAAATAAATGACTGACTTCACACGGAACTGCATTCATGGGTTTGGGGAGTGAGTGGTAAGAAACAAGGGGTGCTTCTGTATCAGCCTCATGGCTTTCTGAGCTGTGTTTCCCCCAAGGCACTCAGGTTCCCTGGGACTGAGCATAGTCACCCCTCTTGGTACACACACTAGGACTCATTCTGGCCATATTATTAATACATAGGCTTAGGGAAAACTGAATATTGGAATGCCCGTGGGAAGAAGCTATTGGGGTTTTAGTATCCACAAGACCTGAGTCCAGATCCAACTCTGTATTTGTCCCCAGACTTCCTGAAGTTCACATTCTCTACCCATATAGCATATACCTCAGGACCTTGAGGTGTTGTGCGTACAGAACTGTACACAAGTGGGGAGAAGACCGGTGGCATGCATAGTGGATAGTTCATTATTTTCATCATTTTTTCCAGAGGCTCTTACATGTTTTACCAATAATTGCTTTACTGTCTCTTTTCTTGTATTTGAAAAACTGTTGTACCAAATTTCATTAATTAATATTTTATTTCCCATTTCATTCATCAAAGACTTACATAAGTATCAATCAGAGCTTATAAATCAGTATTATCTAATCAGTGCCCTAATTCCTATCATGGTGAGTATTATCATATCACCCCGTGTCTTTATCGTGAGTATTTAGAGCTGACAACTTTCTAATCTCCTACTAGTGTTTACTGGGAGATAAGACACGGATGCCAGGTTTTACATTCTAATTCACATGCCAACAAAATGAGGTATTCTTAAGGTTTAGGCCAATGCATAATAACAACCAGGAAAAAATAAAATATTCACCCCTCTCCACATCACAACACCTACAAACACATAAGAAAATTAAGTGGATATTTTTGGTCAACCTGCGACAAAGATAGAGCTATTATTAGAGATTTTTAATTATTGATAATGGAGTTTCCTGGGTTCCTTCCTGGATGCTTATTTTTCAAATTCCCTAGTGTGGAAACACCAGTGATCTAGAACTGGAGTCAGCAAACTCCAGCCCATTACCAGATTTGTTAAATGAAGTTTTATCAGAACACAGTCACACCCACTGGTTTGCATGTTGTCAGAGGCTGATTTTCCATTAAGTGTTTGCTAATTGGTTCTTTATGGAAAAAGTTTGCCAAGTACTATGTTAGACCATTCTCTTTAAACTCAGGTGAGGAAGGCATGGTCCCATAATAAGAATGTGGCAGATCCAGGAAAGAACTCCACCTCTGACTCCCTGTTCAGTCTTCTTGCCATCACTAGACTTTTATTTATTTAGAAACCAGTTCCATTGGCAGAGAAGCTGAAAATTAAAGCATGGTAGACTCCTAACCAACCTCCACTTGACCAGCCCCCATTATAAACCAGCTTCCCCATCCTCTCCAAACACCCATGCCTGGTCACAACACTGCAGTACACCCTTGCCTGCAGTACACCCTTGCTTGACTGTTCCTACCGGAGGAGTTGAAGGCTTGCAAGGGGTCAGTGTGCTTGTTCCTAAGCCTGTTTGCATCAGTTATTTGCTATGAAAGTCATACAATTTAATTGTTGATTAAACAATCCAGTAAAATTTAGGTGGAAAAAAGAATACACTTTTTATGGAAGTTAACGCAGAGTTTTGAAGACACTGGCCAAAAGTGAGTCATTCACCACTCACCATCTAAATCGATACAGCTATAAGATAAGAGACCTACAAAAGATTAGGAAAAAAATTCTAACAATCTAGAACTCCACATTCATATTGTTACACATATGTTGCTATATTTTCAAACCGCTTTTCAAAAAATAACAAAAAGTGATCAGTGGATATTCTTTTTACGTGACTGATGACAAGGGACTCCATTCATTACCAAAAATCAAAGCAAAGGCCTTTATTTTGTGTCAAAAAGTCTGCCAAACAGTTTGTCTTTTAATTCGAAATACAACAGAACTAAGGTTTGTATGTATCTTTTTATTATAATTTTGCCCCCATTTGACTTTTAAAAATTACTTCTATTGTCTGGGCGCCATGGCTCCTGCCTGTAATCCTAGCACTTTGGGAGGCCAAGGCAGGAGGATCACTTGAGGTCAGGAGTTCAAGATCAGCCTGGCCCACAGGGTGAAACCCCGTCTCTACTAAAAATACAAAAAATAGTCGGAAATCGCTTGAACCAAGGAGACAGAGGTTGCAGTGAGCCGAGATCATGCCACTGCACTCCAGCCTGGGCAACAAGAGTGAGACTCTGTCTAAAAGAAAAAGAAAAAAAAATTACTTCTATTTTGAAACTACCAATGCTCACTGGGCAAAGAAAACTTACACTATATTCTGGTTTGACGGTTATGGTAAAGTTTCAGCACCACGGACAGCTTCAAGTGCTGCCATAGCTTGAGGAGCAGTCCCATGACAGAATCAAAATCTTATTTAGTACAGTTTCATTTCTAAGAATGTCATAGTTTTATACCAGAGATCCCCTTTTTTTTTTTTTTTTTAGACAGAGTCTCACTCTGTTGCCCAGGCTGGAGTGCCGTAGTGCAATCTCGGCTTACTGCAACTTCCGCCTTCTGGGTTCAAGTGATTCTCCTGCCTCACCATCCCGAGTAGCTGGGACTACAGGAATGTGTTACCACGCCCAGCTAATTTTTTGTATTTTTAGTAGAGACAGGGTTTCATTGTGTTAGCCAGGATGGTCTCAATCTCCTGACCTCGTGATCTGTCCACCTCGGTCTCCCAAAGAGCTGTGATTACAGGCGTGAGCCACTGTGCCCAGCCCAGCATATTTTATATTTTATTCATCCTGGGACTTCTAGATGGGTGGCTTCAAGAGGATTGACCAGATGAGCATCCTAAACAGAACCAGGTGGCTGTGATTTTTCAGACTCAGCATCCCTCTGGCTGCCTGGACCACCCACACGGTGGGTCAATGTGGAATAGCAGAAGGAGCACTGAACCGAGAAATCTCAAATTGACTCAACTCCCAGCTTGGACACTAATTTCCTGTATGACTCTGACCAAGTGACATAACCCCATGGGACTCTGACCTCCTCCTTTGACATGGAGGAAGTCTTATTAAGTAATAATGTCCTTTGCACATGCCCTTCGCACAGAACTCCAGAGATACCAGGGTAGGGATGGCCTGCTTGCTAGCTGGCCTTGGAATATGATGGTGAGATTCCTGTGGCCTAGGAATTGTGACTGGCTCTGACGTTCCCTCACTGCGTGACCCCGAACTGGACATTTCACTTCTCCAATTCCCACTTTCCTTATTTATAAAACGGTGATAATGATTCATGGCCTTTCTAACTTACAGGGCTGAAGTGGGAGGAGCTGTCAGATGAGGTAAGGAATATTTATGTACCGTATATTCATTTACATGCCATGCATGTATTGGCTAATAACATAATACCTACTAAACTGTGGTTCACCTTTTATGGCATTGAAACCAAGAATGGTTCTGGCAACTTCACGAAATGAAATCTGGATTTTGAGATCAAAGCCTTGGGTTCAAATGCCAACTCCACTAGTTATGGTTCGGGGTCCTTGACTAGTGACTTCTTTTTAATTCCACTCTCCTCTTTTGAACAGTTGGGATAACAATAGCTGCCTCTTGCCTGATATTCCCCTGGTGCACACCATAGTCCTAAGTGAGTTAGTGCTGAGCTTTTCCATTTCCCTGCACCTGCTCAAAATAGAAACCACACTGACAAGAAGTTGAGATATGGGGCCTAAATCTAGGACCTATTTGCAATGACGGTTGTAAACTGAATTCTGGAATCACAGATTTTCATATCATTTCAACCAAACCTTTACTTTAGTAGCAAAGTAACCAGGTGTCCAACAGAAAGCAAACCCTCCTGCAGTTTCACTGCAAGACTTGAAGTGAAAAGAACCTCAAAAATATGTGAGCCACAGGAGTAACACAGGACCAGAGCAGGATTGGTAGACACTTGAGGTTCCAGAAAGGCTAAAGATAGACTAAAAACAGATCCCATTCCTTGAGGAACTTACAGGTGACCCTTGGATTCCTGGTGGTCCAGCAGCTCCTGCAATTCCATCTGCCCCCTAAAAAAGACAAGGCAGAAAGCTAGTTTCTTGTGCATCTGGACAGAGGTCATTAGCACCCTCTGCTTTAAATACAAAGCAAATGATACGGTTGGTTATTTGTCCCCTTCAAATCTCACGTTTAAATGTGGTTCCCAACATTGTAGGTGGGTCCTGGTGGGAGGTGATTGAATCATGGGGACAGATCTCTCACGAATGCTTTAGCACAATCCCCTTGGTGACAAGTGAGCTCCCACTCAGTTCATGCAAGATCTGGTTGTTTAAAAGTCTAGGACTTCCCCACCCTTACTCTCTTGCTCCTGCTCTTGCCATGTGACACACCTGGCCTTCCTCTATGATGGGAAGTTCCCTGTGGTCTCATCAGAAGTCAGCCAGATGCTGATACCATGTTCGTACAATCTACAGAACTGAGTCAATAAATCTCTTTTCTTTATAAATGATTCAACCTCAGGTATTTCCTTGTAGCAATGTAAAAACAGCCTAATATGGCAACATGCAGATCTTACATTCTGTGCCCTTTCCTAGCTTCCTGTACCATAAATATTTCAAACATGCTTCTGCCTCTTCATCAGGCTGAGCTATTCTCTGGGAATACAAGATGTTGGGAGAACAGCATCCACATTTTAGGAAGGGCCAATGCATTAGCCAGGCAGTCACCCCTTTGAAAACAGTAAAGGAAATCACTTCAGGATGGGCATTTTCAGCTAGTATCCAGTAACATTTCAGGACAAAAAGCAATACATGGACAACTAGATTTATCTTCCAGGAGATTAGGAAGGCAATTGCTGTGTCAACTCAAGGGTGAAGAGATGCACAGATGGATGAATGGAAGAAGACTTCTATGCAGCTGAGCAAGGAGCTCAAAGTGAGCTCCAGGCACACTTTTGCCAGGGGCTCTTGCATATGCTGTTTTTCCCCCTATATTCTAGTCCCCCACATATGCACAGGCCTCATACCCTCCCATCCTGCAGGTCTTAGCTTAGATATCAGCTTCTCAGTGAAAGGTTTTCTGCCTACCAGACCCCAAATTGAAAGACTTACCCTTCATCATCCCTGTCCTTGTCTGTCTACCTTCCTCCATAGCACCTGCAAACATCTGACATGCTAGTGTTTATTTATTTCTTATTTATTTATTGTCTATCTCCTTCCACACACCTCCTACTTCATGAGGTCAAGAACTTCCATTTTATTTCCTTCTCACTGGAACTAAAACAGTACCCGGGATATAGTAAATATTCAATATTCTTGAATAAATGAATGAATTAGAAGTCGAACTAACCGGGTTATAAAGGCAGCAGTTCTTTAGACAAATTCACATCTATGCCTCTTACTAGCTTTGGTTGAGTCATGTAACATCTCTAAGCTTTAGTTTCCTTAACAGTGAAAGGCTGGAAACTGCACATGCCATTAGGAAGGGGAGGAGTAATGAGGCAATGCTTACAAGGTGCTAGGCTTAGAAGAGAGGGTATCAGTCAGAGTGTAGCCTCTTACAGTCAGAGTTCCTGAGCTGATATCCCATTTCTCCACTGAACAGCTGTGGAGAAGCTTAGGAAAGTTACCTGACCCCTCTGTGCTTCAGTTCCTTTGTAAAATGAAGGAAAAGAACAGCGCCTATTTTATGTGGGTTGCTGAGAAAATGGAATTCATGATACATAAGGAGTTAGCACCAGAGAAATGCTAAGGGCTGTCCAATAGGGAACTTCCATGAATAGAAGTGCCTATTGTCCACCCCAAGACAAGGAATCCTGCATATATTAACTAAATATAAAAGCATAAACAAGCAAGTTCCCACAGTACTCTAATGATGTCTTTCCAGTAGCCTGTATTTAATCGTTGCATACTTTTATCGAGTGCCTAAATTGTACTAGGTACAAGCCAAATGTTAGAGACACAAAAATGACTACATCATGGTCTTAGACCTCCAGGAAATTTGAGATAGCTGTAGAAGATCTGTCTTATTTTCTATGTATGACAAACTTCTAGGGCAGGATGCAGTTGGATGTGTCTCTATCGCTTCTACTAGGTAGGGACCCAGTAAATGTTCATGAAAAAAAGGGATAGTGATAATATTTTAACAAGTAGCCTAAGGTTCATGCTTTAATTAAATATCTAGTCCAAAGCTAATATAACAAATCTAAATTTTTCTACATAACTTTGATAAAAACCTTCTGGCAGCCTAGAGTCTGGAATCTTGCCAAGTTGGAACAAAACTTCCTCCTGCATATGGGGATGGGGTAAGGGTTTTATCTGGAATAAGGATGCTGATTGAGCACCAGAAAATAAACACCAAAAGAAAGAGCTTTGTCAGCTCGCTACCCATATCCCTGTGTATTTCCAACAGGGCCTGACAATTAATAAGCACTTGAAAACAAGCAACAACAAAGAGTAGAACTAAAACAATGCCTCCATGACCAGAAAGGCTAATTTTCTGCTGTGGAGTTGCTTCTGCATGACTGGCTGCTGAACCTAAACAGGCAGCTGCCTCAGCATCCATTCCCACAGTCTATTAACAGTACAAGGCACAACACAAAATAGAAGCTCAATAAACATCTGCCAAGTGAACTGAAAGCATTAATCAGCTGGAGACAGACAAGCTGGCTTCTGATTATGATTGTTTCTGGGCCTCCAATACATCATCTAGCATGAGAATAATAAGCCAGGAGTCATTTCCTACAGTAGTCGTAGAGTTCTAACTTACTGCAGCTTCCAGTGAGAAGAGATCAGGATTTTGGTTTCACTGGGAACATGTTATAGGGTTTGGAACTACCAGGGTGGAGTGGGCATGAGGCTGTAATCCTTTATTCATTTGCTGAGATCCGCAGCTGTTAAGGTGTACAATGTCATTAAGGAAGCTAATGTCATCATAATATAAAATTATTCATGAATAAACTATTTTTAAGTAAAATTAGTTGCCTCTCAAATGCCCCTCTTTGCTTAACACTAACACCTCTCCCGACTACCAATTGTATCAACATCATTATCAGTTTCTCTTTTTGCTGATTGTCAAATGCTACAAAATCCAATAATATGCAAATACAGTGCAAAGAAATTACTAAGTGAAATTATAAACCTTGAAAGAATTGTAGAATTTTGTGAAGTTAAATGATAGCAAACTGATAAATTCCCTACAATATTCTTCACAAATGTGCACATGGCAGAGTTGGGCCAGGTAAGATGTGAGGCTGATAAATTAAAAATAATATTAACATCAAAGGCACATGGGAGGAAAATGTGTTGAATATTAAAGACTTAAAGTAGGCTTTCTGGGAAACCGAATAGTGCTTTTGTAGATAATTTACCTTTTTGTGAGTTTGCTCTAAAAGTCAACATGAAGTGAAAGATACCATGTCATGTTTTCATCTGATTTTATTGAAAATATACACTTAAAACAACGTAATTTATTCTCCTAATTAACACACAGTTACAACTAGAAGTCGAGTTGTTTAAAAAGAAGACAAAGCAAGCTTAATTTCATATATTTTAAATTTATACTCCTAACTGAACCTCTTCTCACTATACTTTTGAACAGGGTATTTCCTATTTGAAGGGGATTCCTTTTCAGTGGTCTTTCAGTCATTCCAGAAATCCTCTCCTTGCAAGGTCTGGGACAACGGTCTCGTGCGGAACCCATGGGAAATCCCAGGGGACTGATCCTGGGCTTGGCAGGAACACTAATTTCCAGTACCTGTTGCCATGGCTACCCGTGATGGATATGTGGGCTGCAACAGCAGTGGACTCTGATCAGAGGAGGAACATGACTAATCTATGGGCAGCCTACACTGAAGGGAGAGGGAAATGCTGAGAAGGGCACCAGTCAATGTCTACGCTACAGCTACTGTAAGAGCAGAGAGAACATCTGCTCAGGAGGACCAGTAGAGATCATTGAGATAATAACAAGACAGTTTCCCTATAACATGGGGAAAGCTGCTTACGATTTCTCATTTTCTACCTTCTTTGCTTGACATGATAACCTTGAAATACTGGCTTCCTACCCACCCAAGCTCAATTTGAAAAAAGAAGAAGCAAATCTGTCGTTTTGCCAATGTCCCCCAATCCCGACATCACTCTAATTACATGGTCCCTCAAGCCTACTCCAGACCCTCTGCACTTTCCCCCACACGCCTATGGGACTTGCATTTTTGGGTCATCTCTGTCACCTTTTGGGTATTGGCCCATCCCTTAAAATGAGAGACATGTTCAGTGTCATATCATGCCTGGTGAGTACAGATATGCATTCAAATGTCAAGGCCAAAAGAGGAGGGGATTAAAAATGATTACTTACTGGTGGCCCAGGGTTCCCTGGGGGCCCCATGAAACCTGGAACTCCAGGATGACCCTAGGAAAATAAAAGATGCAATTCTTTAAAGTGACTCTAAAAAATACTTTTTACTTTGTGCAAATATCAAATTTCAGGAAACAATCCAGAATCCACCTTCCAACCCTACAAACAATTTTGATTAAAGACACTGACAATAAAAGGGACTTCTTTTTATGTATCTCAATAGTACCTGACAACATTTATAAAAACAAATATATCCTGAAAGTGGATTTGCTTCAAAATAAGGTGTGGGCAGGGGGTGTGGAGAAATGGTTGAGGATAGAAATGAAAACAGGAGGGGTCATAATAATTGAAAGTGGTTGTGGTTAAGTGCAGGGTACATAAAGGTTCATTTTATTACAGTCTTTATTATTTACATATGCTTGAAGTGTTTCATAATAAAAACATAAAACACAAATAAATGCACACAAACACAATGTACACAATGGAAATGGTTAGGTTAACTGAATTACAGCCTTCATATCCCGGCAATATTACAGTTATTTTAAGCAAGAGATTTGTTTCTCCATGTGTAGAGAAGTCTATTGCATATTATAGAATAAGCTGAAAAAGTTATAGAACAAAGCTCGGAATCTAACACTTAGTCTTGTACAACAATGTTATGAAACCAAACAAACCACCAAGAAAGAAATGATTTCTCTGCCCTCCACCTCCAAGCCTTACCACTGAAACCACAGGCTACACCATTCAATGTAGAGTACATTGCATTTAATAAGTCATTCTTATAAGAATAATCCAAACACATTTTGTTTTTCCAAATATAGAAGAGACTTTAGCCGAGGAGCTCATTCAGACTTTGAGCACAGCTCTCATCTCACTGCCTGTGGGTTACTCATTCATGTCCCTCATGCCCTCACTGAACTGCAAGCCCAGTGAGGTCAGCAGTCTGTCCGCGAGTCATTCCAGATCTCAGAGCCAGGTGCAGTACCTGGCATGGAATTGGCTGACAATGAGCACTGGCTGTGAGATACAGAAGAGAGGGAGAAGTAAAGGGGAGGGCAGTTGGGAGAGGAGAGAAAAGAGAACAGGGAAAAGGATGACAGCAGCAAAGCTGGTAGAATTGTACTGGGCAGAAATCAGCTGGTTGCACTGGATAGAGGACGATAGGGAGGACATGCTCAGATCCACAGAGAGAGCAGCGAGCCCTCATTGGTACCATCCTATAGCACGTTAGGAGCAGTGGTCCAGCAGGCCTGGATATGCACTGACCAGAGCATGGAGTGTCTGTGAAGCATTTCAGCTAGCACCAAGAGAGCAAGATAACAGTAACTTGAGATGATGGGAGGGAAGAAGGGGGTATTTTGTAATGAATGACCATTTCAGTGGAAAAAAAAAAAAAAACAGTAAAGGTAAAATAGTACAAAAAGAAAGAAATGAAAAAGGAAAAGGAAAGAAAAGGAAGGAAGAAACAAAAGGAAAGGAAAGGGGAAAGGAAAGGAAAGGAAAGGAAAGGAAAGGAAAGGAAAGGAAAGGAAAGGAAAGGAAAGGAAAGGAACGGAACGGAACGGAAAGGAAAAGAAAGGAAAGGGGAAAGGAAAAGAAAGGAAAAGAAAGAAAAGGGGAAAGGAAAGGAAAGGGGAAGGAAGGAAGGAAGGAAGGAAGGAAGGAAGGAAGGAAGGAAGGAAGGAAAGGAGGGAGGAAGGGCGGGCAGGCAGTCTTCTCTGGGAGAGAGAAGGGAAAGAGGGCACTTACAGTGAACCAGAGATACCAAGATGAAAACCATAAAAATTAGATTTTTAAAAATCCTGCTACAGGCAAAGAAGAGACAAGGAATGACATTATACAATGGAAGCCACCTCGGAGAAACAGTGCTCCTTCTCAGGGTGAATGGTTCCTTATAAAGTGAATTTTTACCTGATCACCTTTCTGTCCAACCTCACCATCTGTACCACGTTCTCCTTGACTTCCCTTGAAAGGAAAAACAGAAAGGAAAGATGTCACTGGAAACTTTAACAGAGAAACAAAAAGCATTTTCATGCATCCATTCATTCATTCATTCATTCATTCATTCCGCAAAAACCTCTTATCAAGTTCTTGTGGTAGCTCAGACACGGTGGCAGCAGATAGATAGAAACAGGGCCTTGTTGAGGATGTGTGATAAAATGGCTTCACTGGGATTTGAAGTACGGGGTTGGAGAGGGGGCAGCAGGAAATGGGGCTGGGGAGGCAGGCAGGGTTCATTTCTTTGAGAGCTTTGCATGTCAACATCTGATGTTAGATTTAATTGTAGGCACTGGAAACCATTAAAAGGATGAGTAGTTGTCCTAGGTTCTAGCTGTGGGTGTAGTGTGGGATAGGCTAGTGGTCCAGGCTATAGAGAAAAGGGTCGGTTAAAAAACAAGTGGTGTTCCAGGTGTGGCAGGAAAAGAGGCAGAAAAAAACCAGGGTCTGCAGGCCTTGCAGAATAGGTATGAGGGTGAGGGAGAAGCAGAAGTTTAGATGGTGGCAGGAGGAGCAGCAGCACCACACAGGAAGCTTTGGAAGAATTTATCTACACATAAGTTTCTTGCTCCCTCCCTTACTAGCTGTGAGACTTTGAGGAGCCACTTCACTAAAATTGCTCAAGTTGTTTGTTTGTTTTGTAACCTGCAAGAACAAGAAAATAATGATGCCTACCTCATGAAATGTTAGAGAATAAAATAATAAATGGGAAACAGCATAGAGCCCAGAACACAGTAAGAGCTCAATAAATCTTAGGTATAATTATTATCTTTATTATTTTGCCACTTGCTAACTGTGTGTCATTGGACAAGACAATTAAACTCTCTGTCTGCTTCGAGAATCATAAAATAATCTTTGTCATGGGGTTGCTGTGAGAGTTAAATGACCTACAATAGACAAAGTGCTTAGACTTATAACAGGTTGTGTGTTAGCTCTCAATAAACATTAGCTATCATCACTCTCTTTGTCATTATCACCATGATGATCATCATGATCATCATCATCACCATCACCATTGTTATTATTCCATAACCATCATCACCATAATCACGATCATAATCACGATCACCATCAACATTAGCACGACCAGAGCAATTATCATCACTGTCACCATCATCATCATCATCCTCATCTTCACCATCATCATCATTGTCTACATCATAATTATCAACAACACCACAACTATGGTCATCATCACCATCATCCTCATCCTCATCGTCATCATTATTGCCATTGTCATCATCATCATGGTCATCAAGATGCTCAAAATATACAACCTACCAAAAATACTTTTTACAGACCACCCATGAAAGTAACAGCCAAAGGTTCCAATCCTTTAACTATTATCTACCTTAGCTCTACCTTTGTTAACGAGTGTGTTTCTGTAAAATGTTTTTAAACAAAAGCATTTCAATTCCTTTAAAAGAATGTATTATGTAGTAAACAGGTTTGTGGCAGCAGGTCAATCTTAGCTGTGGTTCTATGCCTGTCGCCCCTTATCTTTGCATTCTTAAACATATAATGTTCCCTCTCTGGTCTCAGTTTGTTCATCTAGTAAATAAAGGATGAGGGGCAGGTCCATCTAGGAGGGTCCTTCCAGGGGTCCAGTGCCCCCAAATTCTCTCATGGAAACATCAAGTCCAGCTCTCTTTCAATCCAGACTGTTCTACCACCTCAGCAGACCACTGATGACAGTGACTACACAATAATCACCCCTCTCTTCCTGTGATATATTAGGAGGGTTAGGCGAGCTCATATCTGTGAAGTGCTAAATACCATTGTTTAGAAGAGAAAAAAATGGAGTCAGAGAGAAAGAGCATTTCTTCTGACATTTTTCTATGTAATTATTTTTACTGTTTCTAAATCTAAATAAAGGCAGCACACCGTCTGCAGACCATGTTGTACTCAACGAAAAGAAGTGACATAGAATAGCCCACTGCTTCCTTAACATTTAGGACAATTACCTTAAAAGTAAATGGCTTCCTTTCAAATTCCAGTCCTCAGTCTGGGTTTAGAATACTTTCAACACTCATGTAGCAACATTGAAAATGTCAGCAGCTCAAGGATCTCCACAGTTGTCCCTGTCTCCTACTCCAACGTAGTCAGGGATCAAAGCAAACACACCCACCCCCAAGCCTGACTCACTTCCTTCCAGAGAAGGGGGCTGACATTTACAGAGCCCCGACTCTTCCAGGAACTCTGCCAAGGCTTCCCACATGATATCCCATTACATATATTTCCTTGTTTATATCCTGAACTGATGCAAAAATATTTAATACGTCTTTATTCTCTTATTGAGCCAGTAAGTCTACTCTATGAGGTAGGGCTTATTATCAGAGTGTTAGATAATAAATCTGAAGTCCAGCCCAGTTCAGTCACTCACCTGAGCTCACAAAGCTTATAGAAAGCAAGGTCTGGAATCTAATCCAGATCCATTTGTCTGATGATCAAATATCCAAGCTGGCTTTCTCTGCCCGTATTACTTTTCTGGCTATTTTCCTAGACCATGATGCCTTGTCCAACTAGTTTCAAAACGTCAAGTGCACTGGATTTATAGTCAGAAAGACTGAGTGACTATGCTGAGCATGGGCCAGATACCTTTCTATACACTGGAGATATAACAGTCAACAAAACAGATAAAAACCCTGTCCACTGGGAATTCATATTCCAGGGAGATTACCAGCTCATCATTTTGTTAGTTTAGTCCTCTTCAGAAGAGGTTTATTAAAGAGCCATTCCCAGGGCTTAATTCCTCCAGTTGAAAATAAGGAAAGAAACTTTGCCCCACTCTGTTTACTGAAAACACTTACTTTAGAAAACTTGTTATTGTGAGTTTTTTGGGTTTTTTTTTTTTGGTGGTGGGGGGTCTCTTTGAAAGGTATGTAAATACTTTTAAAAGCTAAATGAGACTTTTGCTAGCTTTGTGACCCAGGAAGCCGGGAATGTCTTTCTCAAGGACCTAGGAACCATCTCTTTGAAACAGAATCAACAAAGAAGATAGCATTCCTATCTATCTCCTAGTTCCTGTCAAACAGTAGAAGCCCAACTTCAGCAGATGACCGGCTCCAAGTTGCAAATCCATTTCCTGCCATGAAGATGTGAGAAGTTTACCTTTGCTTTGAATAAGGTCAATTAGTTAACACAGACACACAGACACCCACCGCAATTACCAGGTGAATCTAGGAAGAACATGTGGTACCATTAAATCTTCTCACTTAAGGACTAGTTATTGCTTATCTTGAGAACATGTATGTGATAGGCAGCTGTATCAGCTTGGCTATCTAAAAGAGTAGATTTCTTTCTGTCTTTGCAGTCTCTTAGCATATTGTCTGTAATGCAAATCACATTCTGGTTTAATGCTATTCAATAATAAAATTGTTTTCTTTCTCTTCTACCTTCATGGAAAACCTCTCTGAGTTAGGAGAAGATTTTGTTTTTAATTACATTTTTCCAGCACCATCATGTGCTAAGCACATGATAAAACAATCATTTGGAAGGTACATTCATACCAGTAATTGCGCTAAGAGTGCTGTCCTTCATGAATACACTGAACAGGCGATTTTCTCAAAAGGTTTTCAAACTGTTGAGGGCAGGGACTAAACTTTCCCCGGTTAGTAACTCTCTACTACTCTCAGAACAAACCCTTCTCCTAAACTTTTATGTGCTGTTGTCCTGCTTGGAAAACCTTTCTCCATCGATAGCTGGTAACTTCCTGACTAACCCTCCAATGCAACTAAAACCCTGCCTCCTCCAGGTGGCAACTAAAACCCTGCCTCCTCCAGGTGACAATTAAAATCCTACCTCCTCCAGGTGGCCTTCACAGGTTACCCCTTGTTCCATGGTGTTAGTTTTCTTTCAGTTGTTTACTCTTCTTCTGACAATTTGTTGTGGTTGTTGTTAACTCAAATGAAGCAAGTATTATAAGGACCACTTGCAGTTACATGTATTAAATGCTTCCTACCTGCTGTGATTTGTAAATTCCCCTTCTTCAGTTCTCACATTCTCATTCTGAGACAGGTTGTACAGTTCTTTCTCAGATGAGGGACACAAGGTACTGATGAGGGACCCAAGGTTCAGATAAATAAATGCCCAAGTCCTATAATTAGCAAGAAAAATTCACTTAACTAATAAGAGGCATAGCGGGTTGGGGACCACTGGCTTCCAGATCCCAGGCCTGTGTCCACGGCCCTTTTTGGCTTCCTGCCTCCATCATACATTCCTAAGTGTTCGCTGCAAGCTTGTGGGTCTTTCTTCTCTGTCACAGAATCAGGCTGTGGAAGGAATGGCCCATATCTGACCTCTCTATATACCTCCTGACTTGAAAGGAAACTGTTAAGGTGATGCTTGGTGAGAATCTTTCAGAATTGTGGCAGTTATGTATGGAAAGAATTTTCTGCTGTGGGAAAGAACATGGAGTAAGTGGCTCCGGGTTATTTTCTGGGCAGGATGGGAATCCCAAGCCTTTTTCAGGTAGTGCCAATGGCAGCAGGTATTATCTCTGCCTCCTTGGAGTCATCCATACCCTTCAAATGAGGACTTTTGCTCATTGGGTGTCTCTGGGTCCATGACAGGCCCCCTTTAGGTCCTACTACTGGTTGGTAACATGTGATGAGAAAGAAATAAAAACGCTTTTTGTAGGGGACAGAATAGTCATCATTTCCAACCCAGACAAGGCATTTACGTCTGACTCTGTAGAATACACGCTCCCAGGGTCATTGCTGTGGTTACCATCTTGTTGCTTCTTTCTCCTTTACACAGATCATAATCACAACTGCAGCAACAATCTCCAGACCCTGTATCTTAAAGTTAGTGTTTTATGCAAGTTCATAGTACTAGAATGGAGCTCTGTAGTTGACCATGTGGCATGAACCTCCTCATGCTGGCCACTGAAGAGAGCAGCTGCAAATCTGTAAGATAAATCTTGGGGAAGCTGCTTCCCTGATGCTGTGCCGCAGTTGCAAAGGAACCAAACCCTCTTGGCAGTGCATGAGACCAATGAACGCCCAGAGCCTTTGGTTGTGAAAGGATGCTGACAATAATTGTAAGTACTCCATCAAGGGTTGCATTTTCAGTTTACAAACTCATCTTCACATCCCCAAGTCTAGTGGAGATACTATTTGATAAATGAAGTTGAACAGAGAGGAAATGAAACAGTCCTTCCGTCTATTTTCTGGAAAGTGGTGTGGGGTAAATGACAAGCATAGAAGTTGGCTTGGCTTTGAAGCCAAGGACCACAATAGACTGAGTCCACGGAGGACATATTTAACCCTTCTGTGACGCATTTTCTCAACAGTAAGTGGTGATAAGGGGCAGCTATTGCTGACAGGAGCATTAGCAGATATAGTGTAAACTAAAGCATTGCACCCCACTAGGAGCTGTCCTGGGTGCTGGTGCTGGTATCAGCTATTACTAAAGAGTATGACAGGACAATAACTACTTGGGGTACTGAAGTTGGACTAGCAGGGGTCAACCCCAGTTATAGTACCTGCTAGTTTTGTAGCTGTGGCATTTAATCTTGTTAAACCTTAGTTTCCTCATCTGTAAAGTGAAACAACAGCTCTGCCTCCTAGCATCATGCTGACCATTGCAGGAGATACTAACCTGCTCCTTGGAACACTGAGCACCCTGCCCAATGCAACTGCCTGGGGCTCATCATGCAGGGTTAGACCACATGCCCCAAGGACTTCTTGTGGTTGGAGTGACCATCAACTCCTAAATGGAGCAAGAAGAACCCCTGTCTTTCAGATGCAGCACTAATTGTTTTCTTTTTTTCTCGATGGAAGCTTTCTATTCTCAGGGTATTTAAAGGAGCAAGCCCTCCATTGAAGCAAATTACAAGGGAACAAAAGCAGGGCCATTACTAAAAACATCAGCACTGCATGCAGGGTTGGGCTGAAGGAGAAAACAGTCCATACTTCATGGAGCTAACTCCTTATCTGTTTAATTGATATGCTTTACTTCTTTGAATAAAGACAATTCTGGCCGGGTGTGGTGGCCCACACCTCTAATTTCAGCACTTTGGGAGGCCAAGGCGGGCAGACCAAGAGGTCAGGAGTTTGAGACCAGCCTGACCAATATGGTGAAACCCCATCTCTACTAAAAACACAAAAATTAGCTGGATGTGGTGGCATGCACCTGTAGTCCCAGCTACTCAGGGGGCTGAGACAGCAGAATCACTTGAACCTGAGAGGTGGAAGTTTCAGTGAGCTGAGATTGCAACACTGCACTCCAGCCTGGGCAACAGAGCAAGACTCCACCTTTTTAAAAAAAGGCAATTCCTCTTCAGCAGAGGCTAAGCCCAGCAGCCAGCAAGTTGACAGCAAAGATTACTTAAGGTTCAGGTAAAATTTGAAATTACAAGGTGAGAAGCCTGGCCTCATCTGGCGATCCCAGAAAGAGAAGGTCATGCCCAGTAAGGAGTTCCTACATTTGAAGATGCTGCACTTTCCTGATGCCTTTCAATCTAACACTGCCCCGGGGAAATCTCTTGTTCTATCTGCACTGAGATCTGATATCTATAACTCCTGATGCAGGAGTCTTGCCTCTGTCAAAACCCTCTAAATCTTCACAGTCCACGGGTCATGATAGCTAGACGTCTTAACCTGCCAGCTAGCGTCTGGGAGACCTGGGTGTTTTCCATTCTGTTATGCCACAAAGCTGGTGTCGTTGTCACAGCACAGAATTGTTGGGTTTTTTGCTTGCTTTTTTACAGTCATGACAACAGTGCCAACAACCTTTTCCAGGACTGGGCCTATGGTAAGGAAAGTGAATCACTTACCTTGGGTACTGAATACCTCTTGCTGAGAAGCCAAGAGAAATAATATCCCTATGCAATATAGATAGATAGATAGATAGATAGATAGATAGATAGATAGATAGATGATAGATGATAGATAGATAGATAGACAGACAGACAGACAGATAGATAGACAGATAGATTGCAAAGGGATGTTATTTTATATATATTATTTTTTCAATTTTTTTTTTCTTGAGACAGGGTCTCACTCTGTCACCCAGACTGGAGTGCCGTGGCACGATCTTCACTCACTACAACCTCTGTCTCCTGGGTTCAAGTGATTCTCATGCCTTAGCCTCCCGAGTAGCTGGGATTACAGGTATGTGTTACCACACCTGGCTAATTTCTGTTCTTAGTAGAAATGAGGTTTCACCATGTTGGCCAAGTAGCTGGGATTACAGATGTGCACCACCATCCCTAGCTAATTTTTGTATTTTTCGTAGAGACGGGGTTCCACCATGTTGGCCAGGCTGGTCTTGAACTCCCAGCCTCATGTGACCTATCTGCCTCAGTCTCCCAAAGTGCTGGGATTACAGGTGGTAGCCACTGTGCCTGACCCCTATGCAATATTTTAAAAAGTCAATCTAAAATAACTTAAGATGATTGAAATAGCAAAATGTAAATAAACACAGGTATCTGACGCCGCTGGTATTTGGCAGAAGTGAGTTAGGTAGGTCATTCAAGTGGAGGGTGGGGTCATGTCTTTATTTTAAATTTTGATATTTTGTTCCTCATGAAATGATTGCATTACTTTTAAATTTTATAAAATATGGCAGGCCAGGCGCGGCGGCTCACACCTGTAATCCCAGTACTTTGGGAGGCCAAGGCGAGCAGATCACGAGGTCAGGAGATGGAGACCATCCTGGCTAAAACAGTGAAACCCCGTCTCTACTAAAAATACAGAAAATAAAAATTAAAAAAAATTAACCGGGCATAGTGGCAAGTGCCTGTAATCCCAGCTACTCGGGAGGCTGAGGCAGAAGAATGGCGTGAACCAGGGAGGCAGAGCTTGCAGTGAGCTGAGATTGCACCACTGCACTCCAGCCTGGGCAACTGAGTGAGACTCTGTCTCAAAAAATAATAATAATAATAATGCATTAAAGTATTATTTATCTAGGTTGCTGAGGTTTCTGACTTCTTCAATTTTATTCCCGAATCCTCACCCTAAATATGGGGCTGCCACCACTGTGACCACAAGGGCTAAAAAAGCTAATGTCAAATGAGCACTTACAATTGAGAAATAAAAATAAAATCCTAGGCCCCCTAACCAACTGTACAGACCCCCTCTTGGCCAAGGAGACTCAGAAAATCCTTAAAAACTGAGTTCCCAGCCTGACCACCATCTCTGGACTGGTTTTGGCCAACTCACAGAGCATGTGTAGTCAAAGCTTTCACGTCTTCTGCTTCACCTTTTGATGTCAGAGGTTTCAAAACTTTAAAAACTCCACCCTTGGATTATGCTAATGCTGCCATTTTTTGAACACATGACCCATGATGAGGCATGAAACTCAATTTCCCATGCACATGTTTCTCCTTCCATAAAGATTCATGACTTCTCCTATAGCTTTTTAAATACATGCATTTGACCAGCCTGCTCAGCATAAATCCTGCTGCTTCTACCCTGCCCTTGAGGCACTTGCTCTTGGTTTCTGCCGGAGGCTATGCTTCCCAGCCTGCGAGATGGACAGCCTGCAAGTGCAATCCTATGTGAGAAATAAAGGTCTCCTTTCCAAGTCTGTGGGCCTGAGACAGGATAGGCAATCAAGGAAGTAATCATGTTCTCAGGATACAGCAACCGTCCGTAGTGACAGTAAGGACAAGCAACACAATAAGCCTCAGCATTCACATTATAATTAAGCTCATCCATGCAAAGCTATCTTCAGTAGGGACTTTCCCCTCTAGAGAGCATGTGCAGTTAGATTTTGCCCAACCTCAAACTGACCCTTTGTTCATAATAGTAAAAAACATACCCCTTGGTGGAGATTTAAGATGCTAATGAGACATGTGACATATGAACAAGTATGTACAGCTACTGCACATGTGCACCCAGAGGACCACTCAGAACATGCTTATGAGTAATGCCTCTTCCCACCTCCTTATGAATAATCATGTAAGGCTCCCATAAAGGGAGTCTCCCTAGTGCTGGTCTTTGCTGTCTCATCCTTACGAGCAGCCCACCCTGAATCCTCTCTCTCTCAGGTGTACTGTCTGTTCTGCCCCTAACTTTCAAAGTATTCTTTTTCTTTTGCAATAAATTACACGATGCTGCATCTCCTTTGCTGTGTGTCTCTTGTTTAAATTATTTTCAACCAAGAACTGAGGTATCACAATAGCCACACTCTGTCATTCTTCAGTTGATACAAAGTACCAGGCACTGATGGGAGCATTTTGCCTGCAGTTGTCACAGTAATAAGCCTGTAGGGTCATAGTTTTTATAGTCCCTTGTTAACTTTAGGAAACAAAAGGCCAGAGAGGTTAAGAAACTATCCCAAAGTCACACAGCTGAGATGGAATTCTCACCCCAAGGCCTGGCTTCTGAACTTTCTCTCCTAGTGACAATTTTATGCCACTTCTTCTATCAGATGAGGCATGTTATGTCCAGCCAGGCCTCAGGAAGAGACACGGGGACACATTTGGCCCCAAGTGTTGGTGGGGAAGGTGTTTAGTCTGCAGCAGCACAGAGACCACGAGAGATAAGGGAACACACTCTGGGGAGCACCAATGACAGTGGGAAGGGAATGAGGGTGTGGATCTATCTGTCCCCATACCAGCACTCAGGCGCTTTCTTCTTAGAATTAAATACTATCACCGCCAACAGCTCAAACAGCTCCAGCCCCAGCACATTTGTTTTGACAGCCAGAGAGCTTCCCTGCCTATTCTAGGTTTGAGATTATACCCCCCTTTCTCTCAGGCCAGCCTCCCTGGCTTTGGGAAACCACAGAGCCACAGAGCTGCTTTTAGACATGCCTTATCACTCACATGAGAATAACAGTGCTCGTTTGCATTCAAAAAGCACTTTCCTAGTATTTTTCAACTCAGTGCCACGTTCTTTTTATGTATCATATCACTCAATTTTAACAAATCCCTGACACCATTTGTATTTTTGTCATTACTGTGGAGGTGTCTGACCAAAAAACTCACGTCTTAACCAGCAGGTCCCACACAGTCCAATTCTTCCATGCATTTCATACTTTCTAACACGCAGTTGTTTGTAAATGAGCAACTGAGATTCCACAAGTTGAAGTCACCTGCCCATGGTCAATAGGATAGTCAGTGCCATGCTAGACCCAGAACAGGGGTTTTCTGATTTTCAAAACCACTCCTTTACACTGGCTGGCCATCACTCTTCCTTACATTGAGATTAACCATTGAGATGAGCAGAATAGACCCATGCAGATGGTTATGAAGTCTCACTGACCTGTGGTCCAGCTATTCCTGGGGGCCCTGGTAGGCCTGGAGGTCCAGGCTCTCCCTATATCAGGGACACAAGGAAAAAAACGGAAACAAGAATGAGTATCTGGCCCACATCCAGGGTCATCACCAAGCCATCACCCTCACACCTCCATTCACTCATTTTCCACTGGGACTTCCTGGCAGCCACCCCTGCCCCTAGCCTGTCTGAGCAAAGGGTATAGGCAAGTGGTAGTACTGAGTGTGGCTGTGCAACCATGGCGTGACTAACCATTGATGTGGTTAGTTGGTGTGTCTCCAAGATGACGCGATGGCCCCTGCCTCCCATATTTGCAACCTGAAGCAGCCGTCCTGCCATTTGTTCCGCGGTTGGTCTATACGGCCAACAGGACATGACAGAAGTGATGGTGTGTACTTGCTGAGATTAAGATTAGGGTATAAGATGGCTCACTCCCACCCTGGCCTGCCACACCCCCGCCCCGCCCCCTCCAGCTTGCACTTTTTCTATCCAACTACTCATTTTGGGGAAAACCAGTTTCCATGTCTTGATCTCACTCAAGCAGCTCTGCAGAGAGGCCCATGTGGTAAGGAACTGAGGTCTCCATCAACAGCCACAAGAGTGAACCTGGTTGGAAGGGGATCTTCCACCAGATGGACCCTGAGATGACAGAAGCTCAGGGCTTGAGGGTTGCCTCATGGAAGACCTGAGCCAGGACAACCCAGCGAAACCACTTCTGGATTTCTGCCCCAGAAATTTGAGATAATAAATATTTGTTGTTTTAAGCCACTCAGTTTTGGAGCAATCTGCAATGTAGTGATAGACAACTAAAATAGTTGAGAAGAGAGAAAAAGTGTGCTGCACTAAGAAATAGAGTCTGAATTATGTAGCATCTCATTTGTGTGTGTGTGTTTGTGCTTTATAAATATATGTACATGTATAATTACACTGGCGCATATTGCGCGTTCTTTGTAGTTATTTTCATAGCCATTTTCTCATGGTTATTTTCACTTCAAGCTCTGTAATACCTGGAGTGTCAGCTGCTTGACTCTGAGAAAGGACCACCCAGGTGGGAGGGTGGGGGTTCTCGGCCCCCCGCCAGGTCCTGCCAGGGGTCATGGAGCATTGAGTGGTTCTGAACATCAGAATCACTGTGTAGTAGTTGCAGTAAACACACAGAATACAGCAAAGCAACTGTGGTAGAAAGGTCTGGAAAAGACTGATCTAAACATTTCCCTAAGTGATTCAGAAATGCCACCCTGACAGCCTCTGCACTGATATCAAGAATCTTTGAGGTCAAGACTCCTGGAATAAACTCCTAAAGACCCATTTATCTTAATGAACTAAATGATCTTCCGAGCTGTTTAAAATTAAGGCAATGGAAAAGGCTCATGACATGGATGTAAGAACATTCAAACATGTTTATTTACTATCTGATAAAATATGATACAAGAAATGCTGCAAATCAAATAAATGCCTGTTTTTAATAAGTTGATCACCAGGAGAATTTAATTAGGTGAAATTATTCTTAGTCAAATTAGCTTTAGGATTGGCCTCTGTCCCTTCCAGGGTTCCGGAGTGTATGGAGAAATTTCGAGGACTGTGGCACACCCATGGGGTCTATGCTCAAATAGCCTGCGTAGCTGAATCGGTGGAAAGGGAAAAAGCACTGCTTAAGTCTCAGAGAGTCAGAATAAAGGTCATCTTTCACATTTGTGTTTGTATTCCCTGTACCATGTATGGGTAAGATACAAACTACAAATAACAGGCTTAATTCTCTCTTTTTTGAAAAGAAAGAGAATCTCACCTAAGTCTTTTTCTTAAAGCATTTACTTTAGAAAACGGATCATTGTCAGTTCTTTATCTGTCTCTTTGAAATGTGTGTAAATCCTTTTAAAAGGCAAAGAAGACTTTTTTTTTTTTCTTTCCAGTTTGATGACCCAGGACATAAACATGCAAGAAGTTTATTTTCACTTTAGATAAAGCCAATTAGCTAAGACAGAGGGCCATCTGAATTACCAGGTGAATCTAAGATGAACATATGTGACAAATAGCACTGTCAAGACCTCCTACTTGAGGACTAATTATTGCTTACCTTGAGAAAATGTCTGTAATGGACTTTATCTGCTTAGCTATATAAAAGAGTGAGATTTCTTCCTGTCCTTACCATCTCTTAACAGATTGTCTGTAATGCACGTGATATTCAAGTTTAAATTTAATTCAATATTAAAATGGTTTTCTTTCTCTTCTACCTTTGTGAAGAAGTTTTCTGGGTTGGGAGGAGATTTTGTTTTTAATTCTATTTCCCCGGCACCCATGAAACTCCCTACTTCTGTTTTGCCCCAGGACAGACCATGAACTCCTTTAGAATAGAGTCTCAGCCTTTTTCTTCTGAACCTCCCCATTGTCTACATGTTGACTGACGCATAAGACACACGTAATGGGGTGTCATAAACAGGCAATGACAAGGGATTGAATGCATGCATGAATGGACGGATCCATTGATTGATCTATGAGTCTGAAGTGCTTATGTTGGTGCCTATTACATAGTAGATAGGCAAAGTTGTTGGATGATAAAAGAAAGGAAGGGAGAAAGATGGGGAGGCAAGGAATGTAACTGAATGAGTATATGTTTCCAGGTGTCAGCATGTACTGAAAAGTCACAATCAACATCTTCTTAAAGTAACAAAGACCCATAGATACCCAGTTCTTACCATTTCCATAGCTGTGTCCCACAACTCCGTATTCCTCATCTATCTTGAATCTTGAACCCCTGAAACCCTGAACACCTTTGGAGGCAGCTAGGGCAATATGAGATCTCCAGAATGATATTTTCATTGTGATGATAAAAATCAAGTTTCCCCTTTTCTCCTTACCTTTTTCCCTTCTGTGCCTTCTTTCCCTGGCTTTCCTGGGAGACCTTTGTCCCCCTTAAAACCTGGTAGACCAGGGAGGCCTGGGGGGCCAGGAGGGCAGTCACTGCACACATCCTGAGAGGGGAGAGAGGGAGGGACAAGCAGAGAATGACTAGCAAACACAGTTTCAAAGCAAAGCAAAGTAGCCCCGGCTGCTGCCTCTCCAGATGGAGATTTTGTTTTTAAATACCAGAGAAGATAGAAAAGCAAATAGGTGGACTGAGTCATGATCCAAATACTTTTGTGTCTAAACTTTGCATTTTCCCTTTCTTCACTGAAAGTTAGGTTTCGGCACTGACATGTCTGGATATTCCTCCATTTCCTCCTACTTCCACGCAGACTTCTGGAAGGATAGCCTGAGGAAATGATGTCAAAAATTCATGTAAAATGATCTGTGAGCATCTGAAAACATTAACAGAGCAAATTTAATACAAACATTTAGTATTACTAAAAATAGCATGCTCTGTCCCTGATGTTAGAGGCCAAGCTGGGAGCTGAATTCTCCGTTCTGAGTTTGCCCAAGCCAAGTGGTTTCTGAACAAGGAAGAAGGATAAACAAGGCGACAGGCACACACCCTTGGGACTTTGTTTCTGTGACACAATCCAGGCTCTGACCATGCTTAGCTTTATTTTTTACCCAAGGTAAGCATTTAATAAATGGTCCCTGGAGTTGGGCTTTGTTCTACTTCTTTACGGCAGGTAAATACTGCTCCTTGAGTAAATTTAAAGTCCTCTGAGCCCGGAGCATGTGTTTTCTGATTTGTCGGATCTTACAGTTTGGAGCACACTATGCGCTAAACAAAACTCACCTGACTGTACTCCAGCCTGCCTCCTCCACCTGCCTCGTGGTTTACCTCCTCCATGCCCTTCTCTCTAATCTTCCCTCTCATCCACCCTGCCTGTCTCCTTGTAATAGGAATTTAATGGATAACACAAGTAAAGCACTTAGAATACTCTCAAGAAAGATTAGATAGATGGATAGATAGATGATAGATAGATACACAGATATATAGATAGATAATGCCCACACATTTAGCCATTATTGCTAATTTATTTATTCACTCAGTCATTCACTCATTGAAAAAATACTTGAAAGGCACCTACTATGTGTCGGGCACTGTGATAAGTTTGGGACCACAGTGGGTGTGTGTCTTGAAGAGCTCTCAGTTCAACACTGTCAACTGACACAAACACATGCACTAACTATGGTCTTTTGAAAGCCCTACCAAAGGGATCTGCAAAAATCTGTGCAAGCTGCACTGTTCACAGTCCATGAGGTGAAGCTGCAGGTGATTTCGTTTTCATCTTGGTCTCCGATTTCAGGATGGTAAAACTTTTCCATCACAAAAGCATCTCTGAATGGCCTACCTTCCTTTTACTTGTTTCACCTACTCAGTCTTTGGAGATTCTTTAGTAATCTTCGTCTCCAAGAAGCCTTCCTGATTGCCTGAGGATGGGGACAGGCTCCTCCTGCTCCCGGAAATCTCAGGAATCCTCACTACTGAAGTACTAATCTCCTTGTTGGAATGGTCTTTTATTCCATCCTGTCTCCACCAGGCAAACAGAAGGTATAAGCACTCAGAGGACAGAGGTAGAATTATCTTTATATGCCAAATTCATAGCAAATATTCTTCCACAGGGCATGAGTGCTATAAATGAATGAATCAGGCAACCCAACCAACTAACCAACTGACTGACCAACCAACCGATTAACTGTCCGCCTGACATTCTGGCGACTTGGGCCATCTTCCTTTAGCGGGTAGTTTGCAAAGCTGATTGGGTGATTTGGAGGGTGTGAAGAGTTAAATATTGGGATATATAAAGCAAGAGTGCATGAGATATTCAGCTTAATTAGATGAGCTGCTTTTGATAACTGTGTTTTGCTTGGAAGAGTAGCAGAGCTGAAAGGAGCTCACCTCTTTGTAGACCTTCTCTTATTGTACTCTAAGATGAGATGCATCCATGAGACATTGCAACTGTGGATGGATGGATGGATGGATGGATGGATGGATGGATGGATGGATGGATGCAAATAGAACTAGCCTGATGACACCAAAAATTCTAGCCACTGAGATATTTCTGGACTTGAGCGTGCCCTGGTGATTGGAAGCCATTCTTTGCAGTGGGATCCATAACACAAAAAGATTATATCTGAGTAATACAAAAACCTCACAACTTTCCTATTTCTTTCTAATTTCTGGCAGGGTTCTCAACCTGGGCCTGTTGTACACTATGCAGGATTATTTCCTGAAGACCAGAACTGTCGGAGACCCAGACCTACCTGTGAGGGAGCTAGACTCAACTCACTGACCCAGTTCTGGAATCCAGTGAGCACAGGGTGAGATCACCCCAATCTGCAGTCTTACAGATGTTCACGTTGGCTCCAGATCTCCTGGGACCCCCCAGTCCCTCCTGGCTCTGCACCAAAGTCCAGTTCAGAGGGCAGTTCACACTTTCTCTGAATGTATTGAAACTGGATAGGGTTGTGTTTCCAACCAAATGGGCTTGCCCATACTCCACTTAAACCTCTGTCCACCTGGAATCATGGCTTCATCTCCCTGAGTCTCCTTATCTGTGAAATGGGGATGTCAAAGTCTTATGATAAATGAGACAATGAGTGGAAAATGCCTGACACTGTCCTGACACAGAGTGAAAACACAGTGACTTTTAGCTGCTACATGTGCCATTACGGGTTTGTTTCTTTTCCTCCCTAAATCTGTGGCCTTGTCCCATTTGCAGATCAGATGACCTTGATCATCAATACTAGCTCCCAATCTCTGGGCGTTCTGAGTTATCTCAGGCAAGTCAATTAATATTTTTGAGTCTATTTCCTTACCTGTAAACAAGGATCATTCTTCTACTTTAGGAGATTGTTGTGAAATTTAAATAAAATAATGCATACAAAGTACCTAGCATATTTCAGGGTTCATTGTATGTAATCTATAAATGTTCTTTCCTTCTGGTCTCCACCCGTTCCTCTGGTCTAAGATATTTTCTTTTCTTTTCCTTTTTATTTTATATTTTATTTTATTTTATTTTATTTTGAGACAGAGTTTTGCTCTGTCACCCAGCTTGGAGTGCAGTGGTGCAATCTAGGTTCACTGCAGCCTCCGCCTCCCGGGTTCAAGCAATTCTCCCAACTCAGCCTCCTGAGCAGCTGGGAATACAGGCATATGCTACCACGTCTGACTAATTTTTGTATTTTTAGTGGAGACAGGGGTTTTCCCATGTTGGCCAGGCTGATCTTGCACTCCTGGCCTCAAGTGATCCACCTGCTTCTGCCTCCCTAAGTGCTGGGATTACAGGCATGAGCCTTCGCACCCTGCCGGGCTAAACTATTTTCAACAAACTCAGCTTGTTATGTCATTGCATGTAATACTGTACTTTGCATGGTGTCAACAAAATGCTGACTACATGGAGGAATGCTACAGTCTTTGGTGTGTAGAAAAAAACAGTCATTGCTTCCCAGGAGAAATGATCCACCTTCTCACTGGACATCTGAATCCTCGCTACTACATTTCTACCAAAGAGTTGCGTAGCCTTCATCTCCACATCTCTATGTGACAGGCAGAGAACTCACTAGCTGCCTGGACTTCATCAGACAGTTGTCAGGAAGTTCTGGCTCATGTAAAGATGAAATCGGATAGTACAGAGGCTACGCATAAGGCTTCAGAGTTGGTCACACTGGGTTTGAGTCTTGGTTCTGCCACTAGCAGGTCTGTGACGTTGAATAAGTGGTTTGCCCATCTATGCCTCAACCTCTTCGTCTGGAAAATGCAGACAGCAACAGAATCCTCTCACAGGATTGTTTGTGAGGATTTAATGAAATAATATTTCTGCAAGGGAGTCAGGTAATGGAGACAATTTTAAGAGGACCTCCTTGGGAACGGATCCAACTATGGACATTCATTTAACAGGAACTCTTAGAATTTACTACCCAGTAAGTTCTCTAACTATCAGAAAGAGATGTACGAAGTTATAAAACTCTCTGGGGCAGAGACAAATATTCCGTAATATAATCTCAGCAGGGGAGACACCTGCCACCCAGCCACCTAGACCAGACCAGCAGACTCTAACTTACAACATCAAGATGGCAGCCAGTGAGTGCACAAAACAGGGAGATGAAGATAGTCTGCTACCCAGACCTGGCCAAATCCACTCATCCCAGGCTGTCGACTATGGAATTTCCAGGCTAAGCTCAGCTCTGTGACACCAGTGAGACTCCACAGGCCGCCCTGCATGTAGGCGCTTTCATTCATTCTGGGGTTTCCAGCTGCTCCGATAAGCAGAGCTGCATACTTTCATAGTGAGGAAATATCGATTTGACTAAATATCTGTCTCGGTGCTACGGCCATGAGGAATGAAGCTTAGCCATTTCAATGCTCACTCTTATTACTGACATAAAGATTGGGACATCTTGAGGTTGAAATCCTCTGGGTGAGGCGTGAAGGGTGGAGAGGGCTGGTGGCTGATGAAAACCCAGCTCCTTCTAGAGTGAGGGAATTAAGAAAAATAATCCAGGCTAATAAAAGCCTGTAATAAACAAAAGATGGAATCAATAGATAATGATTTCTTGTCATGTCCTTGACGGTGGGGAAAAACAAAACAAAACAAAACAAAACTATCGCACTTGTCAACAAAAACTGGTAAAGATTGTTCTGCTACTTATTTTTTAATAAAGTGTGTAATTTTCCCATCAAGGCATCTCAGTTTGCAATGAGACTGAACACTCCAGACTCCCAAGAAGGTTTTCTTTTTCTTTTGTTTTCTTCCCTTGGCTTCATGCATGAAGTAGGGATTTTCTGAAATCACCCAAGTGTCTTTTAGAGAACAAGAAGGAAGGCAGGCACTAGTCACATAAAATGCAGTGCCAACCCTTCACCCAGAGTTACGACAGAGGCTTCAAGTACAGGCAGCAGACGGGGCCTCCTCACTCACTGTAGCACGCCGGTTCTTTCTGAAGTACAGACCCTACCTCTCTCTCCCTCGTTCAGAATCTTTCCCAGCTCTCAACATTGAAGACCCTAGGTCCTTGGTCAGGCACCTGGACACCTGTGCAACTTGGCTTTCAGGCGTAACTCCAGCTACGCCCTGCCCTATGTTGGCCAAGTTATATTCAACCTCTTAGGACCTTTTCCTCTCATGGGGAAAGCAAATGTGGTTCTAGAAACCTGTCAAGTCTGCACTCAGATCTGGGTTTGTCCTGGTTAAAAGGCCCAGCAGCCCATGTCACCTCACTGAGCCTGTGCTCTGGTCTTGGCCCAGCAGGACCCAGGTCCAGGCTGTTTGACTCTGCCACCGGCCCTCCTTTGAGAACACAAGTTAGTCCTGGGTAGGTTAAAGGCCAGCCTCTGGTGTCAGCAAGGAAGGATTTTATTCTTAGGAAGTCCTATTCTATTCCATTCCATTCATTGACTCTCACAGTATTTCAGCCTTCTTATATGCTAAACAACACAACACATAGTATTAACCCCATAGAATATTTGTGAAAATTAAATAAGGGAGGCACATTAAACATTTAGTACATCGCAGCTCCAGATAATATTCTGCTCTACATCTGCAGTGATCAATAAGGCAGCCACCAGCCACATGTGGCTATTAAGTATGTATAAAGAGGTTGGTGTGATCAAGCACCTGAATTTTTAATTGCATTTATTTATTTATTTATTTTTGAAACAGGATCTTGCTCTGTCACTCAGGCTGGAGTGCAGTTGCATACCCATGGCTCACTGCAGCCTCTACCTCCCGGGCTCAAGCGATCCTCCTACCTCAGCCTCCTGAGTAGCTGGGACCACAGTCACATGTCACCACGTCAAGCTAATTAAAAACACAAAAAATTTGGGTAGAGACCAGGTCTCTCTATGTTGCCAAGGTTGGTCTTAAGTTCCTGGGTTCAGGGCTCAAGCAATCCCCGCAACACGCTGGGATAATAGGGGTGAGCCACTGTGCCCGGCCTGTATTTAATTTTAATTAATTTAAATTTAGATTGAAGCATGTGGCCAGTGGCTGTTGTATTGGACAGGTGGATTTAGCACATCACCAGCCACATGGTGATTTCTCAACTAATGGTGCTGCTATTATTAATACTACCAAATAGTTGTTAAGACAAAAAAAAAAAAACCCAACTTATTATCAAGATCTCCAATCCCACCATCACCATTTTCAAAACACATGCACATTTATTGTATGCTTTTACCTTAGCCAAGAGATTTATGTCCCCTGGAGACAGTAGTGAAGAGAGGCCCTGTCAAAGTAAAAACAAACAACACAAACATACACGCATATATACAGTAAATGCCAGGCATCTTGAGAAAGCAAAAGGCCTTCAAAGTGTGACATAATGGGTGGCACACTGCCATGCATGGGATACGGACAGCCAGTGGATGTCCTAAGCCTGGGAGCCACAGAAAGAAGACTCTTCCAAGACAGCAACTGCACAGCCTGCCATTTGTAGCCAAGTCTGACTGACTTCGGCCTTTTTCCTTCCCTACTCTCCTTCTGTTTGCCCCTTCTCTTCTCCTGGTGGTCCCTCTTCCCCACCACAATCAAAACCTGATAGGTCATATGAGCACTGTGGGAGGCAAAGTGGCAAACTGTTGGCAATCTGGATGGTCGTGGATGTCTCAAATGAGCAACAGCTGTTATTATCAGTCATTCACAACCTAGTATGAATTTAAGCCAATGTCTTCAGCTCTCCCGGGTGAAATAGCATTTTAAACTTCATTTGTCATTATGGGTTAAAAGTCTTTCATTCCAGAAAGGGTATTTCAGAAATCAGGAGTAATTACAGAGCCTCTAAAGGTATGTAGGAGTCTGCAGGTGGCTGAACTCATGCTCAAATGCACTGTGAGTTGGAGCTACGGATTGTGTCTCACAATCACCGCCATCCTGGAACCCAAGACAGGGTGGAGGCTCAGAAAATATTTGGGTGCAAGGAACATAAGGTTAGGAAGGGAAATGGGGATTAAAAGGCAGACCCTAAAGGAAAGAAAGGATTCTTAGGTAGGACTTCCAGACTGGTGTGCTACTTTGCAAAATTCTAAATTTTACAAAGAAAAGGAACACCAGAGGACCCAGGCAGCAGAGGCAAGGTGGTAGACTTAACAACTAAATGCATGGTGGGTGATTTCTCCTCATTAAGTTTGAGTTTAGGTGTACGAATTATGAATCCAGTCTGTCATTTTGGGGAGGCTGAAACCAAGGCAATTGTTCAGGCTATTTCCCCATCCCTGACCCCATGGGCTTTCTGTCCCATCCTGTGGTTAGCAAAACCATGAAACAGGTAACACAAGTTCGCTCAAGGTAACTGCCACAGTGGCTTGAAATGTGCTGGTGGTGTTTCCTGTGTTGATATGATCAGAAATTCAATCAACGCTCTGGGCTATTGCAAGACGGGATTCCCTGAGAGAGTCCGGGGTTGAATTAAATCAGATTGGAGGTGCTCAAGGAATTACCCACACTGCAGTAAGAACTTACTTAGGATGCAGCTGCTAAAGTCAAGGCCAAGACCTGCCCCACCCCCCTCCTTAATTATCTGAGTGAGGTCCTCTGAAGAAAAGGCAACCTTTGCTATAGTAATTTATTAAAACTTTTAAAAGGGAAAGGTGTTTTATTTTGAAGCCGCATTTGTTTCCCCTGGGAAGTTTAATAATAGGAAAGGGTTCATATGGTTCAAATTGGTACATTGTAATGCTGCTGGCATTGTATTACTAGGGATATTCTTTTTTTTTTGTTTTTTTGAGACGGAGTCTTGCTCTGTCACCCAGGCTGGAGTGCAGTGGCCGGATCTCAGCTCACTGCAAGCTCCTCCTCTCGGGTTCACGCCATTCTCCTGCCTCAGCCTCCCGAGTAGCTGGGACTACAGGCACCCGCCACTTCGCCCGGCTAGTTTTTTGTATTTTTTAGTAGAGATGGGGTTTCACATCGTGTTAGCCAGGATGGTCTCGATCTCCTGACCTCGTGATCCGCCTGTCTCGGCCTCCCAAAGTGCTGGGATTACAGGCTTGAGCCACCGCGCCCGGCCTACTAGGGATATTCTTACACTGCCATTGAGCCTTTAGCATAATTAGGGTGAGTTATATCAGACACAATGGCTGGGCACCAGTTACAAAGGGAGAGAGAACGAGGAGTGGGTTTTCAGTCTAGGTACAGTGTGGTCTTGGATACAATTTCATTAACATCTTGCTGTGACTCATTTCTGCCAACCTCATAAGTCTCAAAAGACACACAGAACCAGCACGTGGATGGAGGCAGTGGCCTTGTGAAGGTGGACTCAGGATACGGCAGACTGCCATCTCTGCCTTCTATGAGTCAGTCACTCATGTCACCTGTTGTTGGGCCCAGTGGGCTCAGAGAACAGTGGACAGCATGGGGATGTAGATGTCAGTTTACATCCTACCTAGATCCTCCCCATTCTTAGTGCATCCTTACCCCTGGTGCTGGTTACACAGCCGATAACTGACTGATGGCAGGGTGAAAAGAGCTGGGCCTGGCCTCAAAGTGGGACAGCTTTGTGGTTTCATTCACAGTCCAGAGTTCCATGTGGGATCAGGCAGGGACTAGGCTTGACTTGAATCCACATTTTTGACTGTTTTTTCCCCTGTCATGTCCTGCTTCCCTCCATCCTTGTAAGTTTCTCCTGAGAGCACTCCCTCAGTCAGTCACTAGCGTAAGAATCCCCACTGCAGGCTGTGCTTCCAGAGAACTCAATCTGACACAGAAGGAAGATCCTGGAACAGGAATTCTATGCTTCTCTCCAGGTGGGTGCAGCCCTGGGGAAACACTTTGGGTCACTCTCTCCACCCTCTGAGGGACGAAGCTGTGTAATTAAGAATTAGCTCAGCAGGCCAGTGTTGTCCAAACCCTGCACATTCCAAAGAAATGTCCAGCTGCTGCCTGCTTCCTGGGAATTACCTCTATGCCCTTGGAATGTCCTGCCTGGTAAGAGTGTCTTTGTTTGCCTGTGTTCTTGGGTCCAGCCAGGTAGTTAATGCTAACAATGTGATTTATGGTGGGTGCCTTGGACACACACCTCAGTCTGACCTCCAGAGAGGATGAAGACTTAGTAATTAAGATCAGCCATGTGGGCACTCCATGCCTGGGTGACCGACTCCCAATATAACCCCTAGACACCAAGGCTCTGGTGAGCCTCCACGGTTGCAACACCTTGTGAGTATTGTCACACATTGTGACTGGGAGAATTGGTGCTGTCTGTACAACTTCACCGGGAGAGGACAAATGGAAGCTTGTACTGGTCTTTCCTGGACTCCTTCCTGTGCACCTTTTTCTCTGTTGATTTTAATCTGTATCATTTTACTGTAATAAACCACTGCCATGAGCATAACAGCTTTTCTGAGTCCTGTGAGTCCTTCTACGAGTCACTGAACATGAGGGAATCCCTGAGACAACCATGCCTTATTTGATTAGTGAGCTCAGAAAGACCCGAGAGCCAATGGGCCATACTTGGGACCATCCGGGAGGAGTATGTTCAGTGAATCTAATAGATCTTATCGCTTCTCTCTTCTTCTCTCTTCTCCCTGTCTCTCTCCCCTCAGCTCTCCATTCTGCTGCTGACCACCTGAGAGATAATCATGATTATCCACATTGTCAGCTGCATTATGCTGACTTAACTATCTTTGCAGGGAGATGTCAAAGTCCAGATCTGGCAGAGGTCATCTGAACCCCCACTTGACTTCTGGCCCAAACCTCACTCTCCCTGCACTTCACCAGAGCTTTGTACTTTGATAATGAAGTGGCCTCTGTGAGGTTTATTTGGCTCTTGCAAAGCTGACTCCACAGGGGAGGAAACATGAGTAATTAAGGTGTCCCTAACTTCCAACAAGACTTTATACTCCTCTCATTGGAAGATCTTCAATGGAAAGTTTCAGGACCCTTAATGGCGGACCAGGATCCCTGTCCAGGTCTCTGCCGGACCCGCCAACCGAGATAAGGGATGGGGGGTCACCCACACCCACAGGGACGTCTGTGCCTTGGGTCCCTGTCTGGAAGTTGTCGCAGGCCAGGCTTGCAAAAGAGACAGGCAACCTCTCAGATCCATCTCAAGGTGAAGCTTCTGCCCAGGTGAGCATCTTGCTTTCTGAAACCAGACTTACAGCCTCACCCTTGAGGCCTGCGATTCCCCAGTATTGGTTGCTGCTGTCTCTTTCATGTTAGGCAGCTTCTTCCCCAGGACTCATCTCTCTCCCCATCTGCACAGCTGCCTCCCACTCTCCCAGGCCAGCGCATTCCCAATGCTCCTTCCCTAGAGGGTCCACCTATGGCCTGGCTACTCAGCTAAACCTGTGGGGCTTCTCTGGCATTAGAAACTCAGTCAGAGGATGTCCCAGAAGATGAAGGTACCTCGCATCAGGGAAGCCTATAGGACTCTCGGGCTGGACTAAAGCCACATTGCCACAAACCCAACATTCAGGGTTGTCCCTGTCTCCTCAATCTTTCACAAATTCCCCTGTTCTCACTGTGAGGCAAGAAAGAACATTTCTTCCACGTTAAACAGAGGGCAACTGGGAAGGCTGACATCACCCAGTCAAGTGCTAGGAAACGGGCAAGTCAGTGATTTGCAACGGGTGCTGCTGTTGCTCATTTGCTCACCCCAGATCCACTTTTCACCCTTCTCTGTCCTGTTCCATGCCTGGGAGGTTAAACCCCTGGAATGTATCCCAGGCTGGCTTGCCTGCTGGCCCACAGTTGAATTCCCCAATTCGAGGCACTGTCAGGAAACCGGAGGGTGGGAGACATTCCTACCTCCTGGCCTCGGACCAAGCCTTCTGCAGCAGTGTTGAAGCCATGGCTGAGCTCCTGTGTGCAATCCCTCTCTCACCATTCCACTCTCCCCGGGCTTTGAAAACAGGCATAATGGTGGCAATGACTTCCCACTATGGTTTATCTCTGGGTCTTACAACATCCCATATTAGTTTCCTCTGCCCACAGTTTTGTCAAAGGTTCCTTTGTTAAAACCTCTTGAACCTTCTGAGTTGCATTTTTTATCTTGCTTATGCCCTGACTGATAGTCAATATTCATCCAGAACCATAAAATGACATACTGGCTTGCCAGGAGGCCCTCTTTCTCCTGGATTTCCTGGTGTACCCTAAGAGAAGAAGGAAAGAAAACATTAACTGTGGTAAGCACACAGTCCTGACCCACTCTACCCACAGCCTCTGCCAACCTCTCTATCTGCTAAGTGTAATTCAGTGGGAAAAAAATCATCAGACCATGAGGATTGGCACCAGTAAAAATGCATGGTTTCCAATCTCAGCTGAATACCCAAGGCTTCCCAGGAAGAATCTGACAATGGCAAATGTTTAGAACTACCCCCATAACTCCTGTCCTAAACACAAAACTAAAAACAACTCATGTACACAGAACATGTGCATGCACGCACACATACACACACACACACACATACACACAGACACACACACACCCTGTCTTAAATTTTCCCAGTGCTTTCCCAAACACAAATGGAAAGAATGGCTTTGAAAAGTAGAAAAATACTTCTATTAGACTGGCTATAAGAATTAATGCTGAGAGTGGAACAGTGAAATTTGAATATTTGGAAGCAGGAATGAGAGAGTAACCTTCTCTTTAGAAACAGAACCCAAAGGAGAGAAGGGAATTTTGTTGTTCCTGCTTATAATGAGCTAAAACTATAGAGATGAAAAGATGTATGTCTAAGCAATAAATATCACTGCTTACTAGTGCCAGACACCTTTGTCCTATAAGGAGGACTCATGGTTGTCATTTACCATTTGGTCGATGAGTATGGATCAAGTACCTTCTATGTGCCTGGCATGCTGCTAGGCACCAGGGACCATGAGGATGCATAAGACACAGGGGCTCCTTCTTAGAGCTCAGAGATGGCTGGACAAAGGCCAAACAATGGAGATACGAGATGACTGTCATTGTCACAAAGTGGGAAGTAACCCATCCGCACAATGAGCATCACGTACATCTGTGGAATTCCACGGAAAAGAGAGAGCCATTCCAGGGAAGGGTCAGGGGGGACAAGTCCCTGGAGAAGGTAGTGCCTGATTCGAGCAGAACTGACTGGGGTATGTAAGACTTTGATTAAGAAATTAGGGAACATTGTGTGGGATACCCAGGAGTTGAAAAGATTTTGAAAACTTAACACAAATAAACACAGGAAATAAAACTGGATAATAGAAAATTACAAGCCACACTCAATTGAACAGCAAAAATAAAAAGCATGCCCATGGGGCTTCCTGGAAATCCTCAACCGGGCTACGAAGTTGGCCACATGGTCAAAGGAGGCCAGGAGATGGTGGAGGGTGGGCTTTCAGGGGTCATGTAAGGGCCTTCACTGAGTCCACGCCATTTCTCTGTACTTACATCCCGGCCGGCTGGGCCCTGGGGGCCGGGGAATCCAGGTAAGCCTCGTGATCCCTGAAGAAAAAGAAAAGAAGACATTGACACCCCATAATATTGTAAGCAAATAAGGACACTCCCTCCTTGGCAATAGTTGGCTCTCCTTTGACACGTGGTCTGTTGCTATGAGGAATCTGATGTAACACATGCGCCAAAGCACCCTGCTCAGAGCTTACTCAACTGACGGTACCACGTGGGGGTACATGCTCAACACACAGAGAGAATGCTCTGGAAAACCTTCATTTTGAGGCTGACAACTTGGACCCCATTTGTATAATTCCTTTGCTTGAGTGAAGGGGACAGCTCCTGCGGTGAGATGGGCCTGAGCTCAAACGCTGGCTCACTCCTTTCATGTCCTATGGATAACCAGCCCCAAGAGCTGCTAACCAGGTGGTTAAAGAAGCTTCCTTATGCAAGACCCAGCACAATACTGAGCACATGCCCAGCGATTACTACTCTGCAAGAAAATAATTTCTAGCTACAAATTTCTGGACAACATCAGGAAATGACACACGTATCTTTCAATATGGATCTCATTTCCTATAAGATTTTTCCTTAAGTAGGTCTAAAAGTGGGAATTCCTGGCAGTTGCTGGAACTGTGCTACAGGGCTGCTCAGAAGCTGACCCTGCGTCTCCTGGGCCTTCACAGACCTCCTCTCACACCAACCCCTCCATCTAGAGTCCCACCTGTTTGCCTCTGCTTTGCAATAACTTGCTCTGAAATCTCATGTCTATCAGTTCACTACGTAGTACCTCAGTTTCTTCATCTATAAAAATGGGTATAAGGAGCCCTGGTAGCCCTGTGCTGGGCATGGTGGCTCACACCTGTAATCCCAGCTACTGGGGAGGGTAAGGTAGGAGAATTGCTTGAACCCAGGAGGCGGAGATTGCAGTGAGCCAAGGTCGTGCCACTGCACTCCAGCCTGGTTGACAGAGCAAGACTCTGTCACACACACACACAAAGCAATCCCTGTCCTGAATTCAGAAATCATATAAATAAAGGTTATTTAAAATATGTTCACAAGACACAAGGTACAATATCATCCCAGTTGCTACAATGCAGCTATTTCCCCTGGGGTGAATTTATAGGAAATCATATTTTCCCAGCAAACGCATGCACAGGCATGTCATGGATGGTTGCTGCTCCTAAGAATGAAGGCTTACTGAGAGCCCTCCTGTTGCTTCAGCATAAAGTCAGTCCATCAGGTCTCCACAGTGGCTCCGGGGTC
This sequence comes from Macaca nemestrina, assembly GCF_043159975.1. Classification (NCBI taxonomy): domain Eukaryota; kingdom Metazoa; phylum Chordata; class Mammalia; order Primates; family Cercopithecidae; genus Macaca; species Macaca nemestrina. The sequence continues at coordinate 6,703,206 of NC_092132.1, read as the reverse complement.
TTGCTCTGCCCACATGACAGATTAAGAGCAGTTACCACATTGGCTCACTGCCGTGTGGTTGAGGTTGGCAAAACCAAGATTCAAAATTAGTTCTTCAGGCAATTTGGCTGAATTCATTAAACCATGGCCACCCTTCTATGTTGAAGAGATGCCCAAAACAGAAGCCAGTCTATTTGCCCGACTATAATACGGGCATGGCATCCCTTCTCTGCTCATATGCACATCAATCACACTCTGTTCCACAGGTCAGAGTTTGTACGTTGGAGTCTGCCCTGTTCAATAACGTGAGCAAATTTCAGAATCTACTTCAGTTTTTGGTGCCTCCCATTTAAAACTGCTTTGATTTGAGCAGGATTCCTCGTATAGAAACTCATCCCTTTATTTAAAGCATACTGTACCGGGGGGCCTTTGTCTCCTGGTGGTCCGGAAGGGCCCTAGAAACAAACAAACAAGTATGTAAGCAAAGTAGAAATGACATGCTGATGTAAACAAGCTATGGTGTTTATTCCTTAGACAGGTCCTCAGTTGTCCTGGAAGGAGTTACTAACTTCCTCCTACCTTGAAGCCACACTGCCATACCCTCTTACCATCTACCCAGCCACAAATGTTGCTCATGAAAATCTCTCTGGAAGCTCCTCCACTTGCCCCTCAACTGATGCCACCCTATCATCATCCCTGCATAGCTCCTGACACCTGGGCCCAACTCTACTTTGTAGCTCTAGTGTGAGGTTGAACCCGGCAGCCCCGACTTCCCTGTATTGCACCCCCTTGGACATGCACTGGCTCTTTCTGCTCAGGAAAGGATGGTCATGATAACGACCACATTCCCCAGCCATAGCCTTAGAGGCTGAGGCTGCAGTAGTCAAGCTCCCTTCTCCAACAAGGGGTGCATGCACACACACACACACGCACACACACACGTGCACACACGCGCACACACACGCGTGCACACACACGTGCACACACACATGTATACAGACACACAGACATGGGCCTGGCATCCTCCATGGTGCCCAGTTCTTTGCCCAGACAGAATTTGCCTTCTAGATATCATGCTTAAGATGCTGTTCATTGATTGACTGGAAGGCATTCACATGCAGTTTCAAGTCTTGCAGTGAATGGGACCGTCCCTTGCCCCTGGGGCTTGTGCATTTCCATGAAGACTCTGTCCTGCCTTTCTACCTGGAAACCTTCTTGTCACTCTCTGGTTCTCCTTTGAGAAATCTCTGCCTGTGGAGAGCCTCCTCTGGCTTCTCCCAGGGTGCTCACTGGATAGTCTCCGCCCCTGCACGTGCCCTGCCTAAGACTGAAAGTCGAGCATTGTTACTGCCTGTTGGCCTATTCCTCTTCACTGAATGGACTGAATGCTCCCATGAGGTGGCTGCCGAGTTCTTACCATGCTCTCTCCACACTCAGCAAGCGCCGTGTGCATTGCAAGAACATAGCTGACTACAGCACAGCAAATAGCATTTGATCAAAATGAAAAATTTAAAGCACAAGGAGAACTTGAGAATCAGTGCCAATCATCCTTTCTTTTCACTGACGATCAAACTAAGTCCAGAGGAGAGAGAGAGACGTGCCCAAGACACGCCAGGAATCACTGGCCAGGATGAGGTTAGTCTCACATTCTACCCTCAGTCCCGTGTGCCCTGCATCTCCCTGTAGCACAGCCCACGAGAATGTCCCTAGGTATTCCCGAGAGAGCAAAACGATTTCACACCAATGCCAAGGTTCCTGCAGTATGGTGGCAGGGGTAACCTAAAAGCCTACCCATTAAATATGCCCCAGAGCAGTCTAATATAAAAGAGAATAAGCATCATTTTAAGTGTGTAGTTGGGCACTAGAGAAAGTAGAGAAAATCTCCAGAGGTCTAGAGAAAGAGACAACTGAGAACAGTTCCCTAAATCTACACAGACCTGCCCTGGAGAGGAGCAGGACTCTGAGAGCTGTGTGGGGACGGGAAACGAGGCTGGAGGCCCTTTTGATCTGGAAGTTGAAACTCAGAACAGTAAGTAAAGTCAAATCTTTCAGTAGGTTATAGCAGGGGTCCACAGGCTTTTTTCTGTAAAGGGACAGATAGTCAAGTGAAGGGGTAGAGAAGAAAATGATGTCAAGGAAGCTCACCCATCTTTGTCTGGGATGCAGGTGCATGATGACGGAAGCCTCCTCTGAGAACTCACCCTCAGGGCCCTGCCCTCACAGGCATCTGGGAGCTCTAAGTCAGAAGTCCTGCAGAACTTCAGCTCAAAGCCAATGTGCCTACACACAAGTCAACATCTTGGCACCCAGAAAGAAAATCCCCTAGGAGCATACAGAGCAGCGAAAGGATCTTCACAGAAAGATTCCCAAAGGCACAGAACTGCAATCTCAAATTACAAGGCTGTTCACCACAAGGACATAACGAGTGGTAGAACTGAGTTTCCATGAACTTTGGAGAATGGGGTGGTCAGATACAGGCAATAAAAAAGGTCTATTAAAATGATTATATAGAGAGGAAAAAAAAGAAAGAAAACCAGAGAAAATAACATGGCATTATCCAGAAAGATCTGGTAGGTATGAAAAGAGCCAGAGTACATTTTTAGAAATAGAAATGTAGTCATTAAAATAAAAAAAAAATTGTAATAACCAGATTAATTTGAAACTAATATAAAATAGGAATTTCCCAGAATAATTGTCTTTAAGAATCATGGCAAATGTCATTTCCTGAAGAACCTACGCAGACTGGCAACTGAACTAAAACATATATATATATATATATGTTTTATAAATAAATAAATAAAAATAAATTTATTTATTTTATATATATATATTTCTTAAGACACACAATGATCATGACTGAACAGTGCAAATCACAGTAAATTTCTGAAATTATTCATTTTTCCCTCTTGACCAAATGAATGATAAATCACCAGAATGTAGCACATTTGCTTCTCTCTTTCTCTTGAAATCTCCCACCATTTCTCAGAATTCTATCTCATTCCAGAAATGGCTGAAAGAGTCATACGCACACACAGGCAGGTCTGGCTAGGGAAACAGAGATGAGTGAATAACTCACAGCTGCACAAAGGGGACTTGCAGCTATTGGTCTATATGCCAGGAGTGGTCCTATCTGCTCCATACACAGATCATCTCACTTTAACCCCAATCAGAGGCCTACAAACTGGGTATTATCAACATTTCATTGCTATAGATCGAGAAACTAAAGCTAAAATTCATTAAATAGCTTTCCTAAGGACAAGCAGAAAAAATGACGGACTCAGCATTCCACCTCTGGTCTATTTGACTCAGAAGCCAGTGCTCCCCTCATTCTACCTCACTGCTTCTGTCACGGTGTAGGTCAGTGGTGCACATGGGCCACCATACCTGCATTTGAATTGTGTTCCTTTCACAGTAGTTCCCAGGGAGGATGGATATGTATTCCTTAAGGAAAGGGCGTGAGGGATGGTTTGTTATTGGCCTGGGAAATGTCATGTCATTTGAGAGTCACCCTTTGTTTTCAAGTTAAATCCCAGGATCCACTTTAAGCATTTAACTTGTTTACCATGCCAGGCTCTAAATTATCTTCTTATGTCATTTAATAGAAAATCCACGTTGAAGGATGTGTTTTTAAATTAAAGGTCTTCATTTCAAATCTTAGCTTATCAATCATCAGCTGTTTGACCTTAAGCAAGTTACTTAGACAGCTTCTCTGACCTTCACTTTTCTCAGCTGTAATACAAATCTAGAGTATCACCTTGCCTTGTGTTATCAGAAATAAAAGAAGATACTACAAGTAGTGAAGCAGGCAGTGCCCAACCATAAAAGCCTTTCCCATGTCTATCCTGTTAGTTTACTTTAAGAACGATAAAGGTGTGTTGAAGAAGGGGATTGTACAAAGACTTTCTAAAGTCATTCCTATATCTGAAGCTCAAATATGTTTTCAACAATTACAACCCTCTTCTCTGAAATTACGGCCTCTGATGTGTTTGTTCAAGAGTCATTTTACCCTAATGTCCAGATTTGGGCCTTTGATACCAGTTTCCATTAAGAGAAACTACTATGACTTCTTGAAGAAATGACTGATCAGAGACCTGGACAACAAATGTACACAACAAACCTAGAGCAAGGAAAGCATCAAAGACTGCTAAGTTGTGTCAAAGGTAATCAGGATCAACTTAAATAGACCTCCATTGGCAGAAGACAAGACAAACTGAGCATCAAAAGGAAGACTAGCTGCAATAATTTAAAACACATCTAATGTGTTTATATCCCCAAGTTCAAAATTATTCTTAGAACAAACAAACAACAACAACAAGCATCTAATTGGTCCTCTTTGCAAGATGCTAGGGAACCAAGTCATTATTTGAAAACAAGGGAAAGACTTCAAGCATTTATATTCTGCCTTCCATATGTCTTGTACCACTGCGTATCCAAAGGGTGCTTTAGGGAACATTTGTCTATATAGAACTATTCCAGCTAATAAAGAAAGAATGAATAGAACTAGAATAGCACCAGTTTGCAACCCTTGATGTACTAATTGGTGGGAGCATTAGACACCACAGGGTGAATGCATCACAAAGAGGCTCCACCAGACATCATGTGCCTCCTACTGGATGAACACCCTACTTGTGAAGTCTTGCCAACAACATCAAACCAGAATCCAATCAAGCCTCTAGGTCTGAGTACCAACTAAGCTGAACCACAGGGACAGAGGAACGCGTTGAGCTATTACATTAACAAATTCCAGATGGTGGAAAATTCTATGAGACTAAAAAAAAAAAAAAAAAAAATTGAAACATCCAATCACTTGCTATACGTTTATTTGGATCTTAAAGAAACAAACAAAAAACACAGAAGCGTGACATGTATGAAATAATTAGAAATTTGAACACTGACTAGATATGTGATGGTGTTATGGATTTTTAAGGGGTATATTATAAAATTGTGGTTCTGTTTTTTAAAATTCTTATCTTTTAGAAACATATACTGAAATATCTACAGACAAAATGTGTCTGGAATTTGCTTCAAAATAATGGAAGGTAGTGGATAAGAGGAAAACCATGGTCATTGGCTATGGGATCCTGGCACTAGTTGTGGCTATATGGGTGTTTATTTTACTATTCTACCTACTTTTAGTATATTTGAATTTCTCCATAATAAAAACTTATAGATATACATACAGAGACACACATACATGCACATATATATCACACATATGAATACACTTACATGTGATGCACATGCACAGTCATGCTATTGGTGTTTTCTGACAATTATCGTAGTTTTACAAAACTGAAAGTCCCATATGGCTTTAGATATGTGAAACACGTTCTCTTCTTTCTCTGCTATCAGGCTGTTCTAAAAACCAGCTTCCTTTCTCTAAGAATTGATCCCCTCTTTGTTCCTCCTACCAAAGGCACAGATCTGAAAATAAAGTGAACTTTTATTCTCTGTAATCTTTGATCTGAGTGCCTCACGTGTGCGCAGGCCTACTGCTGCGTGCTGGGGTGGGTGGCCGAGTGGCTACAGGGCATGGAGCCCGCCTATGTGAAGCGCTCCAGGTGAGAGGGAAATCTCCGTGGTAATGATTGATCAGGCTCAGTGAGTCAGGGTTACAGGATGCCTAGAGCCACTGGCATCAGCCCCAGAGAGTTTGAGGAATCTTCACCCAGAGGGGAACAGAAGAAAAAGAGGTTTAGTGGGGTGGGGGCTTCACAGGTAGAGAAGAGGATGAGGCAGAAATATCCCTGGCAGAGGAGAGCACTAGGCCAAGAGGAGAAGTCAGACTCTGTGCTCAGAGATCAGCACGGGTGCCTCCAGGAATGTCCCGGGGAAGCCGTGGTCTGAAGGAGAAGGGCCCGAGCACCTTGCTGGAGAGGCCTCTGAAGCTACCCACCAGGCAAGAGGTGGGCTCAGATCCAGGCTTTAGGAGGACAGCTGTGGCTGCGGAGTGGAGAAGGGGTCAGAGGGAACAGACCAGAGGCCCAGAGGCCAGGCAGCTGGGGAGACCAGCGGGAAAACCCACGAGCGATGCAGGGGCTGAGTGAAGCTGAGTGGGAAGTGTGGAAATGGAGAGCGGGAAGTGTGGAAATGGAGAGCGGGAAGTGTGGAAATGGAGAGCGGGAAGTGTGGAAATGGAGAGCGGGAAGCGTGGAAATGGAGAGCGGGAAGTGTGGAAATGGAGAGCGGGAAGTGTGGAAATGGAGAGCGGGAAGTGTGGAAATGGAGAGCGGGAAGCGTGGAAATGGAGAGCAGGAAGCGTGGAAATGGAGAGCGGGAAGTGTGGAAATGGAGAGCAGGGAGTTCCGGAGAGGGCTCGGCCATGGCCGTGGGGTCTGCTAAGGAAGCAGAGATGAGGGTCCCGGAGGCGGTCAGGGCAGTATCTGGCCTTTCCCATGTCTGGTACCAAGAAGCCTTTCTTATGCTGGCTTTAACTGTGCAGAACCAGAAACAGCCCAGGACAGCCCAGCTCCTCCCACCATGTCATGAAGGAGGCTCCTGGAGCCACAGGGACAGCAGAGGCTGTCTTCTAGCTTAGAAACAAAGAGCGCAGACTTCAGGGCAAGATCAACGCAGGGTCAAATGCCTGCTTTGTCTCTCACCAGCAGAGTGACCAAGGCCAGCTGCTTAAACCTCTCTGAGCCTGAGTCTCCTCATCTGAAACCTGGAGACGATAATAGTAACACCTTACTGGACTGCTAGGAAGACTAGAGAAGGCAGTGGCATGTCAAGCCAAGTGCCCAGCATGTTAAGTGTGCCTTAGGAATTATTATTGAGAACAACAAAATGGTTTGTTTCATTTAGAAAGGAGAGTTCAAAATCAGAAGTGTCAGTAGAAACTTATTTTAAAACTATTAACTATTTTCTATCTCCATCAACAGAAGAAAATCCTAAGGCCTTTTTGTTTGTTTGTTTGTTTGTTTTTGAGATGGAGTCTTGCTCTGTCACCCAGGCTAGAGTGCAGTGGCACAATCTTGGCTCACTGCAACCTCCACCTCCCAGATTCAAGCGATTCTCCTGCCTCAGCCTCCCTAGTAGCTGGGATTACAGGAGCCCACCACCACACCCAGCTAATTTTCATATTTTTAGTAGAGATGGGGTTTCACCATGTTAGCCAGGCTGGTCTTCAACTACTGACCTCAGATGATCCACCCACCTCAGCCTCCCAAAGTGCTGGGATTACAGGTGTGAGCCACTGCGCCTGGCCATCTTGACACTTCACTATAAAAACTGTGGGAGGCTCAGCTCCTGGTTATACACAAAGCAATACAGGAGCCCTGGAGTCTGGGAGGTGGTGTGTGGCTTTACACCTTCCTCAGCCTCCTCCATCACTGCCCACAGGACGCAGCTCTGTGCACTGGGCAGGGTGAGAATGGATCTCAGTGAATCAAGCACTGTACATTCCTTGAGCATCGGCCACGGGGGCAAGGCCGGGAGCTGGACCCTGGGGTAACCATGGACAAATGCCCAGTGTTCTCAAGTAGCATCCAGACAAGATGGGGGTACTCACACCTAAAGGAATCTAGCCAGCCTAATTCTTGGGACAGCCTGAGTGACTTTGGTTCTTATGATCAAAGGAATTGGACTAAAGCAGGCAGATAAGACATGAGTTTAAATAAATAAACAAACAAACAAACAAACACGGGCTAGACATGGAAGTCAATTGTACAGGAGTGATCATGCATATAAAAAGTCACTGGTAGGCTGGGCACGGTGGCTCACACTTGTAATTCTAACACTTTGGGATGCCAAGGCAGGTGGATGGCTTAGACTCAGGAGTTTGAGACCAGTCTGGGCAACAGGTCAAAACCTCATCTCTACAAAAAATACAAAACTTAGCCAGGCATGGTGGCTCGCACCTGTAGTCCCAACTACTCAGGAGGCTGAGGTGGGAGGATCACTTGAGCCCAGGAGGTTAAGGCTGCAGTGAGCCATGATCACACCACTGCACTCCAGCTTGGGGGACAGAGTGAGACCCTGTCACAAAAAAAAAAAAAAAAAAAAGTCACTGGTGAGTGTGAAGACTTAAGTGAACATGAACTTTCATTACTACAATTGACCCCTAAGCAACATGGGATTGAACGTGCAGGTCCACTTAAATGCAGATTGTTTTCAATAAATACCGTGGAAAATACTTTGGATATTTTCAACAATTTAAAAAAACTGTCAAATGACCCAGTGGCCTAGAAATATTGAAAAAATAAGCAAAAGTAAGGCATGCCATAAATGCAGAAAATATAGAGATACTAGTCTGTTGTATCATTTAGTATCATAAAATATACACAAATCTATAATAAAATGCTACAGTTTGTTTAAAATGTGTGCACACAAACACAGACCATACATGGCACCGTGACTGTTGAGAGAAATGTAAAGAAACATACATGCAACATTAAGTCATAACTGCATAAAATTAACTGTAGCCAGACCGTAGTACTATAATAATTTTATATCCACCTCCTGTTGCGATTGTGAGCTCACGTGTTGTGAGTATCTGCTTAAATGCTGTGTGATTCTAATCATCTTTGCGTGAGCAGTCTCTCTCTCCAGTAAATCGCATTACCAAAGTAAAAAGTGTTCTCTCACAGTTCTTGTGTGTGTGGTTTTTTTTCTTTATTTTTTGTCATGTTTATTGCAATACTGTAAACACTGAAGAACACCAGAAAACCCATATGAAGCACTACAAGTGATGCTGGAAGTTCTCCCAGGGAGCAGAGAAAAGTCGTGATATTACAAGAAAAAGCTGAACGGCAGCCAGGCACGGTGGCTCACGCCTGTAATCCCCACACTTTGGGAGGCTGAGGCGGGTGGATCACGAGGTCAGGAGATCGAGACCATCCTGGCTAACACAGTGAAACCCCGTCTCTACTAAAAATACCAAATCAAAATTAGCCGGGTGTGATGGCGGACGCCTGTAGTCCCAGCTACTCGGGAGGCTGAGGCAGGAGAATGACGTGAACCCGGGAGGCAGAGCTTGCAGTGAGCCGAGATCGCGCCACTGCACTCCTGCCTGGGCGACAGAGCAAGACTCCATCACAAAAAAAGAAAAAAAAGAAAAAAGCTGAATGACTTGATGTGTACCTTACACTGAGGTCTGCAGCTGTGGCTGCAGCCCTTTCCAGTGGGCTGTTCTTGCAAGCAAACAACACAAACTTATAGTATCGATAAATACTGTACAGTACTATAAATGTATTTTCTCTTCCTTATGATTTTTTTCATAACTTTTTTCTCTAGCTTGCTTTGTTGTAAGAATATTGCATATAATACATGTAACAAGCAAAACATGTGTTACTTGACTGAATTATCAGTAAGGCTTCCAGTCTACAGTAGGCTATTAGTTAAATACGGGGATAGTCAAAAGTTATACTCAAATTTTCAACTGTGCAGGGTCAGCACCCCAACTGCCACATTATTCAGGGGTTCAACTGTATGGTACCCCTGCTGGAAGAGTGGTTAAGGGCATTTTCTTGGAGTCAGAATGCTGGGGTTCCTGTCCTAGCTCTACCATGTCCTCATGGTGACTTCACATCTCTATTTCATCATTTGTAAAATGAAAAGAAAAGTGGAATCCACCTGCTAGAGTTTCTGGGAGAAACAAATGAGAGACTGTGAGATAAATGAGAGGTAGACATGGAGGCCTTTGCTCACTCTTATCCCTGCAAGTAGGCAGTTTATGTTGGCTGTGATTGCTATTATTCTAATATTTCAGTCGCTGTTATCTTTATTATTAATATATTATTACTTCGAAAGTGGGGGAATGAAAAAAAAACCCTTCTGTTAGGGCAGTTGAGATATTTGATTGCACATAACGGGGCCGTGCTTCCTGTCACTCTTAGGCTAGAAGGCCCACTGGAGGGCAGGGAGCCCGGGGATTCCGTCCCTTTTGTACGTGCGTCTTCAATGCCTGGACCCACTGATGTAATGCATCAGTACAACTAATTCCCGGGAGCAACGGTGAGAGGCTCAAAAAGGGAGGTCATTTCAGGCTGCAAAGTCTGAGAAAGACATCAGGCAAACAGAATTGCTATGACATCACCAGGGCAAAGGCAGGGAAGCAGGTATTATCACCAGTATTATCATGTTGTAATCCTCCCAGTTTCCTTGATGCTGCTGCAGAATTTGCTGGCACCTGATCCATCAGGAAACTGAGGGCCAGGGTAGGAAGGAGCGAGTCCTGGGTTACATATGGGACCTTGTCTTTACAAACCCCAGCTCCTTCAGTCAAACTAACTTGGACTTTAATCTGTCCCAGGGCCTAAGTAGGCTCATTTTGTAAGCATCTTAAACATTGCTAAGGGAACATCAGAGGCAACCTGAAGATTAAAGGGATTTTTGTTTGTTTGTTAATATCTTGAAGCAGCAAGCCAAAACCCCCAAACAACGGCCTCATCATTCATCCCCCTGCCTGTGACAGTGCAGAGATTGGCAGACAGAGCTCCTGGCTCCCTTCCAGGGAGTCAGTGCTGCCCTGGATGCCAAAGGCACGGGAGCATGACACCACGGGAGGAAGGAAGCAAAGAGTAACTTCTTCTTCTTTTTTTTTTAGACAGAGTCTGGCTCTGCTGCCCAGGCTGGAGTACAGCGGCGGATCTCAGCTCACTGCAACCTCCACCTCCCACGTTCAAGCAATTCTCCTGCCTCAGCCTCTTGAGTAGCTGAGATTACAGGCATGCGCCACCACGCCTGGCTAACTTTGGTATTTTTAGTAGAGACAGGGTTTCACCATGTTGGCCAGGCTGGTCTCAAACTCCTGACCTCAGGTGACCCGCCTGCCGCAGCCTCCCAAAGTGCTGGGATTACAGGCATGAGCCACCGTGCCCGGTCCCAGCTGGATCTATCCTTAATGTGCCTTCTTTGAGGGACCTCACAGAAGATTAATGGAAATGAATAAATCCTGCCCATCCTGCCGAAGCCACAAAGCAAGGTGTTGCAGGGGGAAAAGGACTGGTTTCAGAGGCTGTGGGAAGCGGGTCTGTATCCTGGCCCTGCCCTGGGCTGGCTACGTAGCATTGGCCAAATCACGTCACCTTCTGAACCTCACATTGTTTACCTGGAAAACAGTGACGTAGTGGACACGTCCGTTCCCTCCTGCCATGTTCCCTGGGCACGCACCTGCCCAGGGCTTTCTTTAGCCACAGGTGAATGCTTGGCCCAACCACAGGGAAGGCTGAGAGTTTCTGGGAGTCAACTCCCCAGGGAGCAGCCTCCAACCAAATACAGGCAGGAGGTGGTACAGAAACGCCCCAGCTCTTTCGCTCCCTTTTCAGAACAACTCCGCAACAATGCCATGTAGTCGCTCAGGGGCTGTTGCACAGGTGAGCCCCAGGCACCCACAGTGGCCATCTGCTCAGTAACATACCCTCCCCTTGGCTTGCTTGCTTTATCTGTCTCACTTTGTTACTTCCTAAGTAGTGATTTCTAAGATCACCTCCCAAACAAACTCCTTGCTCTTGAATCCCCTTCTTAGGGGCACTTTCATGGGATCCCAGCCTTAACCAAAGGATAAAACAACCTGCCCAGTACCAAGTGAGGCGGTAGATGTGGATGCTCTGAGGCCCAGCACAAGATATGACACAGGACCTCCCAGCAAACGGCAATGTTCCTGTAAAGAGGCAACTGCATCCCCAACGAACTTAACATGTACCCACCCCCAGGCTGACCCCTTCTTCACCTCCTCCACACACCTTTGCTTAGCTCAGCATATCTCTGCACCCTCTATACAGATTCCCAGGCCATTAGTGGCCTGGGCTGTGGCCAGAGATAGGATTTATGAAAATTCAATAAGGTTTTATCCACCACGGAAGCTTTTAATAAGTCCAAGTGGTAGCCAAGACACTAAAAACAGTTGATTTACAGCCTCTTGACTACAGCCAGCCAATGACTTTTCAGGTGGATTCACTTAAGCAGGAACATATTTCATGGGTGATTTTTGCTGGCTCTTCGGTGGCAGGTGAGGTGAATTGTGTCCGCCTCCAAAGCCAGCTTTCTGTAAGGGCTGATAAGGTGAATCTGCAAGGAGTAGACAGGGTCATGTAGAACCCTGGTAAGTGATGGGGGTGCCTCATTCCGGTTATGGGTCTGTAGTTTCACTTACAATCCATTCTCTATTCTAAGTGGCAATTGCTACATGAAGCAGCATCCTAACTCCAGCAGAAGGGGCCCTATTAAAGGAGAATTTCAGAAAGAAGAAGGCATAAACTATTGTGTTCTCTCACTGCACTTTTTGTTACAGTGTTCCTTCCAGTTACAAAAAGACTGAACAAAAATAGCCAAAGAACAAAGGTAAAATGAATGTAATGAAGTGGGCAATTTTAGCTGAGAATATATTTTAAGGAAAACAGTTTAACCAAACTAGACATTCCCAAGGGCATTCCACATGCCTCCTTCCATGGTTGTCAGGCAGATCTAAGAAGACACAGAGCTACCTGGTCTTCTTGCCACCATGAAACGATCCCTCATTGCGAGTGAGTAGAAATAACAGTGAGGAGGTGATTTCTGGTGTGGAAGCCAGGAGGCCTGCTTGAAAATGGGAGGACAGAGGAGAATTTCAGGGAGACAGTGAGAGGCCCAAGAACTACTCTGGATATAAGAGAACCACAGAAGAAAAGGAAAGGGAAATTTTATTTCACAGGTAATATTTTGGGTACTAAATTGGATTTTCCTTCTCATTCTTTGAGAGTCATGCATGAAGAATGATATTACTCTTAATCACTCTTGGTCATGGCCTTCATTTATTGAATGCAAGATCAGACAGAAACTAGACCATGTATTACTCCAGTTTATATTCAAGTTGCATTTAATAAAGATAAAGTTGGATTGTGCCTTTGGGTTAAAATAATAGTAACAACAACAATAATACATGGATAGTTTAGGTATTCCATGGTTTAGCAATGGCATTTGAAAAGGATTGAGTATTTGAGCTTCTTTTAAACAATTGCAAGACAGGGCTTTTAAGGACAAAGTAAATGCACTTTTAAGGTGCATTAAGAGGGTACGATGTCTATCAAAGAAGGGACTAAACAGAAGAAAAGGCTTCAAGGTTGTAAACTGGTCTTATGTCCCAAAAACTATCACTCAGTAAAGGAGGAAAGAAAATATGTGTTCTTTGTGGTACAAAGGGGAGAATTAAAAGCACTGGGTGGAAACTACAGGATACCATAATTTTATTCTCAATGAAAAAAAAAATTCTACTGAATTTCCATTATCTATGGAAATATATTTTTAAACTGCAGAGCCAGATGCACTGGCTTTGAAAGAAGCATGCCTTCTATTTCTAGAGGCATTCAGGTGGAGGCCAAAGATATTGACAGCAATCCTCAACCTGAATGGGGACACACTTCATTGATTCTTAAGACCCTATAACTCAAAGTTTTAGCAATTCTTAAAGCTATCACCCCTAGTGAGTTTGTAAACTAACACATAATAGACTGATGTGAATTATTCATTAAAACTAGTGGTGGCTCACATCTGTAATCCCAGCACTTTAGGAGACCAAGGTGGGTGGATCACAAGGTCAGGAGTTCAGACCAGCCTGGCCAACATAGTGAAACTCTGTCTCTACTAAAAATACAAAAAATTAGCCGGGTGTGGTGGCAGGCACCTGTAATCTCAGCTACTCAGCAGGCTGAGGCAGGAGAATCACTTGAATCTGGGAGGCAGAGGTTGCAGTGAGCCAAGATCACACCACTGCACTCCAGCCTGGGTGACAGTATGAGACTCCACCTCAAAAAAAAAAAAAAAAAGAGTGTTTCTGCAGGCAGGTCCAACAGGAAATGGCTGTATGTCCTGAAAGCAAGTAAGAGCTGGATAAATAAGGACTTACAGGAGGGCCAGCAACCCCTACGCCTGGGTCACCACGGCTGCCAGGAGAACCAGGGATCCCAGGAGCTCCTCGATCCCCCTAGAAAGAGAGAAAAATAAGATCAAGAGGTCAGTGCCAGGAAGGAGAGGGCTAGGGTGCAAAATGAATCATGCTTCTTCTAGAATCCTGACTGCAGGCTTCTCCTGCCACCTGGCCTCCATGGGCCATGCTATAGTCTACCCAAGCAGCCCATCATCCCACTCAGCCCAATATTCAGGGACCACAGCCATCAACTCAGATTATATACCTTTCAAGGATGACCATTCCTGGACCAACCTTGACCATGGTTCCAAATGTGATTATAACAATATGGCCCTCCCCATGGAAGCATTGTCCAAATCTACCATGCTTTCTTAAAACCACATCAAACCCTCATCCTAACTATACCCCAGACTTACACACGCACCCACATTTCAATTTAGATCCCAAATCACACATAAATTAATTTATCAATTCACCAATAATTTATCAAGTACCTACATTTTCCACATCACCCTTCCGAATGTGGGAGTGAGGAGCCTAAAGGGGACCGAGATAAGACCTTGGCCTTCAAGCATAGTTAACAGTGTGGACCTGGGTGTCAGAGGCCTGGATTTAAGTTCTGGTTTCAACACCTATTAACTGTTAACTTAGGAAAGTGATGAGTTCCTATGCTTTAGTTTCCTCACCTACAAGGGGAACAGGACAGGAGCTGCCAGGTCTGCAGATGTTGTGCTCATTCAATCAGATTATGCAGAGAGAGTGCTTGGCACAGAGCCTAGCACAGCACTCAACATGAGCTAGGAGTTGTGTTTGCTTCTGTTCTCATTGTACTGCCATGCTGGACTTTGATGGAAAAGGAAAAAGGAGGAAGAAATTGAAAAAGGGAAGAAATTTTGTTTGCCATTTCCTGGAGAACAAAGCTGAGGCAGAGTCACACCTTATTCATAATTTCAAAATCCTCAGCCCTTAAAAACAAGTGTTTACCTCAACTCAGTTGGCAGCAAAACCTGACTTGTGCTGACACACACTATTTGCAGTCTTTGGTTATTCCATTTTGCGTGAACATTTACATATTTTTGTCGCCTAAGGATGAATGAGCTTGATTGGGGTGTTGCCCCAGATACTACCATAAATGTCATTAAGTGTATATTTTGCATATTACTACCTTTCTAAAATTGAAATTAAATTTGGCCCAAAACACACATGGCCCCAACAGTTTTGTGTAGGAGGCTGTGATCCTGAGCTTATTTAGCCAGCTGAACCACAGTCAAGCCTGAGGCCAAGATGGCAGGTGATCTTGGCTCAAGCCACTTAATATCTCTGGAATAAGTTAACTCATATGACAAACAGAAACAGCCTCAGAAGCTTGTTATGAAGAGCCAAAGAGATAATGTTGCAGTTAATTAAGACAGAACTCGATATTGCTAGGTAGTATGTTGCTTTATTAAGGTTTGGGTATTGTGCATTATAAAACATCTCATTAATGGCTCTAAGATGATTTGCCTTTCCTATAGTAAAACCGTTGCCTGGATGAGTACATAAGCTATATATTCACTCAACTAATGCTCATTCATTCACTGCAAACCATAATCTAGATTCCAAGCCCAGAAGATTACTCAGTCATAAGTCCTGCCCATTGCCAATACTCAGTGCTAAGTTTGGAAAAGAAGGGATGTTCATGAGGATATGAAGGAACAGACCTTGCAAAGTTCTCACAAAAGATACAAACCAGTATCTAAATCCCTCACTAGGTCTTCTTGACATCATTTCTTCCCCTGGTCCCTCTGGGCCTCTGAGTCATAGTACCTGCTGTTTCTGAGTCCCTAAGAGTCAGCAACATCCCTTGCTTTGCCCTCATCTCTGCCAGGAGTTCCCTCAAATTTTCTGTATATTCTCAATTAGCGTAATCTGTTTCTTTAGAATAATATAATAAGAATGGTTCTTGGAAGTTCAAGATACTATGGATCCCTAGAAAATCTAACTCGTTTCTATGGGGAGGTTGGGGAATAGAGGGAGCAAAAATAAATAAATAAATAAAACAAATATGGAAACAAGTGTCATGAACTAAGAATGACCGTCATGACCCATGATTTATCTGTCACCAGCTCATTGCCGCAGTGGAGAGGGGCATGTAGGAAGGTTTCAAGCTGGTAGTGAGGTGATACTAGGTCCAGTCTCAGGGCCAAGTCAACCTCATCCTGTGACCTTGGGTAAGTCCCATAACCTCTCTGCATCATTGGGTCCTCATCAATTAAAGAAAAGTTCTACCGAATCCCCATGTATCTTATGAAGACATTTAAAAACAACTCTATACGCTTGAGAAATACACTGTATATTATGGTTGCATTATTATCACTTATTTATTATTTCTTTATTTTTGAGACAGGGTCTTGCTCTGTCACCCAGGCTGGAGTACAGTAGTGCAATCATGGCTCACTGCAGCTTCGACCTCTCAAGTTCAAGCAATCCTCCTGCCTCAGTCTCCCTCATAGCTGGAACTCCAGGTGTGAACAACCATACCTGCCTAATTTTTGAAATTTTTTGTAGGGACAGGGTCCCATTATGTTATCTAGGCTAGTCTCAAACTTCTGAGCTCAAACAATCCTCCCTCTATTATTACCTTATATGCAGAGGTAGAAGATAGAAAGTGAACTAAACACATATAAATGTCAGATAAATCTATATTCTTTTGCCCTTTGGTTTTGCTTTTACAATCTTAATGCAGATCTTCCTGTTGTTCTTATTTTCTGTTCTAGTTTGAAGCAGAAACTGTCCCTTTCCTGTCCCAAGGCCATGGTCCATGTACATCCGCAAACCCTGACCATTGCAAGCTAAGTCATGTCAACAACCTAGTTTGTATGCTTCCATGGTATTTGTTTGCTCTTCGGTTTCTTATACATGCTATTTCCCCTTGTCTGAGATCTTCTTCCATCCATGTTCTAAGCTTCCAAAGCCTACCATCAACTAAGACTCAATCCCATTGTTTTGTTGTTATAAAGCTGCCTCTGCCTGTCTTGCCCTTCTGTCTTTTTGCAAATGGTTGCATAGATCTTCATTGACCTTAACATGTTGCCCTCCCAGTGCACAGTTGTCTGACCCTCTGACTTTTCTGCAAGCAGCTTGAAAGTAGAAAATCTTCATTCATTTCTTCATCCAACAAATGTTTACCAAGCACCTAAAATAATTCAGGCCCTCTGTTAGGTACTGGATCTATGAATCTCTGTATCCACAGTGTCCAGATTAGGGTCTGAGACAGGTGGCAGCTAGTAACCATTTCTTGGATGCAGGAACAAAAGAATCCTGTATCAGTCACTCTGTGTCAGGCATTGGGTTCTGCCTTTGACCAAAATAAACTTTTTCAGAGGAAGGAACATGATAGAAAGGCCTCTCCCAGCCCAGTCTGGAAGCGTGGAGTCACTGACTGCTTTCTGCTACACTAGGTCTGGCTCCATTTGTATGTTTATGGTCCACTGTGATGCTAACAAATTCCCCAAAGAAATGACCTTACAATTTCATAAACTGAAACTTTCAGAAAATGGCCCCAAGAAGAGCAAAAAGACCTTAATGTTCTGACAGGAAAAGCCAGAAGGCTAATGGTTAAGAAAGAACAGAGCGCATGAGCTAGAATCTGCAGCACAGTGTCCAAGGAAGAGATGTGGGAGGAAGGAAGTGTGGGGGTTGTAGATGGAGAATGACATTTATTGAGCAACATCTGTGTGTCATAAGATCATGGATCTCCTGAGGAGCCCTGTAGGGGTTAAACACTCTTTATTCCTTCATACAGAAAGGAACTGAGGCTCAGAGAGACAGAGCTGCTTGAGCCACCTGCCTTCAAGTCATCTGCCTTGTAGGTAGCTGAGCTGGCACTTTAACCCAGCTCTGCATGAAGCCAAAGCTTATTTAGCCTGCTAGAAACAAGTGCCACTCAAGAGAAATACTGGCATCTTCAAGAGTCTTCCTGCAGTTAAAAGGGATTAGGAAGGGCCAAACGGCAGCCAAAGAAAACCTTCAAATAACTCCCTTCCTTGATTTCCTAAGGAAATTTCCTTAATTTCAATCAGCACCTGGGACAGTACCAGGGCAAGCCTTGCACAAGTCACCCTCTCTGGGATCTCTCTCTCCACCTCTCCCTAGCTTCCCCTACTTCTTACCTTCTTCCTCTGGCTGAGCAACCCATTCTACAACTAAAGATGACCTTAAATTCCAATTTGTCTTCCCAATGCCAATTGACTATGGAACGCTTTCTAAGCCACATTCTGACTTACACATTTACACAATATCAACACTGGAATGGGTCAAGTGTTTAGACATCTCACATTTTAAATAAGAGTAAACATTTGGCCAAAGGGGCAGTATGACTTGCCCTGAGACTCACGGAGTTAAAACCAATTGGTCAACTAGACCCATGTCAGGAGTGTCTGCACTCCTCCCCCGGGGGGTCTCAGCCTGCTTCTGCTCTTTAATGCTGCCTCCCCCACTTCCCCCAGGCTTCCTCCAACAACTGCGTGCCTGCAGAGATAGACCCCTGCTTTCTTGCTGCAACCCCACAGAGTGATCTAATAATAAGGATCCAAGCATAATCATAATAATTAATAATAAGGTCTAAAGCAGACCCCACAGGGGATTCAATAATAAGGATCATGAATATTTACTGAGCATGCAACTGTGACCAGCACCATGCTAGGCAACTGTATGTATATATACTTGTATGACATCATTTATTTTTCCCCCAGACTCTGCCTGTGAGTTAGGTGGTAACATACTCTGAGCCTACCCATCAATGGATCACTAAGATCCCAAAGATACAGCTACATAATAAACAGGATAAAGGGGAAAAAGGTCTCCTACTATTAGATCAATGGTCATAAAGAAGGAGCATTTGAAGCCACTTTGCTGCTCCACCATTTCTGGTGCCCTCACCTTCCTGTCTTCCAAGAGGCTATCAATGCCCTCTAGATCCTAACGCCCTCTAGGCCCTGAGGGTCCCTGAGGTCCTCCTCCTCTAAGGGGAAAGAAGTGGAGTGCTTGAGCACTGCAGATCGGACTGGACTGTGTGTACCACATCACGAGGGAGCCTGCCACATATCTTCAGATTGGTGGTTAATGCACAAAATCCTCCAGAATCTAGGTCCTAATTCCTTAATCTGCCCCTCTCCATATATACCCACTGTTCCAGGCATGTGGAACTATTTTATATGCTCCCACAGTCAGGCAAAGTTAGTCCCAATTTTATTCCTCAGAAAATGAGGAGTGGTTATGTATTTACTCATAACACACAAAAACATTTTCCCTTTTGAAAAATATTTTGATTGTGAATATCACTATTAGGAAAAAGCACATGGGTCTACATTGATCAAATTAGTGTAAGCTTGGGATGCTTACAGAGAGCACCTCACCTGCTTGAATAAGGGGAAACCATGAAGCAATGAAATGTAATATAGATAACAGTAATTATTCCTGGAGCCTCAAATTTTCATATCTTGCACATTATTGTAAGCAAGCCTCTCACATACAATTTTAGAAGCAATACACTCTGTGTTTATGTTGTTGAGATCCCAAAGGTGCAAGCATAGAAAGAAATAAAAAAGGGGAAAAAAGGCCTCCTACTGTTTGGAGAATGGTTTCTGGGGCTGGAATAAAACTTTCAGTAATAGCAGCACGTGTGCATTCCAGAAGTGTTGAATCTTTAAACACTCAGGTGGAATGCATGGTAATAAGCTTTGGAGAAGTGCCAGCTGACTTAGACGGTGGCTCAAGGGACGATGACAGAAGACACTGAAGGCATCTAGGAACTTTAAAAAATTGTTTTCATAGACATATGCAAGTGTAAAATAATATAATTTTACAATAACACTTTTATTAATATTTTGACTATGCACATCAAATGAAAGCCCAAAATGTACATATTCTCAAGTCAGTCATTGACTGTTTCACCCACATTTTTAAAAGTTGATGCATCTGAGTTAGTCAAATAATTTTCACTGGATATGGGCATACTTAGAGCTCACGGTCTTCTCTGAACACATTCTGCCTCAGGCCTCAGTGTCTTGCCCTGTTAATTCCCCTGCCAATGACTCCTCCTTCAACTTCTTCCCCTGCTAATGGCTAATGCACTTTATTTTATTTTTATTTATTTATTTATTTTTGAAATGGAGTCTCCCCTGTCGCCCATGTTGGAATGCAATGGCATGATCTCAGCTCACTGCAACCTCCATCTCCTGAGTTCAAATGATTCTCCTGCCTCAGCCTCCCAAGTAGCTGGGATTACAGCTGCATACCACCATGCCCAGCTAATTGGTTTTATCTTTAGTAGAGACAGGGTTTCACCATGTTGGCCAGGCTGGTCTTGAACTCCTAACCTTGTGATCCACCCACCTCAGCCTCCCAAAGTGCTGGGATTACAGGTGTAAGGCACCGCACCTGGCCCTACATGCACTTTAAAACCGGGACAAACATCTCCTCCTTCAAGAAGCCACGATAACGAAACCAAGCTGGGTTAGCGAGCCCCCTTGGAGCCCACACGTGCCCTGAGCTACCCTCTCTCCTAGCACTCGTCTACTTTTTGTCTGTTTACATATCTGTTTTCCCGGCTGAACTGTGAGCCACTGGAGGTCCTGAAACACAGGACATGCACTGCTGTCATCCCATAACCCACCTTAAAATCTGACACATGTGGTAAGAAACTCAGTAGACGTGCAGTGAATAAAGTAATGAATGCATTGGTAATTGATTGGTAATTGATGCGTAAATGAATGAATGATTCAATGTAGAAGGTATTTTAGCAAACTTCCCTGTCCACTCAGGAAATTTCTCATAAGAACACTTCCCCATGAAAAAAGTCGTATTTTCTGAATTGTGGGTGCAACCGAATTGAGGAAGAGACTGGTTGGTATTTAGCAAGCATTTCTCTTTTCCTCCTGTGTGCCTCAGCAGGCAACATGCCCCAGTCTCCCCTGTGTGACTGTCATTGGGTGTTGGTAGAAACGAATTAGCAATCTCCAGGCCTGGGCCATAAAATCTTCCCACAGGGTTCCCCACTCTCTTTATTATTGTTGCACTCCAAGAATTCAGTAGAAAATTCTGAAACTTTAGAGGATGGAAGAGTCATGGGATTCGAATGTGACCACTGAATGGCTATGCGGGTGAGAACTTCCTGCAGCAAGACTCCCATAGACCTAGTGTCCATGAGATACGAACTTTTAGTGTGTTAAGCCTCTGAAATTTCGGAATCATCTGGTACTACAATGAGACTCATAATTCAAGAACTGCTTAGACCTATTGCTCTGCCGATCGAAAGTCAGTGTCTCCTGCCACTTCAATTAATGGTAAGTATTTATTAAGTACTGATTATATGACAACTACTTCAATATAACAGTTAAGAGTGATAGAACCAGCCAGGTGCACTGGTTTTATCCTCTCTCACACCTGTAATCCCAGCACTTTGGGAGTCCGAGGCAGGTATCACGAGGTCAGGAGTTCAAGAACAGCCTGGCCAACATAGTAAAACCCATCTTTACTAAAAATATACAAAACAAAATTAGCCGGGTATGGTAGTGCGTGCCTGTAGTCCCAGCTACTCGGGAGGCTGAGACAGGAGAATCACTTGAACCCGGGAGGTGGAGGTTGCAGTGAGCTGAGATCACACCACTGCACTCAAGCTTGGGTAACAGAGTGAGACTTTGTAAAAAATTAAAAATTAAAAATTTAAAATTTAAAAATTTAAAAAAAAAACAGTCCTAGAACCTTTAGTCAAATGGAATGCAATGAGCTGGGAAACATGGAAGTGGACTGAAGTGACCGGAGATGTTTATAATTAATTTTTCCATGTTCTCTTTCTAAGGGCAACTCATGGCACCCACGGTTTTCTTGGACAAGCACTCACCTTGATTCCTAGGGGTCCAGGGAGTCCAGGTGATCCACGGAGTCCCTGGGGAAATAAATAATACAAGGACAATCATGGAGCTGAGGGTGAACACTGACTCATCCACCCCGTGCCAGGCTGACTGCATCCTCTGCTGGGGACCCAGAGATGGGTGAGACTCTCCCTAGGACCTGACTTGCACAAAAGAAACAGAATCCGGTTTTGAGCCCCAAGGCCCTGGATATGAATTCCGACTCTGCCTCCTACTGCCTCTGTGTAGCCTTCTGGAAATCTCTTAGCTCTCTGTTTGCTTTCCCGTTGAAGAGCCTTATTGTATAGACTTGAAGCAAGTAAGGGGCAAGGCCTCGTTTCAAAGCAGGCTTTGAAACCTTCACTTCAGGCTGAAGGGCTTTGGCACTCACAGCCACAATGAAAACCACGATTCTAGGAAGTCTTGGCTGAAAGCACCAGAGTAGACCAGAAGTCCTTCTCTATGCATACACTTGTCCTGAGCCGTGGGGATGTGCTTACCTGACTGTCTCTCCATGAGATGGGAGCATCTCCAGGGTGCAGACTGTCTCATCCATCTCTGTGTCCCCAGCACTGGCCCAGGCTGGCATTTGGCCAGTGGTCCATGAGGATGTGCTGCCCTAGCCTGAACCACATTAGAGCAGACTGTTGGACCCACACACCACCCCTTTCCCAACCAGGCCCCTTTCATTGGCCACGGTTCAATTTCTGTAAAGTTTGGCAGTTAGATGTTTTTCCTTTTCCTTCTCTAATTTTCACCTGGTTTCTACAGGCGAAGGGACTCCCGACCTTCCACTTACCGGCTCTCCATCCTTCCCTTTTCCGGGTGGCCCAGGGAGCCCAGGAACACCGGGATCTCCCCTGGGACCAACTGGCCCTGGGCTGCCTTCTTCCCCCGCTGAGCCCTGGAAAGAAAAGTAGACATTTCCCAGGGTCGATTACCCTCAGCACGAAGCTTTTCCACGGGGAAGCAGCCTGAGTAGGTTTGTAGGTTTCCTGGGACTGCCCTTATGATTTTAGAAGGCCCATGCTTTCTGGGACACAGAAAGATGGACTGTGTAATGCATATTATAAGTTATATCGTGTCCCCCAGAATTCGTGTCTTGAAGTCCTAACACCTACTGCTTCAACGCACAGATGTGATTAAAGTTAGGATGAGGTCATACTGGAGTGTGACCCTCCAATGGGCCTAATCCAATCTGGGTAGTGGCCTTTAAAGAAAGAGGCATTTGGTCACACATGCATAGAGGCAAGACAACACAAATACACAGGGACAAGGCACCGCCAAGGAGCCAAGGAGAGAGGTCTGGAACAGATGTTTCCTTCACAGCCCTCAGAAGGAGCCAGCCTGCCAACAGCTTGACTGAGGACTTCTTGCCTCCAAAACTGGGAGAAAGTACATTTTGGCTGTTTAGGCCACCCAGTTCATGATACTTTGTTACTGCGGCCTTAGTCAATCGATTCAATAAAAAGCATGGAAAATGACAGGACGTTCGTGAGGACCTCCCACCCAGTACGGGCAAATCTACTTCCGGTGCATCTCTTACAGATCGGCCCTCATTTATGCTTGAACTCCTCTGGGAGCAGAGACCTCACTACCTCTCCACACTGGGCATTCCTTTGTCAGGCAGCTCTGTTACGTAACATTTCTTTACACTCAGCCTTCTCTGAAATCTTCCCAACACTGGACACTCAGTCTGTTCCCTGAACCCTGCAGACACAATCCAATCCCTCTTACAGTTAGGTTTTCAACTATAAGAACAGAGCTTAAAGCTACAACGGAGAGAGCAAGGGAGAGAGAGCATGAGAGTGCTAGCATGGGCACCAGGGTCTGTTCAGGGACTTGGGCTTTAAGCTTGCTCCAGGCCAGTGTTCATCTTCTCTGACCACAGAGCTCTGAGCAGTCCTTGTGGCGGCCCTGGCTGTGGAACACTAGGTTGAGCCCCGCGAACCAGATGGATTCCTTTCCCCAGACGGGGCTGCCCTGGGCGGAAGCTGCAATCGCAATGTTTCCAGACATTCTCAAATGGAGCAGGGGTAAGGTAAGATGAGCCGAGGATGGGCAAAGCAAGGATGGAGAGGGCCTCTCTCCAAGCCTGGAGCAGGATCAGCTTCCCCTAGCCCCAGGACAGACCCTGCACATGGTGTGAGAGGGAAAAAGCATGCTGCAATGTCCGGGATTTTTACCACTTTGCAGAGCCCTGGAGGTTCCTTTCCAAGTTAAGTCCCAGGCCCGGCCCTCAGCCTGGGCTTCTGCTCAGCCAAGGGAAGGCATTTGGCTCCCTCTAGAGGCTCAATATGGCAATAGCCCACTGATTTCTGGTTTCTGAACATGCACCTGTTAGTCCTCCTAAGATGCCTAACATCTTGGACATCCCCTTCCAGATTACCAACGTCCTACTTACAATGTGCCATCCTTCAGACATGGTATAATTAAGGAATACCAGATGAATCCAGACGTTTTTCCTTTGCTTAATCTAGGCAGTCTGAAATGGTATTATTTTTTTCAAAAAAAGAATGTTTGCACCTATATTACATAAGGATTGTTATTTTATTATTATTATTATTATTATTATTATTATTATTATTATTATTATTTGAGATGGAGTCTCACTCTGTCACCCAGACTGGAGTACAATGGTGTGATCTCAGCTCAAGGCAACCTCCGCCTCCCAGGTTCAAGCGATTCTCGTGCCTCAGCTTCCCAAGTAGCTGGGATTACAGGCATGTGCCACCATACCCAACTAATTTTTATGTTTTTAGTAGAGATGGGGTTTCACCATGTCGGCCAGGCTAGTCATGAACTCCTGACCTCAAGTGACCTGCCCACCTTGGCCTCTTAGTCCTGGGATTACAGGCGTGACCACCACACGTGGCCCATAGGGTTATTATTAAGCCTATGATCAACACTCCAAAAACTCAAGATATTTTTCATAGATGTGTTGATCATTTTTCTCTGCACTAAGCTCTTTTTTTCTGGGAGACATGTAGCTTAAAATTGAACCTTCCTGCCAAAAGGCAAATGACATCTCCTCTTGGTAAATTATGCAAAAACATAAAAACTGAAGTGATTCTTTAAAAGGTACCAAGTAGAGTGAACTTGAACTTGAAATAATTCATGTTAAGAAGTTTGGTCACATGTGTGCTAGGAGGGACCTCTGTGGACAATCCATGCCCCAATGTTGTCTCTTCCTGTCCATGGATATAAGCGTGATCTGCTCACGCAGGGAAGGCAGGATACAACCACATGTCACCTGTTATCTGCTGAGCCCACTGCACACGCCTCCCCAATTCGTCTGCTAATCCTCACAACCTATGATCAATGTGGCATCATCCTCATTTTACAGAGGAGAAAATGCAGGTGCAAAGAGGATGCCCTTTATTTAGATCAGGGTTTCTCAACCTTGGCACTATTGACCTTCAGGGAGGATCGTTCTTATTAGGGGAATGTCTTATGCACTGTGAGGTTTTTACCAGGCTTTCTGGTCTCTACCCACTAATGCCAGGAGCAGTTACTCCCCTTAGTGGTGACAACAAAAAATATCTCCCTGGGTAAAAACCCTCCACTGAGAATCACCTTTGTCACCCTAGCTTATATCAATGTAACTAGGGCAAGGGAGCTGGCATTTGACTCAGGTCCAAAGCCCTGAATCATTCAAATGAGTGCGTCTGATTTCCTGAGCACTGGCTCAGTGTCACCAATTACCCTCAGAGTCATTTCCTAAGGTGCTACGTCAGAGAAATGCAAAATGGAACTTAAAAGGGTGTAGATTCTCCTCCTTAGCCTCTGGGTCTTTTTTGTTTTTGTTTTTGTTTTTTTAATTGGGGTGGGAACATGTGTCTCTCTTCTTAATTATTAAAATCTTAGGCTGGGTTCAATGGCTCACACCTGTAACCCGGGCACTTTGGGAGGCCAAGGCTGGTGGATCACTTGAGTCCAGGAGTTTGAGACCATCCTGGGCAACATAGTGAAACCCCATTTCTACAAAAAATTCAAAAACTAGCTAGGCGTGGTGGTGCACACCTGTAATCCCAGCTGCTCAGAAGACCGAGGCATGAGAATTGCTTGAACCCCAGAGGCAGAGGTTGTAGTGAGTGGAAATCACATCATTGCACTCCAGCCTCAGTGGCAGAGTGAGACCCTGTCTCAAGAAAAAAAAAAAAATCTCATAGCTTGGGAAGGTTTACATGTGTGAGCATAGATGTAGAATGGATAAGTTGGTGTACTGAGTTGAGAGAGAACAGGATTTGGAGTCAGACAGACCTAGCCCTGTAGCTCATTTGCTATGAGACACAGGGCAAACTAATTAACTTCTCAGAGTCTCAGTCTCCACATCTGTCGAATGGGCACTCGTCTGATTCTCAGGTCTGTTGTGAGAAATAAATGAGCCAATGGGATGGCACCGTCTCCCTCTCCCTCCTACTTAATAAACCCCTTCTGATTGCAGAGTGAGCTGCTCCTTCAGTGCCTGTAACAAGTTGAGGATATTCGCTTGTGTGCTGAGAGATCACATTAGTCTTACCTTCTCACCACGCTCCCCATCTTTCCCAGGGGGGCCTCTGAGGCCAGGAGCACCCTGTGGAAAGGAAGATTACAGATGTGGTGAATTTAAAGATGACTGGTCACTCTTGGTGGCTCGTGACCCCCAGGGAAGAATCATCAGGTCCCCCAGAAGTCAACGACTACAGCTCCCACCCAATCCCATCCCTTATTTAAATTCCCCAAAGCTCCATCTCCTCCCTGCCCGTGATTGCTGCTCTCCCAGGGGGCCTGGCCTTATAACCCTACACATCAGAGCTCTTAACAGCAGGTATGGTCTGCTGGAAGCTTTGCCACCTGCTCTGGGCTATGAACTCTCAGAAGGCACGGCCTGGCACAGTGAACACTGGGAGGATGAGGATGGCCTTAAGAACCCAGCCTTAGTATTGTGGCATCTGCTCCAACAGTGTCTTTGGAGTCCCCCAAAGGTTGACTTTGAGACATGGTTTAAGTGCAAGTGTCCCATGGATGCAACAGTAGGGAAACAGAAGTAGAAAGTGGGAACACCCATGCCTGTAATCCCAGCACTCTGGGAGGCCAAGGCGGATGGATCACTTAAGGTCAGGATTTCAAGACCAGGATTTCACCAACATAGTGAAACCCCATCTCCACTAAAATACAAAAATTAGCTGGGCATGCTGGCATGCCCCTGTAATCCCAGCTACTTGGGAGGCTGAGACAGGAGAATCACTCCAGCCTGGGAGGCGGAGGTTGTAGTGAGCCGAGATCATGCCACTGCACCCCAGCCTGGGCGACAAAGCAAAACTCCACCTCGAAAAAAAAATAAATAAATAAAAATAAATACAGCAGGGGAGAACAGGCAGCAAGAAATACACTTGCTGGCCACTGGAGCTGTCCTGCTGTGACTCTGGGATCCTGCACAGGATATACCCTCAGAGTGACGACAGCTGAGGACAAGCGATCTGAGCTATTCTGCTGGTGCTGCTGCTGGCCACACATCACATGGCCTGATCACATGCACTCTAGAGGCCAGAGAAGATCCCCAGCCAGAAGAATGCAGGCTGGGCTGCTGGAAGCCCCTATGTAAAATAGTAACATTCCTCCAGCAGGGTTGCTGTGTGGATTAAATAACAAATACATGTAATATGCTTAGAAAGATGTCTGGCATGTATAAAGGCTCAGTCCTCTAAGCTACTATGCTTATTACCTATAAAGGTTTGATGAAGAAACAGGACTGACCTAAATCTATTGTGTGGCGGGGGAAATGTTGCCCTTGACTAGATGTCATGGAGTGTTTTGTTGAACAATGTTCAAGTCTAAATTGGTGTTTATGGTGAATCTTAAAGCTGGTCCTTTAGCGGACACCTTGGGCCTCGACACGGAAAAGGCAGAATCTCATCAGGCCAAAAAAGATGCAACCCTAAAGGTGAAGCAGCCAAGCTATTGTCTCCATTTTGCAGTTAAACTAGCAGAGACCTCAAGGAGTAGCTTGCCAAGATTGTCAAGTCAATTAATAGAAGAGCTAGGATTCAAATCCAGGTCTCCCAACAGCCGTCAAGGGACCTTTGACTTCTTTAGGTTCATTTTGTTTCTTCTGAAACAAACTAGGGTGTTGATTCCAACAACAGTGAAATGTGAAGACTTTCTGCAGATGCCAACAGCTGCATTTACCCTCTAGATAGCTGGCGAGTTGCCTAGGGCTCAGGTGTGTGAACTCTCTGGGTGGTCTATGTTAGGACAGCCGTGTCTCCATCTGGACAATGGGAGTAAGGATGCCTACACCTCTGGCTTTTGGGGAGGATACATTAACTAGCTTGGTGGCTGGGCAGTGCATATGCACAGCCAGCGCTGGTATCCACGCCCTCTCCCCATTACTCACCACACTTCCTGGAGGGCCACTGGGACCGGGGGGACCGACATGTCCAGGAGCACCCTGTTCAGAGACAGAAGTTTGGAAAGGCCAAACGCATTGGTTATAAGTAGTTGCTCCAACTCTCTCTGCAAACCTGTCTCATACTCAATTCACCATGATGTGCTGGAACTGCTGCTGACCTGACAGCCCCTGCAGACATGAACCTTCTCCCTAGAGGGCTGTGGCGTCTCAAGCACCAAGCCTCAGGTGAGTGGGCTTCTGGCACAGAGGTGAGAGGCAGGAGGGCAGGAGGACTCTGGAAGTTCCTTAGAGCTAAGGGACAAGGGTGTGGAGGAGCCTGGGGGTGGGCAGAGAGAAGGGCTGGGCCCTAACCACAAAAGAGGATCTCAGGTGAGGTTTGGCCTTATCCTAAGTGCCCGAGGTAAAGGAAACATTGAAAATGAAACAGTTCAGATCTCAGTGGCATATGTATGTGTGTGTGTGCGTGTGTGTGTGCGCGCATGTTCGTGGAGATGTGTGTGTGCGCATGCACGTGTGCATTTTTGTAGAGATGTGGGTATGTGTGCACGTGTGCGTGTGCATGTTTGTGGAGGTGTGTGTGCTTGTGCATGTGTGCATGTTTGTGGAGGTGTGTGTGTGCGTGTGGGTGTGTATGTGGAGGTGTGTGTGTGCACACGTGCGTGTGCATGTTTGTGGAGGTGTGTGTGGAAGCGCATGGGTATATACACATTTGTGGAGATGTGTGTGTGCGTGCATGTGCGTGTGCATTTTTCTGAAGGTGTGTGTATGTGTGCGTGTGTGTGTGCGCATGTTCGTGGAGGTGTGAGTATGTGCGTACACATCTGCATGTTTGTGGAGGTGTGTGTGCGTGTGCATGTGCATGTTTGTGGAGATGTGTGTATGTGTGCACATGGGTGTGTGCATCCTTGTGGAGGTGTGTGTGTGCATGTGCGTGTGTGCATGTTTGTGGAGGTGCATGTGCGTGCATGTTTGTGGAGGTGTGTATGTGTGCGTGTGTGCATGTTTGTGGAGGTGTGTGTGTGTGTGCACGTGCGCATGTGCATGTTCGTGGAGGTGTGTGTGGGTGCATGTGTGCATGTTAGTGGAAGTATGTGTATGTGTGCGCCTGTGTGTGCATGTTTGTGGAGGTGTATGTTTGCACGTGTGCATGTTTGTGGAGGTGTGTGTGTGTGCATGTTTGTGGAGGTGTATGTGTGCGCATGGGTGTGTGCATGTTTGTGGAGATGTGTGTGTGCATGTGCACATGCACATGTTCCTGGAGGGGTGTGTGTGCGTGCATGTGTGCATGTTTGTGGAGTGTGTGCACATGCACGTGTGCATGTTTGTGGAGATGTGTATGTGCACGTACGCATGTTCGTGGAGGTGTGTGTGTGCGTGCGTGCATGTTTGTGGAAGTGTATGTATGCGCGTGTGTGAATGTTTGTGGAGGTGTATGTGTGCATGTGCACGTGTGCATGTTCATGGAGGTGTGTGCATGTGTGCATGTTTGTGGAGGGGTTTGTGTGCATGCGCATGTGCATGTTCACGGAGGTTGTGTGTGTGCATGCATGTGTGCACGTTCATGGAGGTGTGTGTATGTGTGTGCATGCTTGTGGAGGTGTGTGTGCATGTGCGTGTGTGCATGTTTGTGGAGGTGTGTGCGTGTGCACATGCATATGTTTGTGGAGGGGTGTGTGTGCATGTGCATGTGCATGTTCATGGAGGTTGTGTGTGCATGCATGTGTGCACATTCATGGAGGTGTGTGTATGTGTGCGCATGGGTGTGTGCATGTTTGTGGAGGTGTGTGTGCATGTGCGTGTGTGCATGTTTGTGGAGGTGTGTGCGTGTGCGTGTGTGTATGTTTGTGGAGGGGTGTGTCTGCATGCGCATGTGCAAGTTCATGGAGGTTGTGTGTGTGCGCGTGCATGTGTGCATGTTCGTGGAGGTGTATGTGTGTGCATGGGTGTGTGCATGTTTGTGGAGGTGTGTGTGTGCATGTGTGCATGTTTGTGGAGGTGTGTGTGCGTGTGCATGAGTGCATGTTTGTGGAGGTGTGTGTGCGTGTGCATGTTTGTGGAGGTTTGTGTATGTGTGTGCGTGCATGTGTGCAAGTTTGTGGAGGTGTATGTGTGCACGTGTGTGTGAGTTTGTGGAGGTGTATGTTTGCGCATGTGTGTGTGCATGTTTGTGGAGGTGTATGTGTGCACGTGTGTGTGTGTTTGTAGAGGTTTGTGTATGTGTGCACATGCGTGTGTGCATGCTTGTGGAGGTGTATGTGTGCATGTGTGTGTTTGTGGAGGTGTATATGTGCGCATGTGTATGTGCATGTTTGTGGGTGTGTGTGTGTTGGCTTCGACTGGAAAATCAGGTAAGAAGTGGGTTTGAACTAGAACTTGATGGCTGGGCAATGATCCATGAAAGGAGATGTGGGTGAGGACATCCAGGTGGATCAACATTATGGGCATGGGGAAGCAGGGAGTTCTTACGGCCCTGGAGGCTGCCCATGTTTCTTCCAGGCCTTGTTCGCCACTGTCCCTGGGTTTTGCATGTCTCCAGGGTCAGGACTCATGGAGAACACTCCCACCATCCTCCTTGCCTACACTCCACTTCCATTCCCCTCCAGGCCAGGCTGGCACCAGGGCTGTCTTCACGAGCAGGGAGGAGCTGCCATCTGTTCCCGCTGTGGCATCCACACTTGTCACTACCTTGGCACACCCAGTTCCGATCCAGCCATATGCATGGTGGCCTGGTCATATCAGCACCCTCTAGCTGGTACAGAGCCACCCAGCGGCGGTGCTAGGAGCAGACTGGACGTGTGCTGCAGCTGCTCCTCTTGCCAGCACCGCTCCACAGAGACCCGGGGATGAGTCAGCCCATCCTGCCTCCCACCAGCTCCTGAGATCTCTGGCTCTGCACCATGAGACAGAACCCGACTCAGCTCCAGGAACAAGTGCCAGCCCCCACAGGGATCAAATACACCCTGGATCTGGCCCCAAGGATGGGTGAGCCAGGAGCAGCCGAAGAGTGTGCTTACGTGCTTATGCAAAGGTGTCCGTGTATTTTCCTGGCTGCATCTGTGTGTTTGGGGTTGTGTGTGTGTGTCCATGTGCACACGTGTATTATAGGATGTGTATTCTCTGGTTTGTAGAGTATGTGTACGTGGTTGTGCATGTAAGCACACTTACTGGAGTAACCACCTCACCTGCGAGTGGTGTGTGTGTGTGTCTCATCCACATGTGCGTAGAAAGAGATTTCTTTCATTCGCTGGGCATGTGGACAAAGCCAAGAAATGCTACAAAGGTGGTGGAGGCCAGAACCTCTCTCCGTGCTGACTCCAGCCAACCACTCGAGTGTGGGTGGACCTTTTGGGCCACGTCCCCCTAGCTAGCCCAGAGCTGTAAGCCACAGAGCAGACACTGGGTGGGGCCTCCCTCCGGGGGTCCCCCACAAGGCAGGCGGATCATAGGGACTCACAGGGTTTCCAGCTGCTCCAGGAGCCCCATGTGCACCTTCCTGTCCCTTAGCACCCTGCACAGGAAATAAAAGAGGGGCGGGGGTAAGAGACCCTCAGTGATGCTGTCTTCCCACATGCCAGGGAGGTGTCGGGATACCGTGCTCATCAGAAGCATGATTCCAAACTGAAGGGGTCAGGAGCGCTGTCTAAAAAGTGAAGAAAACCACTAATTCCTGGCCCTTTGTTGGAGCTGGGTATATCGCGATTTCATTCCTTCCTCACCGCCGACCCAGGGTATAGGGGTCAGCACCAACCCTTCGTAGAAATGTAGCTCAGAGGGGCTCACACAGCCATGCAGGGTCCCCAGTCACCCCAGCAGGGTCTCCCACCATAGCACAGAGTCTCCCAGAGAACCAAGATCCAGTGCAGAGGCTAACACCTAGCAAAATGACAAAATCAAAGCACTAACATGCACCAGGTGTCATCTAAACCAGCACTGCCACTCCATGGCTGGGATCCATTTCCTGTTCTGCAAATCCTCTGGGAACCAAGGTGCCCGCTGTATGCAGAGGCCCTTGCTCTCCAGATCCCACTGAGCAGGAGAAGGGAGAGCATGGCAGAAACCCAGAGCTCGCCTACACCAACCCTTCAGTGACAGAGTAGGCACATCCAGGGGTACAGAGGTGGGGCCTGGCCCCATGGCTGTGTCTGGAGCATTTAGTGAGGACCACATAGCCTCTACAGCACCTTAGGGCAGCTCTCCCCAGCGTCTACTCCCAAAATGCCAGGGGAGAGAACTGGGGAGGGTGGCCTGGAGGGAGAGAGCGTGGCTGGGATCTCCAAGTCTCTGAGTCAGCAGGGGAAGGGATGATTTTCTTACCGGTGGTCCAGCAGGTCCCCGAGGCCCCAATTCTCCAGGACGGCCCTGCAGTCCCTGTAAGCACACAAGTTGCCATGAACCAGCTCATCCTCCTGGTTCTGAGCAGATGGGTGGGTGGGGCAGGGACACTGCAATGGGTATCATTTGAGATCCAAGGAGGGGAAGTGGCTAGTGTCCTGAGGAGGAGAAAGGGCTGCCTTCCATTCAGTGGGGCTCCTGCGTGTGGACTGCATGGTGCAGATGTACAGCTGGGCAGCCTTTGGAGTCCAGATCTTCAGGTAACCAGCCCTGTGGGGGAAGGGGGACACAAGGACTCACCGGTTCCCCAGGCATGCCTGGATCGCCCTTCTCTCCTTTGGGCCCTTGTTCTCCCTGTTGGTGAGAAGCACAGGGTAGAGTGGACTTCACGGAGAATTCCCCTCATCACAGAGCACATGCCCCCAGCTCTGGCCACACAGGCCGCCTCCAGTCCTGTGTATCACCTGATAGGTTCCCACCCCCAAAGGCTGTTCCCTCTGCCTAGGGGTTCTTCCCTCCTACTCCCCAGGACTGATTCTGACTCATCTTTCAGGTCAGGAATCACTTCTTCAGGGAAGCTGAACACTAAAATGGGCCCAACCCTCCTGTTACAGTGGGCCAGTGTACTGTGCCTTCCTCCTCCTGCCCCCTGTTACGGCAGCAGTTTTACACTTAGTTGTGTGGTTTGATTCATGTCCCTCCAGCTTAGAGCCTGGCATGTGGAAGATCATCAGTGAATAATGATGGAAAGAGTTTTGAGACGAGGAAGGGTCTTTAAGGGCCTCTGGCCCAAACACTATTTTTTCTCCCTCCCTCTCCCTCTCTCCCTTCCTCTCTCTCTTTCTAGTAGAGATGGGGTCTCACTAGATTGCCCAGACCTTTCTTGAAATCCTGGGCTCAGGCGATCCTCCCTGCATAGCCTCCTGTGTACCTGCCTCCTGGAACTACAGATCCTCACCGCCGTGCCCAGCTCCAACCCCTTTCTACATGGAGACGCTGGGGAGGGGTTCTTAACTAAGGAGACCCAGACCTTTGGGGACAGACTGGGGGTTGAACCCTGGACTCTGGATGGCCAGAATGGTGCGTCTAACTTTTGCTGAAGAGAGGATGAGACACAGGCTAGACAGGCAGTGCCCTGGGTGGGCCCAGGATGGAATGATCCAAGATAGGGCAGGCTCACTTCCAGGGAACCACGTCCAGGGTGCCCAACACATCTCCCAGGAGGGCTGAAGGGACATGTGATCCTCAGCCTGCAATTCATATGGAACAAGGAGAAGATGAGCAGATGGGGCACTACAGTGAGGGCAGCCCTCCAGGAGCTCAAGGGCATATCTTTCCACAGCTTGTGGCCACTGTGCAGGAGAGGAGTGGGGCCAGTGGACCAGGGTGGACACAGCCTCAGCTTTAGACCCGTACAGCCTGTCTTGGGAGCCCTGGCCCTCTAACTTATTGGCCGTATAAACTTGGGCAAAGTAGTTACCCATACTGACCCCTTATGACCTTTGCAGTTTCCATATCTGCAAAATAAACAGGTGGTCTCTTTTTCACATAGGGTGCAGGTCAATGGTACAGAGAAAGTGCAGCAGACACAAGACATCAAAAAGAAATGGCATGGGTTTGCAGAGTTCTCCAGGAAGGCAGATAACACCCAGAGCACGCATACCCAAAGGCAGTGTACGACCTTCTCAAGGAGCAGAACCTGCTACTGTCCCAAATCCCCACAGCCTGTTTAGGGGGGCATCGGGCTCCCCTGCCACAGATAAGCCCAAAGAGAGCTGGAATGAGCATCTGCCTTGGGTGTAGAAGGGAGTCCTGCATGGATGGGGTGTTTGCAAGACACGGCTTCAGAGAGCAGGAGATGAAGGGAGGACCCTGGATGCATCTGGAAGAAAGAGTCTGATGTCTACATTAGAGAATCTGAGGTTGGCTAGTTCTAACCTTTACTTGGTGGAGAAATAAGCATAGAAAGACACTATCTACTAAGGGTTTCATGTCACTTTCTCTCTCTATGCCTACACAAATATTGAAGGCCTTGCAGCTATGGTTCCTACCTGCCCTCCCTTCCCAAGCCTCTCTGATACAGCAGTTGGACACCGCGTGGTCTGCAGCTGGCTTCCTCACTCAGCATCACCTATTGTATGGAACCGACATGGTCTACCTCATAGAGTTGTGACCTGGATTCAGTGAGATTGCTTTTGCAAAGTGTTTCACAGTGCCCAACACAGAGGAGGTTTCAACAGATGCCAGCTCATTCCTCCGCCTAGAATCTCCATTGCCATTGAGCTCAGAAGACCTGTCTAGCCCCATTCACCACGGACAATAATACCATTATTTCTAGCATGTTTTCCTCCTAGAAAACTACCCATGGTGGGGATTTCAAGTCTTTTTCTGGTCCTCCAGTCATTGGCAACACAACGCGTAAAGACAAAAGGGCTTATGGGATTGCTTCAGGAGACACACAGGGAAGACGTTTGCACATTCTGCCAGTGTTGGTGAATGGGACTGCAGTGGCAGGAAGACAAAGTGAGGAGCTATGGGGGGTCAGGCAGGCCAGAGAAGGAATCAAGATGCTCAAGACATTTCTGCCCCAGAGCCTAGGAGTCAGGAGGCAGTACCTTCCCCCTAGGAGCCCTCTGGAACAGTTCTATCAGTAGCTATTGAATGCATACGTTTGGCTGGCTTCTGTCTCCTCCCCACTGCCCCCTGGTGACCTCAGCCAAGTTAAACAGCATCTCTGGGACTCATGATCATCTCTGCAGGCTCTGGTCATTGCCTGGGCATCCTGGAAGCCTCCTTAGCAGGGTGAGGGGTAGAATCAGGCTGGTTGGACAGAGCCTTCCTAAGACAGCTGCTTTGGAACTGATGAGCCTCCAGTTACAAAACCTTGTTTGAGTTCTCCACTGCAACTTCCCCAAGCACGAGGCTGCCTGTCCCTCCATCCTCCAGCAAAGGTTTTGACATCTGCAGACCCCAGAGATATGCCTGCTCTGTCCTTTGCAAACCACCAGCACCCTCTCACCTCATCAGGTGCAGCCACCAGCTATCCCCAGGAGCCTCCTCAGTCCCAGAGAGGGCAACAAAATGAGTCGGGCTTCTCCCTCTACTTCCTCTTCTCCTTTCCATTCTCTTCCTTCATTATGCGGCAGACCTTAACACCCCTCTAAATTGCTCTCTCCCCAGCCTCTTCCTGCACTGCAGGGACTCAAAGGCATGTGCCTGAGGAGAGCAGGGAGAAGTCAAACAGAATAACACTTTCCAAACCCATCAATACAAGCATGGGTTGCCATGGCGACGAAGACAGTCCCAGGGAGACTCAGGCAATTGTCCACAATGAAACTTTTTTTTTCATAGGCATAATTTCCTTGTTTGCATCTGAGAGTGACTTCCTGGCTCCCAGGCTCCCACAGCAATGCAGAGCCTGCAGGAAGGATGTCAGTGCTGGGACTCGAAGGGGAGGGTGGAACAGGCCCCTCATGTGCCTTCCCAGTGGAATGCTCTGGAAATTGTGTTTTTACAGAGCAATTCCTTTAAGGAGAGGTTGGACATGTAGGCTTGTCTCAACCCTGAGGGGCTCAGGGTGGACCTGAGGGAGGGAGGCCCACAGATGTCAGGGGCATGGCGAGGTAATACATTGAGGTGGTCCAGGAAAAGGCAGGCGACCAGTGGAAGGGACAGGCAGTGTGATGGGAAGCCCCTTGCACAGGACAGCCAGCCCGAGCTGAAGCAAAGGCAGTACAGACGCTCCATCCAGTGCGCTATGACTGACACACTAGCCCCTCATTCCTATCTCGCAGGTAGGGCCTTCTTGGCAAGCTCCCTAGCACCTCTGAGCTGCAGGACCAGCACCTGTAAGATGGACACAGGTGCCACTCCCTCAAGGCTGTTAGGAGCCTTGGCTGTAGCAGTGCCAGGAAAATGCCCGGAGCTGAGCTGCTGCATGGGGTGCTCTGCCCTTCCAAGCCCCTGTCTGCGAGAGCAGGTGAGAAACCAGGGTGGTAGGCAGGGAAGGGAGGTCCTCAGGCAGTGAGTGCTGCCCTGCAGGTGAGAGAGGGGCTGTGTCCCTTACGCAGTGAGTGCCTGTCTCTGCCAGAGCGGAGCAGAGTTCTAAGTGTTTTACATAAAGTGCAAATATCCTGTTATTTGCATTTAATCCTGAAAGCGTATTTTTATTGTCCCAATTTTATAATTGAGAAAACTAGGTCTCAGCGAAGAAACAGATGGACCATTTTCAAGGACAGGTGGGCAGTGAGGCAGCGCCCTCTAATGGTTGACAGCTCAGTGACAAGAAGGCTCCTTTCACATCAGGGCCTTCTCTCCCTTCAGGAAAGGCTCACAGCCAGAGCCTGTGCACCTGCTCTTTCCCGCAGAGTCTCTCACCCACTTCTCCCCGAGTCTGTGCTGCCCCAGGATGCCCCCACCTCCCCGTGATGCTTCTCAAACACAAAATCCTTCCTTCTCCTGCAGTGATTTCAGCACCTGACTCAGTCTCTCTACCTGCTTCCTTCTTTTGCATCACACACAGGATTCTTTTAAGCTTTTAAAATGGAATCGACTTAATATTAAATAAACAAAGTTAGCAACAGCTGAAATGGACATCTACCCCAGCCTCTCAGCTGTCCCGCAGGTCAAGCCCTGATAGCAGAACTGCATCAAAGGCAGCAAAAGAAACAATGTCATGTTTTCTGGCTGCAGGGTTGCCAGCAGCATAAAGAGACCCTGAAAACACCTATTTTCTGAAGAGTCATTCATGAAAAGAGAGGAAAAAGGTTTCTAGAGGTTACAGTGATGATAAGCTTTATTTCCTGCCACGTGTGTTTGTGTGTGGAAGTAGCCAGCATCGCCCTCCGTCCATCTGGCACACCCCTGGTTACGTCTCAGGCTCCAGTCCTCTGAACAGCCTCTCTGAGAATGGGATCCCCTCTTGACACCCCTATCTCTGGTCTCCTTCACTGCCATTATCCATGGGGAACGTCTTTGCCTCTCTCTGACTCTCATCTTCTGGCATCTCAAATAATTCTGTTCTCCTCAAAACCACCAGCCTCTCTCTGTGTTACTGAAGAATTAACTTTTCCCAGAGAGGCCCGGCCTTTGCTCTTAGCTATGAGAGGTGACTTCTAGGCCCCTGGAATGTCCTGCCTGACCCTGGAGCCAGTTCCCTGCAAGGTCCTTTCTCCACCTGTTTTCAGGGCAAGCCCAGCAGCCCTGATACCCGACAGTGACAAGCGCAATGGGGCTGAGTCCCCACCCCACCCGGTCCAGGTTCCCAGGCCACACCAGACATCGCCTGCCAGGCTGAGGCATGCTGGGCACCCTGAGGCACCGCTGCTACTTACAGGCATCCGTGGATGTGGTGTGAACAGGGATGTCTGAAAAGGAAACCACAGAGATTAGAAAGATGGGCATCAAGGAACCCAGTGTTTCATTTTTAAAACCTGCCTTGGTGAGATTTACAAGTGAAAGAATACAGCCCCAAAGCTTCCTGGAATGCTTATTAGTTTTGAAAATTAGATTCATATCTTCCTTTAAAATCCCTGGCTATTTATTTATGAAGGCAGAAATGCATAGTGGTTATATTCAGGAGCCCTGGAGGCACAAGACCTGAGCTCCAAACCCTGTGTGACCTTGGACGTGTCTCCTCAGCTTCTACGTCCTCATCAGTAAAATGGGAAAGAAACATTCTTCCCTGCAGGTGTCCATAAGAGCCCTGCCTGGGACACTGGATTCATGTCACAATGTCTTATTTTCACTACTGCCATCTGCTGGGCATCAGGCAGGGATGCAGGTGCATAGTAGACCAGGTTGGGGAGAGCAGCAGGGGTGGGGAAATCCCACTTGACAGAGCCCAGACTACAAAGACTCTGGCATACTGGCCCCTGCAGGCTCCTTCAGTCTGGCCACCCACACCTAGGCTGTGTTTAAGGCTTCTTAGGTGTCACACTTTCTCCAGCTTCAAAGCTTTTGCAAATACTGTTCCCCTCACCTGGAACGTACTGTCCTCTCCGTATCTATGACTAACAAAGGTCATATGGAGACCCACAGCTGTCTTTTAAATGTCGTGTCTTCACGGATCCCTCTTCCCTCTCCACCATGCAAATATAACTTGGGTCCCCATGTGATTCTTGTTGATGCATCTTGTTCTTTTCCTGGATCACATTTACTATCATTTGCAATGTAGGTCTATCTTTGCCACTGTAGGATTAGTTTATCTTCTTCAGTAGGCTACAAGCTCTGACAGATCTGATCCATGCAGATGCCTGGGTCCCAGCAGGGGCCCAAAAGAAGCCGTAAATGCACAAAAAACATCATAGATAATGGTCCTAAATCACAATACATTAAAAGAAGAAGGAAAAAAGGAGCTTCCTATACCTTGCCTTCCATGTCCCCAATTCCCATCCGTTTTCCAGAAGGCACTGTTTTTCAGTTTACCATATTTTTTAAATGTTTCCTATATATTTCCACACAATTATAAACGTTTAGAAATATATAACTTTGTGCAAGTTATACAAATAGTAACAGCGACTATACATGGTTAGTTAGAGTCATTGACAGGCCTTCACTTATGTGGTCTCACAATAACTCTTAAGAGGTAGACTATCTGTTTCTGTCCTGTCTTATGGATAAGAAAATTGGAGGACACAGAAGCAAACCACAGAATGAAGTTCCAGCTGCTGGTGAATGTCAGGACAGGAACTGGCATCCACATAGGTGGCCTGGGGAGCCTGTGCTCTTCATCTTTCAATATGCAGTGATTGACTAATCAATTTTTTCCACTTAATTCGCCTTGTTCCATTTAATTTGAATATCACTATCTTTTCAAGACCATACACATATTGTATGCATATCAATTTGTAGAATTCCATGATGCAGATATTTTGTGATTCACTTAATTTTATGCTTATGATTGTGTGGTCTGTTTCTAATTTTTTATTGTCATAAGTGACACTACAATGCATATCCTTATACATGCTTTTAAAAATGCACACATACAAATATTTCTGCAGGATAAATGCCTAGACATGGAATATCTAAGCTAAGGGGTAGGCACCTTGTGATATATTGGTACTGCCAAGTAACTTCTCAAATAGGTGCGCCCAATCAGTTCTCTCACCAAAATGGTATGAGAGTGTTTGCTGCTCTGCACCCCTGCCAGTGCTGTAGGTTATCAACCTTAAACAAAAATTTGATATGACTAATTCCAACTCCAAAGTTATGTTTCCAATTTCTTCCAACACCCTTATGGAATGTCTGAGTCTCATTTTGATGAGTGTTGCTGGGGAGGAGACAGAGTTGTGGAATAATGATTTCGGTTTGACAAAAAACACAGAGTAAGATTCTTTGCCACACTACAAATGGGATTTCTGAGTGCACAGGCTCTCTCCTCTCCTGGTATCCCCTGAGGGGGATAGTAACTGGCCAACTCCTGATACATGTATAGGGTCAGGGCCAGCCCAAGAAGCCATGTGCAAACTTCCCTGAAATCAGGTGGTCAAAACAGAGGATCTCAAGACCAGGAAGAAACATTAAAATGGAAAAAAAGAAAAAAGAAAAATGTTCCCCCTTATACAGTTCTTGGGAGTAAGATAAATAATAATAATAGCAGGTTCTAAACTTTTTAATATTTATAATGCACCAGAAACTCTGCTAAATATTTTGTACTGTTTCAGTTAACTTTCACTCCATATGTACAAGATAGCTGGGTATAATATTTTTTAACAGACGAGAAAACTGACTTTGTTAGACCATAACTATGACCACAATGCTGGTGAATGACAGAGCTGGGAGCCAGGTCTTCGTGCCCTCAAAGCCCACGCTCTTACTGATACTCAACACCAACTTGCCATGCCCACCCTAACACGTATAGAGGGCAGATGAATGAAGGCCAGTTCCTGGGTCATGGTAGTACAGTCTTACCCCGGGCAAACTGCTTCTTGTCTCTGGACCTCAGTTTCCCCAAATGTGACAGGCAGATATGTATTCTCAGTATCTAGCACCCATTCTGATAAATAATTGTGCTTTTGCTGGATAAATCAATAAGCATAGGATGGTTCTTAGAGAAGTGTATATATTTTTGGTTTGTAGGACCTAGGAATAGGCCTAGCTATTGGCAAACACCAATAGGGGAGATATTTAAAACTAAGTAGTGGTGGTTGGTAGAGGGGGAGTATGAATCCCAATATCATAGGAATTCAGAGGAGAAAGAATTAGAAGCAGAGTAACTTACAGTTCCAGGTAACCCGGGAGGGCCTGCAGGACCAGCTTCACCCTAGATGGAGAAATGGAAAATCCATGATCATTAATCCTCCTCCCAACTCTGCTTATGCTGTGACAGATCAGCTAACACTGTTCTCCTGAGACAACAGAATCACCCACCCTACACCTACCTTCATAGATACATACATATATACATATATACAAATTTACATACGTACATTCCAAATTATAAACTATTTCAGACATATAAAAACATTGTTTTGAGAAGTATCCATATTGATAAGTGTAGTGGTAGATCATTTATATCACTATACACTATTCTATTGTGTAACCGGTAATAAAGTGAGGGGGGTTCCAAGATGGCTGAATAGGAACAGCTCCAGTCTACAGCTCCCAGTGTGAGCAACGCAGAAGACGGGTGATTTCTGCATTTCCAACTGAGGTACTGGGTTCATCTCACTGTTGGACAGTGGGTACAGCCCACAGAGTGTGAGCCAAAGCAGGGTGGGGCATCACCTCACCTGGGAAGTGCAAGGAGCTGGGGAATTCCCTTTCCTAGCCAAGGGAAGCCATGACAGATGGTAACTGGAAAATCGGGACACTCCCACCCTAATACTGTGCTTTTCCAACGGTCTAAGCAAACAACACACCAGGAGATTATATCCTGCACCTGGCTCAGAGGGTCCCACACACCCACGGAGCCTCGCTCACTGTTAGCACAGCAGTCTCAGATCAAACTGCAAGGCAGCAGCGAGGCTGGAGGAGGTGCGTCCGCCATTGCTGAGGCTTCAGTCAGTAAACAAAGCGGCCAGGAAGCTCGAACTGGGTGAAGCCCACCACAACTCAAGAAGACCTGCCTACCTCTGTAGACTCCACCTCTGGGGGCAGGACATAGCTGAACAAAAGGCAGCAGAAACTTCTGCAGACTTAAACATCCTAGTCTGACAGCTTTGAAGAGAGTAGTGGTTCTCCCAGCATGGAGTTTGAGATCTGAGAACAGAGAGACTGCCTCCTCAAGTGGGTCCCTGACCCCCAAGTAGCCTAACTGGGAGGCACCTCCAAGTAGGGGCCAACTGACACCTCATACAGCCAGGTGCCCCTCTGAGACGAGGCTTCCAGAGGAAGGATCAGTCAGCAACATTTACTGTTCTGCAATATTTGCTGTTCTACAGCCTCCACTGATGATACCCAGGCAAACAGGGTCTGGAGTGGACCTCCAGCAAACACCAACAGATCTGCAGCTGAGGGTCCTGACTATTAGAAGGAAAACTAACAAACAGAAAGGACATCCAAACCAAAACCCCATCTGTACGTCACCATCATCAAAGACCAAAGGTAGATAAAACCACAAAGATGGGGAAAAACCAGGCCAGAAAAGCTGAAAATTCTAAAAATCAAAGTGCCTCATGTCCTCCAAAGGAATGCAGCTCCTCGCCAGCAATGGAACAAAGCAGGATGGAGAATGACTTTGACGAGCTGACAGAAG
Organism: Macaca nemestrina; assembly: GCF_043159975.1. NCBI lineage: Eukaryota > Metazoa > Chordata > Mammalia > Primates > Cercopithecidae > Macaca > Macaca nemestrina. The sequence goes on along the minus strand of NC_092132.1, from coordinate 6,661,069 downwards.
TAGGCTTCAGACGATCAGTAATAAACTTCTCCAACCTAAAGGAGGATGTTCGAACCCATCGCAAAGAAGCTAAAACCTTGAAAAAAGATTAGATGAATGGCTAACTAGAATAAACAGCATAAAGAAGACCTTAAATGACCTGACGGAGTAGAAAACCATAGCATGAGAACTATGTGATGCATGCACAAGCTTCAGTAGCCGATTCAATCAAGTGAAAGAAAGGGTATCAGTGATTGAAGATCAAATGAATGAAATGAAACAAGAAGAGAAGTTTAGAGAAAAAAGAGTAAAAAGAAACAGACAAAGCCCCCAAGAAATATGGGACTATGTGAAAAGACCAAATCTACATCTGATTGATGTACCCGAAAGTGACGGGGAGGATGGAACCAAGCTGGAAAACACTCTGCAGGATATTACCCAGGAGAACGTCCCCAACCTAGCAAGGCAAACCAACACTCAAATTCAGGTAATACAGAGAATGCCATGAAGATACTCCTCAAGAAGAGTAACTCCAAGACACATAATTGTCAGATTCATCCAAGTTGAAATGAAGGAAAAAATGTTAAGGGCAGTCAGAGAGAAAGGTTGGGTTACCCACAAAGGGAAGCTCATCTGACTAAAAGTAGATCTCTCGGCAGAAACTCTACAAGCCAGAAGAGAGTGGGGGCCAATATTCGACATTCTTAAAGAAAATAATTTTCAACCCAGAATTTCATATCCAGCCAAACTAAGCTTCATAACTGAAGGAGAAATAAAATCCTTTACAGACAAGCAAATGCTGAGAGATTCTGTCACCACCAGGCCTGCCTTACAAGAGCTCCTGAAGGAAGCATTAAACATGGAAATGAACAACCGGTACCAGCCACTGCAAAAACATGCCAAATTGTAAGACCATACATGCTAGGAAGAAACTGCATCAACTAATAAGCAAAATAACCAGCTAACATCATAATGACAGGATCAAATTCACATATAACAATATTAACCTTAAATGTAAATGGACTATATGCTCCAGTTAAAAGACACAGACTGGAAAATTAGATAAAGAGTCAAGACCCATCAGTGTGCTGTATTCAGGAGACCCATCTCACACGCAGAGACACACATAGGCTCAAAATAAAGGGATGGAGGAAGATCTACCAAGCAAATGGAAAACAAAAAAAAAAAGCAGGGTTGCAATCCTAGTCTCTGATAAAACAGACTTTAAACCATCAAAGATCAAAAGAGACAAAGAAGGCTATTACATAGTGGTAAAGGGATCAATTCAACAAGAAGAGCTAACTATCCTAAATATAAATGCAACCAATACAGGAGCACCCAGATTCATAAAGCAAGGCCTTAGAGACCTACAAAGAGACTTAGACTCCCACACAATAATAATGGAGACTTTAACACCCCATTGTCAACCTTAGACAGATCAATGAGACAGAAAGTTAACAAAGATATCCAGAACTTGAACTCATCTCTGCAGCAAGCAGACCTAATAGACATCTACAGAACTCTCCATGCCAAATCAACAGAATATACATTCTTCTCAGCACCACATGGCACTTATTCCAAAACTGACCACATTGTTGGAAGTAAAGCACTCCTCAGCAAATGCAAAAGAACAGAAGTTATAACAAACTGTCTCTCAGACCACAGTGCAATCAAACTAGAATTCAGGATTAAGAAACTCAATCAAAACCGCTCAACTACATGGAAACTGAACAACCTGCTCCTGAATGACTACTGGGTACATAATAAAATGAAGGCAAAAATAAAGATGTTCTTTCAAACCAATGAGAACAAAGATACAATATATCAGAATCTCTGGGATACATTTAAAGCAGTGTGTAGAGAGAAATTTGTAGCACTAAATGCCCACAAGAGAAAGCAGGAAAGATCTAAAATTGACACCCTAACATCACAAATTAAAAGAACTAGAGAAGCAAGAGCAAACACATTCAAAAGCTAGCAGAAGACAAGAAATAACTAAGATCAGAGCAGAACTGAAGTAGACAGAGACACAAAAAAAACTTCAAAAAAAAATCAATGAATCCAGCAGCTGGTTTTTTGAAAAGATCAACAAAATTGACAGACCGCTAGCAAGACTAATAAAGAAGAAAAGAGAGAAGACTCAAATAGATGCAATAAAAATTGATAAAGGGGATATCACCAACAATCCCACAGAAATAAAACTACCATCAGAGAATACTATAAACACCTCTATGCAAATAAACTAGAAAATCTAGAAGAAATGGATAAATTCCTGGACACATACACCCTCCCAAGACCAAACAGAAGAAGTTGAATCCCTAAAGAGACCAATAACAGGCTCTGAAATTGAGGCAATAATTAAGAGCCTACCAACCAAAAACAGTCCAGGTCCAGACAGATTCACAGCCAAATTCTACTAGAGATACAAAGAGGAGCTGGTACCATTCCTTCTGAAACTATTCCAATGAATAGAAAAAGAGGGAATCCTCCCTAACTCATTTTATGAGGCCAGAGTCATCCTGATACCAAAGCCTGGCAGAGACACAACAAAAAAAGAAAATTTTAGACCAATATCCCTGATGAACATTGATGCAAAAATCCTCAATAAAATACTGGCAAACCGAATCTGGCAGCACATCAAAAAGCTTATCCACCATGATCAAGTGTGCTTCATCCCTGGGATGCAAGTCTGGTTCAACATATGCAAAACAATAAACGTAATCCATCATACAAACAGAACCAAAGACAAAAACCACATGATTATCTCAATAGATGCAGGAAAGGCCTTTGACAAAATTCAACAGCCCTTCATGCTAAAAACTCTCAGTAAACTAGGTGTTGATGGGATGTATCTCAAAATAATAAGAGCTAATTATGACAAACCCACAGCCAATATCATACTGAATGGGCAAAAACTGGAAGCATTCCCTTTGAAAACTGGCACAACACAGGGATGCCCTCTCTCACTACTCCTATTCAACATAGTGTTGGAAGTTCTGGCCAGGGCAATCAGGCAGGAGAAAGAAATAAAGGGTATTCAATTAGGAAAAGAGGAAATTAAATTGTCCCTGTTTGCAGATGACATGATTGTGTATTTAGAAAATCCATCATCTCAGCCCAAAATCTCCTTAAGCTGATAAGCAACTTCAGCAAAGTCTCAGGATACAAAATCAGCGTGTAAAAATCACAAGCATTCCTATATATTAATAACAGACAAACAAAGAGCCAAATCATGAGTGAACTCCCATTCATAATTGCTTCAAAGAGAATAAAATGCCTAGGAATCCAACTTACAAGGGATGTAAACGACCTCTTCAAGGAGAACTACAAACCACTGCTCAATGAAATAAAAGAGGACACAAACAAATGGAAGAATATTCCATGCTCATGATAGAAGAATCAATATTGTGAAAATGGCCATACTGCCCAAGGTAATTTATAGATTCAATGCCATCCCCATTAAGCTACCAATGATTTTCTTCACCGAATTGGAAAAAACTACTTTAAAGTTCATATGGAACCAAAAAAGACCCCACATTGCCAAGACAATCCTAAGCCAAAAGAACAAAGCTGGAGGCATCATGCTACCTGACTTCAAACTATACTACAAGGCTACAGTAACCAAAACAGCATGGTACTGGTACCAAAACAGAGATATAGACCAATGGAACAGAACAGAGCCCTCAGAAACAATACCACACATCTACAACCATCTGATCTTTGACAAACCTGACAAAAACAAGAAATGAGGGAAGGATTCCCTATTTAATAAATGATACTGGGAAAACTGGCTAGACATATGTGGAAAGCTGAAACTGGATCCTTTCCTTACATCTTATACAAAAATAAATTCAAGATGCATTAAAGACTTAAATGTTAGACCTAAAACCATAAAAACCCTAGAAGAAAACCTAGGCAATACCATTCAGGACATAGGCATGGGCAAGGACTTCATGACTAAAACACCAAAAGCAATGGCAACAAAAGCCAAAATAGACAAATGGGATCTAATTAAACTAAAGAGCTTCTGCACAGCAAAAGAAACTACCATCAGAGTGAATAGGCAACCTACAGAATGGGAGAAAATTTTCACAATCTACCCATCTGACAAAGGGCTAATATCCAGAATCTACAAAGAACTTAAATTTACAAGAAAAAAATCAAACAACCCCATACAAAGTGGGCAAAGGATATGAATAGACACTTCTCAAAAGAAGACATTTATGCAGCCAACAGACACATGAAAAAATGCTCATCATCACTGGTCATCAGAGGAATGCAAATCAAAACCACAATGAGATACCATCTCACACCAGTTAGAATGGCGATCATTAAAAAGTCAGGAAACAACAGGAGCTAGAGAGGATGTAAAGAAATAGGAACGCTTTTACACTGTTGGTGGGACTGTAAACTAGTTCAACCATTGTGGAAAACAATGTGACGATTCCTCAAGGATCTAGAACTAGAAATACCATTTGACCCAGCCATCCCATTAGTGGGTATATATCCAAAGGATTATAAATCATGCTGCTATAAAGACACATGCACACATATGTTCATTGTGGCACTATTCACAATAGCAAAGACTTGGAACCAACCCAGATGTCAATCAATGACAGACTGGATTAAGAAAATGTGGCACATATACACCAAGGAATACTATGCAGCCATAAAAAAGGATGAGTTCATGTCCTTTGCAGGGACATGGATGAAGCTGGAAACTATCATTCTGAGCAACTATCACAAGGACAGAAAACCAAACACCGCATGTTCTCACTCACAGGTAGGAACTGAACAATGAGAACACCTGGACACAGGGTAAGGAACATCAGACACTGGGGCCTGTCGTGGGGTAGGGGGAAGGGGTAGCATTAAGAGACATACCTGATGTAAACGATGAGTTAATGGGTGCAGTACACCAACATGGCATGTGTACACATATGTAACAAACCTGCATGTTGTGCACATGTACCCTAGAACTTAAAGTATAATTAATAAATGGTAATAAAGTTATTTCTTATCCATCTTCCCGTTGATGACATTTATGTGGTTTTCCTCTGACTGCAATCATAACTAATGTTGATTTGTTACAGCAAACATTCCCACACATGTGCCCTGAGCACAATGACACATTTGAAGGCCAGCTATCTTAGGGATGCCAGTGGACCCTGCCTCACCCCCCTGAAGGAGTGGACTCTACTCAGGAACCTGGGGGGAACAGTGTTACATTCCTATAAGCAACACAGGCTAGGGAGTTGAATCACCTGAGCTGGAAACCTAACTATACCATTTCATAAATTATTTTACCTAATTTGTCAAGTTTTCTCTTTGCAGAACAATGATGGTGGTAATACATACAGCTCACAGCATGGCACAGAGATTGAGTGAGACCATAAGTAGTATGGTGTTATTGCATCTGGCCTGAGGAAAAGACGTCACTGAGATGTTCCACACAAAACTGCCCACGGTGAGTGAATACAGTTTCCAAAGCCTGTCATTTCATGTGTGCCACATGGTCCCAGGGGACAGGTGTCTATGTCTAGATCCATTTCTCAAACCAGTCCAGGACTGGCTCTATTGCAAGCCTTCTAAATATGGTTACAAAATAGATAAATGCATGAATAAATTTGGCTTAGAGAGGGACAAGTTCGCCCTTAGTCAACAACAATAATATAATTATAAAATGTTGTATCCTTTTCTACCATTATTTCTGTTGTTATTTAGCATTTGATTCCAGCTCCTGGTTTAAGTAGTTTACATGTGTGAATGCATTTCATCTTTGTAGCAATGCCCATAATGTATGTATATATCTCCATTTCACAGATGAAGAGGCATAAAAACATCAATGAACCCGCCCTAAGTCACACATTCTGCAAATGACTGAGCCTGGTTTTAAGCTCAGAATGCATGCCCTTTACAATTGTGTGGCGTTGCTCTGATTAAAGTTCCAGTAGCTTCCGAAAGAAAAGCACTTTCTTGGTGTTACTGTGTATTATTTGATTTTACCCAATTTTCTTCCTGACATTGTTGAACTCAAGCTCCAGAACCAATCTCATCTAAACCAATTTACTCTCAATTAAAATGTCCAAATGATCAAAGTTAAGTGTTTTCCCAGTCGATGCATGAACGGGTATCAATGAGAAGAGGGCTGGAGGAGAGATGTGTCTCTCACCCTGAAGGCATGAAGACTGCCCTTTGGAAACAGCCTCCTCATCCTGAGGGCTGTGGGCAAGGGAAGAACAGCGAGCTGGAGCAGGTAGACCCATGGGGGCTCTCTGCCTTTGGAAAAGAGGCTTGACTAAGAAGGATCAATGGGTGTTAGGGTTAATGCAACAGGCCTGGGTTCTAATCTCAGCTCCTCCATGAGGTGTTTGACTGTCAGCACCCCTTGCTGGGACAGGGGCATCAGACACACCCTTCCCTGACGCTGTAGGCCTAAGTGCCAGTAATGGGGAAGAGCAGGGGACGTGAAGGGAAAAGCAGAGGCAGAGACAGGCAAGGCATAGTCAGAAGAGGGCAATGTTGCTTTAATGTCTTCTTTTGGATTTTCTGACCAAAATTGTCAATTATCACATATTTCTCCGGAGGAAAAGAAAGGCAAACCAGATTCTTTGGAAGCTTGAATGTGGCTGCCATGGCCCTGGCAATTCTGTCCAAGTAATCAAAGGGGCTTTATGGTCTCGCTGAGCCTTTGCATTCTGGAAATGAGTTTCTCAAATAGAAATTGCATTTCTGAAAAGTCCACGGCAGCAGCAGGCTTGAATGGCTTACTGAGGCAGAGCCTTTTCCACTCTGGGCTCTCTATTTATAGACCACAAGTCCGCCTTGTGTAAAGTCCTCAGCCTCCAGCCCCAGAGAAGGGGGATGGGAGACACTGCCTGGAGCCCAGAAAGCACCAGCGCAGAAAGAGAGCTGGAAATTGGAGGGGAGAAAGTAAACTTGGGAGAATGGGGCACCCTGAAAAGCATCATGCAGGAGGAGGAAGGATGCAAGACCCCTCTGGGTGTGTGGGCGCCATTCCTCCTGAGGCAGCCCCAGGGAAGGCCTAGGGTGTGGCGTGGTGTGCTAAGAGCCAGGACTTTCCATGTGCACTGCCAGGGTTTACATCTCGACTCTAAACCTCTATTCATGCAGCTCTGGGCAAGCGATTTAGCTTTTCTGTGCCTTGGTTTCCTCATCTATCAAGTGGGGATGTTGTTGACAGCAGCAACCCCTCACAGGGTTGGCCTGAGATTGCCTAAGTCCCTACACAGACGGTGCTCAGGACAGTCCTACACTCGGTGAGCCTGCCACAAGTCATCCACCAACAGGAAATCCTTATGCTCTTTAACAACCCAGAGGCTCATTATTGGGCTGGCAAACCAAGGCACAGGAAGGTCAGAGAAGATGCCACACAGCAGGTAGAACCAGGACCATACTCCAGGCCAGCATTATGGCTCCAAGAATGGTGCTCTTTCCACTAAGCTGCAGGCATGCACACATAAACTCCTAAGAGGGGTTTGGGGCCGGTGTTTATAAAGTTGCCGTGAAACTAGAGCTGCATTTGGTCAGAGGCTGAGCATGAAACAGCAAGAAAAGCAAACACCTGGTACAGTGTCTTACTCAGGGTGGGACTCCCAACCCTGTCCATGCCTATACCCCCTGTAGAGCCTGAGATCCCTAAATGCTAGGCCATGTCTTGTTCATTGTCATTTTCTTCGTGATGGCCCGGTAGAGGGTAAGGGTTCTATCAGCATCTATTAGCAGGGGGTATGTGTTCTATCAGCAGAGGGTACATGTTCTATCAGCAAAGGGTATGTGTTCTATCAGCAGAGGGTAAGGGTTCTACCAGCACAGGGTAGGGTTCTATCAGCAGTGGGTAAATGTTCTACCAACAGAGAGTGAGGGTTCTACCAGCAGAGGGTGAGTGTTCTACCAGCAGCGGGTGAGGGTTCTATCAGCAGCGGGTGAGTGTTCTGTCAGCAGAGGGTACATGTTCTGTCAGCAGAGGGTACATGTTCTACCAGCAGAGGGTACGTGTTCTACCAGCAGAGGGTACGTGTTCTACCAGCAGAGGGTACGTGTTCTATTAGCAGAGGGTACGTGTTCTACCAGCAGAGGGTACGTGTTCTACCAGCAGAGGGTACGTGTTCTACCAGCAGAGGGTACGTGTTCTGTCAGCAGAGGGTACGTGTTCTGTCAGCAGAGGGTACGTGTTCTGTCAGCAGAGGGTACGTGTTCTACCAGCAGAGGGTACGTGTTCTATCAGCAGAGGGTACGTGTTCTATCAGCAGAGGGTACGTGTTCTGTCAGCAGAGGGTACGTGTTCTGTCAGCAGAGGGTACGTGTTCTGTCAGCAGAGGGTACGTGTTCTACCAGCAGAGGGTACGTGTTCTATCAGCAGAGGGTACGTGTTCTATCAGCAGAGGGTACGTGTTCTGTCAGCAGAGGGTACGTGTTCTGTCAGCAGAGGGTACGTGTTCTGTCAGCAGAGGGTACGTGTTCTACCAGCAGAGGGTACGTGTTCTACCAGCAGAGGGTACGTGTTCTATCAGCAGAGGGTACGTGTTCTACCAGCAGAGGGTACGTGTTCTACCAGCAGAGGGTACGTGTTCTACCAGCAGAGGGTACGTGTTCTATCAGCAGAGGGTACGTGTTCTACCAGCAGAGGGTACGTGTTCTATCAGCAGAGGGTACGTGTTCTATCAGCAGAGGGTACGTGTTCTGTCAGCAGAGGGTACGTGTTCTGTCAGCAGAGGGTACGTGTTCTGTCAGCAGAGGGTACGTGTTCTACCAGCAGAGGGTACGTGTTCTATCAGCAGAGGGTACGTGTTCTATCAGCAGAGGGTACGTGTTCTGTCAGCAGAGGGTACGTGTTCTGTCAGCAGAGGGTACGTGTTCTGTCAGCAGAGGGTACGTGTTCTACCAGCAGAGGGTACGTGTTCTACCAGCAGAGGGTACGTGTTCTATCAGCAGAGGGTACGTGTTCTACCAGCAGAGGGTACGTGTTCTACCAGCAGAGGGTACGTGTTCTACCAGCAGAGGGTACGTGTTCTATCAGCAGAGGGTACGTGTTCTACCAGCAGAGGGTACGTGTTCTATCAGCAGAGGGTACGTGTTCTATCAGCAGAGGGTACGTGTTCTGTCAGCAGAAGGCAAGTCCTATCAGTCCTCTTAGACAATGACTGTCAGAGCAAATGGATATATCTTTGGTGAAAGGGTAAGAACTAGAAGCAAAAGTTAGAATCTAGTAGAAAGGATGTCAGTCATTGTGGTTAAAAGTATGTATTTTAGAATCCAACTGTCTGGACTCACACCCACCCTCACTCTGAGCAGAAAACACAGTGGAATTTTTAGAGACCTGC